>NW_028186630.1:0-91367 GCF_003343005.1 Rhea americana | reverse complement strand
GGGCTACAAAGATGATCAGAGGACTGGAGCATCTTCCCTCTGAGGAAAGGCTGTGAGAGCCGGGCCTGTTTAGCTTGGAGAAGAGAAGACTGAGGAGGGGGGGATCTTATCAATGTCTACAAGTACCTGAAGGGAGGGTGTCAAGGGGAGGGGGCCAGACTCTTTTCAGTGGTGCCATGTGACAGGACAAGAGGCAATGGGCAGAAATTGAAGCACAGGAAATTTGTAAGAACATTTGTTCTTACTCCTGGAATATTATGTCACTTTGTATTATTTGATCAGAGACAGAAACTCTTTGTAGATGATTGATCTCTGATCTCATATATTTTTAATTATTATTATTTGATTCAATGAACTGAAAGACAGTTCTGTTCTCTCGCAGATTCTAATTTTTATGTGAAAACAGAAGATACTCTCTGTCATCAGCCTTTTTTTCAGAGAAAAGCTCGGACGTATCATTGAGAAGTGGATTTCAGGTGGTGGTAGGGACCTAAAGGGTCAGAGATGCGTTTCTATAGTGTGCTTGAGAGGCAAGATTTAAAGCTCCTGCTGTCTTAGTGCCTCATTATAGGCAKCTTTCTGGTCAAGCTATTAATTGTTTTGATTTCTGTTTGTGGATAACTATGTACCTCTACATAGCTAATATAAGCAGCAAACCTGTGAGGCCAGGTGACTAAAAGATAGCCATACCAGGCCTGATTTTATGGACACATCATTTATTGGATCTAGATTTGAAAATGCATTTCTGTTGGGCAGCTGCAAATTAAATTTATGAAATGTAATTTTCTAAATTCCCTCTTATCTGTCTAATAAATTACAATCTTAAAAAAGAGAAAGAGTCTGACCTAGAGACTTTGAACATGACATTAATATGACTATGTTTTTATTCTGCTAAAGTTTAATTTGATTCTTTCTCTCTAATAAATCCCATTTTAATTAAAATAACTCAAAATGAATTATAGGAACTGTTAGTGGATGCTCATGTTTGGATATTTCAGAGACAAATGAAGCTGGCCCTTGCCCTCAGATAAAGCAGCAACAGTGTGAAGGTGTGTGCACTGATAGGCATGGAAATGTGTATCATGCTCTGAAATGGAAATATGAGGGTTCTAACTACAGATTTTGGGTAATAGAACCTGTATGGGCAATTAAAACGGTTGCAAAGTCTGTAGTGAGTAGGTAGGCAAGATACACTGTCAGACCTACTTAAGATTGTTTTGCAGTGCCCACCCATGCAACCACCACATGCCAGTTGTACATAGCGTAGGTGGAATACTATATAAATAAACCCATATACAGATTTTGCAGTACTTCGTTACAGCTAAGCCAATGAATTTTAGCATTTATCTATAACAGTCTGGACATTACAGTCAAGCACTTTTCCTCTTAGAAGAAAACTATCTATAATACCAAACTACACAAACAGCACTCAGTTCTGCTTTCTAATTTACACTGGCTTAAAATTGAGTCGTTCAGATATACTTGAAGGCAGAATTGAGTCCATAAAGGCCCCATTCCTGCAGAATGTGATGTGTATGTAAATGACTCATCCTATAAAAATTCCCATTGATAGGATTAACTTAATGGCCAGATGTATGATTTTGCAAAATCAATACCTTTGATGAGAGGGAAATTTCATGCACATGAGTAGCAACGACTAGAAATGACTATTCAGTAAATGTTCCTGCATTTGGATTTCAGAAATTCAAAAAAAGCAGTATTTCATCATCACAGAATATGACTAGATATATATCACTTGAAGTGTGATATTCCTAGATATAAAACAAAAATTCTTTGACAATATATGTTTTCATTCTCTGAAACTATTTTTATTTAAAAGTCTGTTGAGCATGAAAGGATCACAAGTCCTGAAGGATTTCTTTGGACTTTAGTATTGTATAGGTAAGAACAGAAGGTTTCTATTCCAGTGTCATGCAAATGATGCTGTGTATTTTAGTATAACTAATACCAGTTACTGAAATGTTGATGAGGTCACAGTTAGTATCTCTGTTACGATCATACCTTATGTTAAATTTTCCCAAGGAGACAGACTCACAGCACTGGGCTTTTAAAAAAAAAGTACATATATGTACTTTTCTGTGTATAAAACAGTTACAAATTGTAGAATAATCAGAAGAACCATAAGAAGATGGAAGCAGCAGCAACTGATTATGCTATAAGTTGATGCCATCCAGTGGTTCAGCAGAGCACTGAGAGTCAGGCTTTGAGTAGTCTGATACAATATACCTTTTACATATATGGCTCCAGAATTGCTATTCTTCCATATTGTCAATCTTACTGAACTTATTTGATCTTAGTGGTTATCAGCTTATTCATATTATAACTTACTGTTGAATAATACACTTCATATATGCTTTATATACATATATGTATATACACACACACAGGCACATATTGTCTTGCATCTTGCATGTGTGTGTGAGCGTCTGTATGCACATACAGACAATGTGCTAAATAGTACTGCTTTGTAGTACAGTAGCCATATGAAGGGATGTATATCAGAAGAGTACAGACAAAAAAAAAAGTAGCTAGGTTTTGCTAAGGCAAATCAGGTTAAAAATATGTGCTCCTGAGGCAGAGTAATTGTATTATTTTAGAGTTTTATAAAATAATACACTTACTTTCTTATTGGACTCCTATAAAAGGAAGATATACTAAATGAACTGCATGCAGATCTGATTGCTGTTGAAGTAAGTTACCTACAACATTAAGATCCTTCCCTCATCATAACAGCAGTTCAGTTTATTCATATGGCCTTTATTTAGAAAATATGGAAATGCTAATGGACTTAGTGTAACATGGATTTCAAACTGGCACAATGCATTACCCAGATGCAGAAAATATTTTCTGAAGATGTTGAATTTATAGTCATCAGTAAGCAGAACTGATATTCTGATCAGTTTTAAACTAGCATATCACTGCAAAAATAAAATAAATGAACTCAAGCCCCATCAAGAAAATCCACTTGCCAATTTTTTATCATCTGTGATGGTAATATTAATCCTTTAAAATATTATTCTCTATAAGCACTTTGAATTCTTCTGTTTTATGCTATTAGAATTGTTGATTTAAAAAAACAAAATACAGTCTTCATTATAACAAAATGTTCCTTAAGAACAGTTCTAGTTGCATGAAAACCTACTGTTAATGATTAAATGAGTAAAGAGACATGGTGCAAAGGGCAAAGTATTTTAGTCAAGGTCAAGAGACTGGATTATGTTCTGAGTTTGTGTTGATTAACAGTGAATTCCATACCTGCAAGCAGCTCTGAAAGAAGAACACAAATCATCATCTTCCTTATTTGAAGAGTTYTTATGAGAAAAGAGCTTTTAAAGGAGTATTTATGCATCTCAGCCTGTAAAACCTCTACTAAAACCTCTACTTACAACATAGGAAGCCTAGGCATCTCAAATGCCTTAATTAAATGGAAATTCTTCATCTCCAAAGTGCAGCCTAAAAAGGAAAACTGTAATCCTGTGGAGATGAGAGACTGTTGCCCTTCCATCCAAAGCACTGACATTATTGTCACTGTTTTATATGGCCTAGCTCTAACTTGTTTATCTCTATTTGTAGACCTGGGAATATTGTCTAAGGACAGCAATGGCACATGGTAATATTTCTTCCACAAACATTCAACAAATATTCAAATAAAAATTTTCAAATTTTTATTTCACAAATTTTCACCGGTCAAGTTTGCAGCTGTTCTTCCTCCCCATAGTCACAGTATCCTCCTTCCTGAGGGTGGATTCAGCAATGTCTTTTTAAAGCAGAAAGGAGAGAGAAAGATATTTAGCACCCTATAAAGCTCCAGCAGACTGTATTCCACACAGAACAGGACCGTTGTTACTGTCAAAGTTAACATATTACGTGGGTACATTAAAAAGAAAATCCATTTCAAAACATACAATGTGAAAAGTCAGAAAGAAGAAAGAAGTATCTGTATTCGTTATCTTAAAGATGTTGATTCTAACTTTGTATAATTCCAGAGGTCTATAAGAGRTATTGGTAAGGTTTTTTCCTAGTCATCTTAGAGATATGAACTGATTCAATCTTTGCAGATATTTGTCTTAAAATAACCATGAAGAAATTTTGTGGCTTGTATTTATAAATAACAAAATATTTAAATGATAGGGCCATGATTTCATTGCAATCATATTGCAATGATTAGGGCCATGATCTCATTGTAATCACAGAGACATTGTGGAATAGCTCGCAAGATTGGAACACTGTCATGAATGGCTATGTCATTTTTAGGAAAGACAGGCCAGGAAGGAGGGGTGGTGGAGCTGCTCTTTATGTGAGAGAGCAACTGGAATGAATCCAGTTCTGCCTAGGGGTGGAGTAAGAGCAGACAGTTGAGAGTTTATGGCTAACATGGGGGACACTGTTGTGGGTGTCTACTACAGGCAACCTGATCAGGAAGAGGAAATTGATGAGGCCTTCTACAGACAGCTGGAAGTAGCCTTACAATCACAGGCCCTGGTTCTCGTGGGAGACTTCAGCCACCCTGATATCTGCTGAAAGGACAACACAGCTAGGCACAAAAAGTCCAGAAGGCTCTGCAATGCATTGACGATAAATTCTTGACACAAATGGTGGAGAAGCCAATGAGGAAGGGTGTCCTGCTAGATCTTGCCCTAACCAACAGAGGGGGACTGGTTAGAGATGTGAAGGTTGGGGGCAGCCTTGGTTGCAGTGACCACGAGTTGGTGGAGTTCAGGATCCAGCAGGAAAGAAGCAAGGCAATAAGCAGGATTGCAACCCTGGACTTCAGGAGAGCAGACTTTGGCCTCTTCAGAGACCCACCTGGAGAAATCCCACAGGTTAAGGCCCTAGAAAGAAGAGTAGGAGGACGCACAGGAGAGCTGGCTAGTATTCAAGCATCACTTYCTCCAAGCTCTAGGGCTGTGCATCCCTACGAGAAAGAAGTCCAGCAAAGGGGGTAGGAGATCTGCATGGATGAACAAGGAGCTCCTGGCAAAACTCAGACAGAAGAAGAAAGTCCACAGAATGTGGAAGAGGGCACAGACTACTTGGGAGGATTATAAGAATATTGTCAGAATGTGTATGTAGAGATGAGATGAGAAAGGCTAAGGCCCATTTGGAATTGAGTGTGGCAAGGGATGTCAAGGACAACAAGAAGGGCTTCTTCAAATACACGGGTAGCAAGAGGAAGACTAGGGAAAATGTGGGCTAACTGCTGAATGGGGCGGGGGCCCTGCTGATGAAGGATACAGAGAAGGCAGAGTTACTGAATGCCTTCTTTGCTTCAGTCATCACTGCTAAGGGTAGCCCTCAAGAATCCCAGAGCCTGGAGATGTCAGAGAAAGTCAGGAGAAAGGAAGACTTCCCTTTGGTTGAGGAGGATAGGATTAGAGATCTTCTGGGCAAACTGACATCCACAAATGCATGGGCCTGGATGGGATGCACCCATGCGTGCTGAGGAAGTTGGCGGATGTCTCCATCATCTTTGAAAGGTTGTGGAGAACCGGAGAGGTGCCTGAGGACTGGAAGAAAGCCTGTGTCACTCCAGCCTTCCAAAAGGGCAAGAAGGAGGACCCAGGCAATGACAGGCCAGTCAGCCTCACCTCCATCCCTGGAAAGGTGATGGAACAGCACATTCTGGATGTCATCTCCAAGCATATGGAGGAAAAGAAGGTGATCAGCAGGAGTCAGCATGGATTCACCAAGGAGAAATCCTGCTTAACCAATCTGATCGCCTCCGATGATGGCATGAGTGGCTGGGTAGATGAGGGAAGAGCAGTCGACGTTGTGTACCTTGACTTCAGCAAGGCTTTTGACACTGTCTCCCCTAATATCCTCCTAGAAAAGTGGCTGAAAGGCARAGCTCAGAGGGTTGTTGTCAGTGGTACAGGGTCTAGTTGGAGGCCTGAGGCTAGTGGCGTCCCCCAGGGCTCGGTACTGGGTGCCATCCTGTTCAACTTTTTCATCAGTGGCCTGGATGAAGGGACAGAGTGCCTCCTCAGCAAGTTTGCTGATGATACCAAGCCGGGAGGAGTGGCTGATACACCTGAGGACTGTTCCGCCGTTCAGAGTTGGGCGGAGAGGAACCCCGTGAGTTTCAACAAGGGCAAGTGCAGGGTCCTGCACCTAGGGAAAGGTAACCCCTTGCACCAGGACAAGCAGGGGACTGATCTGCTGGAAAGCAGCTCTGCAGAGAAGGACCTGGGAGTGCTGGTGCGTGACAAGTTGACCTTGAGCCAGCAATGTGCCCTTGTGTCCAGGAAGGCCAATGGTGTCCTGGGGTGCATTAGGAAGAATGTTGCCAGCAGGTGGAGGGAGGTGATCCTGCCCCTCTCCCCAGCCCTGGTGAGGCCTCATCTGGAGGACTCCGTCCAGTTCTGGGCTGCCCAGTACAAGAGAGACATGGAGCTACTGGAGAGAGTCCAGCATAGGGCTACAAAGATGATCAGAGGACTGGAGCATCTTCCCTCTGAGGAAAGGCTGTGAGAGCCGGGCCTGTTTAGCTTGGAGAAGAGAAGACTGAGGAGGGGGGGATCTTATCAATGTCTACAAGTACCTGAAGGGAGGGTGTCAAGGGGAGGGGGCCAGACTCTTTTCAGTGGTGCCATGTGACAGGACAAGAGGCAATGGGCAGAAATTGAAGCACAGGAAGTTCCACGTGAACGTGAGGGCGAATTTCTTTCCTGTGAGAGTGACAGAGCATTGGAACAGGTTGCCCAGAGAGGTTGTGGAGTCTCCTTCTCTGGAGATATTCAAGGCCCGCCTGGATGCAATCCTGTCTAACATGCTCTAGGTGACCCTGTTTGAGCAGGGATGTTGGACTAGATGATCTCCAGAGTTCCCTTTCAACCTTACTGATTCTATGAGTGATGAGAGGAAAAATCACCTCYCTTCATCTGCTGGTGACAATCTTCCTAAAGCACTTTACATATTTCAAATGAAGTAGACCTTTTTTACCCATGCAGAACTCTTTGTCTGAACTACCTGCTTGCCTACATGGGTCATTCTTGAGGAAGAGGTGATCTTTTTTTCAAAGATCAACCAGTTCTTTTCAGCCTTCTTCTCTCTACGGTCATCTCCTATCAGATTCTTCCAAGCAGGTTCCTTAGCTGGCCAAATTCTGTTCTCCTGTAGTCTATGCCTATCTTGCTATTTGTCTTGTTCCCTCCTCTCTGGACCCAGAACTCCATCATTTCCTGATCACTACAGCAAGGCTGCCCCAGACCTTCACAGTTCCCACCATTTCTCCCTTGTAAGTATCAGATCCAGCATTTGCTCATGGCATTGTTGATTATATCTCTTATGAGGTTCTGATTATTGCACTGTACAGATCTCCTGGATTGCTTGTGCCCTGCTATGCAGCTCTTTCACTGGGGTAGTTCAAGTCCCCCACAATGACCAGGACCTGTAAATGTGAGGCTTCTGCCAGTTGTCTGAAGAGAGAGCCTCGTCTACTTCATCTTCCTGATCGATCTATAGAAGACATTCACACAATATTGTCTGTGTTAGTCTGTTCTTTAACCCTAACGCATAAGCTCCTGATATTATCCATACCAAAGCAGAGCTCCAGCTCCACCACCTTGCCTTCCTTCCTAAAGAGACTATATCCATCCAGTGAAGCACTCCAGTCATATGAAATATGTCTACATGTTCTCAATATACAACTGTACAATTGCTCACAGACATCTAATTCCTCCTGCTTGTTTCTCATCCTGCATGCATGCATTAGTGTACAGGCACTTTGGAGAGTTGCTCCATTGTGCTGATTTCCCAGAAAGTGTGAAAGCTTCCCCCACAGTGCTGTCCTTTTGGTGCTTCCTTGTTTGTCTGCATATGCTGGAGGTGCATCTTCTTGAAATGTCATTCTCAGGCTCTTTCTTGTCCTCAGGACTCTGCATCCTTTGCCTGCCAACCTAGTCCTCCACTTCCTCACCCGACTCTGGGTCATTACATCCCTCCTCCCTCATTCCTAGTTTAAAGGTCTCCTCAACAGGCTTTGCTAGCAGCCTGTGTTCATCATGCTTTTGTCCTCCTACTAAATAATTTATAGACTTCACTTAGCTGGAATCTATCTCAGTACTAATTTCAGACATTTGCATTAATAGGCAAAAATTACACAGAGGTAGGCTGAAAGGAACCTCTGAGGCAGGTTTAAGTATATCAGACTTATTCTTGATACTTCTGTCTAATCTGTCCTTAAGAATTTCCAGGGAAAGAGACTGCACTGTTAGCCTGTTCCAGCAAAGTCTGTTGCTACATTTACTTTTTCCTAGTATTCGACTTAAAATTCTTTCTGGTAAATTCAACTGACTACCTTTTGTGGGTAGGAGGAAATTCTGATTTTTCTCATTATTATCTTTTAATATTTCGCTACTCTCCTTATAACAAGCTTTGCCATATTTTCTTAGTTTAGAGCAAAGAAAGCACCATAAATTGACAAATTCTCAGATCTCCCTCACAAGCTGTTTTCTAAACTTCTTATAGCTCTTGTGAATTTTCCTCTGGACTCTTAGTAATTTGTTTAGCTTTTCCTTAAATCCAAGCATCAGACATTCTGATGTAGTTAAAATATCATAAAATGCCTCCAATCCCCCATGCTTTACATACAAACATTGCAATTCATGTATTCTTCTTTTGCGGTAGTATCACACTGTAGATTCATATTTATGTTGAGATCTACTATAATCATAGTAGAAAAAAGAGTCAGCTCTTTTTACAGTTTTATCAAACTTATTATTTTCTATCTGGACATTTTTATCGTTCCTTAATGACTGTAGTGCTTTTTTTCATGTTTACTGAATGTCATTTTATTGAGGTCATACCACTTCTCCAATCTACTATGACTTCTGAGTTTTAATCCTGTCCTCCAAAATATGCCCTCTTACTTGTGGAAAGAAAAATCCCAGATTTTTGAAGAGTATTTTCTGYTCTAAGTCACTTACGAAACTACTAAGTAGACCAAAAATCTGTAAAGCATGCTGTATGAAACATCTTCCCAATTTGACAGTGAACTATTCAGAACTACTTTTTAGCACATTTTTTACAACACATGGGTGCACACATCAGATGGCAATTTCATCTAGAACAGACTTCTTTAGGTTGCTTATCAGAATGACACCAGTACTACATGAAAAGCCTTATTAAAGCTAAATACATCACATCCACTGCTTTCTCTGTTTCCATTAGCCAGTTATCCTGTTAAATAAGGAAAATAGATTGTTTTGACACAGTTTACTCTTGACAGATTGATGTTGCCGGTTTCATATAACCTAGTTATTTTATTATCTATGTGTTTATAAACTGATTACTTAACAATTTGTTTCAGTAGCTTCTTGACTACTGAAGGCTATACTACAATTTATGTTTGTGATCAGTGGCATTTTGCAAAATAATGCTGATATTTATTGTAGTGAGAGCATTCTTGAATGCCTAAGTTCAATGTCAGCAATCTGCAGTATAATTACTTCTTGTTTACTTATTGTAATTGAATTAGAAATCTTGCACATACTAATAAGAACTTACGTATCTCTTTTCCTACTTTTGTATTTGGTTTTGTCTTTTGTATATCTCACTATCACAGTTGTACCTGCTCCAAGTTTTTTTTTGTAACTCTACATTTGAAAGTTCCTTCTATGAATTAGTCCGCAAATTCCTCTTCTTATTCTCCTTCAGGGTACTCTTCAGGAATATCTTGCTACACAGAATTAGCAAAACTAAAGTAGCTGGCAGTAGGCTTGTCTGCAAACATTTAACAATGATCAGCAAAACAAAAACACTAACTGTATGTTTTATCCTTCATTTGCCAATTGTCTTCTCACATTTTGAGTGTTTAGGAATTCAAATTGTCTCACTGTTTGGACAGTGCAGCCTGACAGGACTAAACAAGAAATCCAGTTGAATTTATCTACATCTACCTCCTTAATAGATTGATTTCTACCTCAAAATGGGTTTTTCATGCTCAGCCTGTTTAAATAAAAGTCAGGTGAGGAATCTGGGACTTTCAAGAGACAACAGTTTTAATTAGCTTGTGGTACAAGATAGTACAGCAAAGGCTTTTGAGAAACAATAAATAGAAAGTCAGTGCTTCAGGCTTGAGAAAATATTGTTTACAAATGTTATCCTTTCAAAAGTCTTCACTAATAAAATAATTTAAGGTTGCTATAAAAATTTTGGATGTTTTGAATGGGGTTAGCCCATTTTATTGTAGATTATCTGGTTTTACTTAATCATCATTCAGAGCAGTGCCCCCATATTGTATAGCTTCCATGAATACTTTGGATGGATTAAGGAAGGCAAGAAGTACACAGTCCAACATCATAGCTGAAGTTGCTGGACTAGGTAAATGCATTATCTAATATGTAGATGAACTTTGATGCAACAAAGTCAAAGAAAACATTGATCCAATTTTCATCAGCAACTTTTTAAAAAGTAACAATTCCTTTCTGTAATGGCTTGCTTTCAGTTGGCCAGGCTGCTTTCACACTCTAATCTATGCCTTCCTTGCTACTTCCTTTCAACTGCAGGATTTGCCACAACAAGGTTTCTTTGCAGAAACATCCTGTTGTGATGTTACAAATGGGGAGGCTGGTTACACAGGATGAGTAGCAGTTAAGCCTATTATGCTAATGCCCTAAGCACTGTGCTAGTTTCCAATAAGCTTCTGGGTGGAATTGAAAGGGACAGTTTAAACCTATAGAGCCCTAAATGGTTTGACAAAGATCTAAATAATAAAAGCAAAATCCACTACCAAGTATCTTCCTTCCATGCTGCAATCTCCAGAGGTATGAGATGTGATAGACAGCTAGCATTCCTACCCAAGAGACCTTTAGTTTTAAATACTCTCCTCACCTGTGCCAGCTAAAGCCATCATTTGTTAACTTCCAGGATGCTGTAACAATCAATATTGTTATTCTCAGATTGTGGAGAAAAAAGCATGCGCAAAGTTAGAAAGGGTGTGGAAATGTTTATGCAAGTGCACACTAGAGTACAGAATTATGCATTATAATTTATGCAGCCAGAGCACAGACATAGTGGGCACCTTTATTGTAAAATGGTTGAATGAATCCATGTTATCTTGTTTTCCTGTTCCAACATCTATGAAAACTAAAATCAAAACTTACAGATAACCAAATGCCAAATCTACTCAAAAAAATAAATCACATTAATGCTAGTTCAGAAGCATTTCTTTAGTCATGTTTCTTCAGCTTCAAAGCTCAGACAAGTGTTATAAAGACAACACAGTTGATTAAAGTAAAATTTATCTGCCTGTGGCTGAGATTAGGGGAAAAGTAATAATTTCTAATCGAAAAAAGGCACTTCTCTGTTAAGTGCACATAGAAATCTTAGATCTGTGTTTGAAACACTATGGACTCCACAACTCAGGATAAAGCTCATATTACATTCACTGTGTACATTCACTTGGCACTCAAGGGGACAGAAAAGTTGCAACAATTAAGTAGCGAAAAGGCCTTTTTGTAACCAGAATTTAAAGTTTCCACCACTGTTAGTGGACAGGCATTCCTGTAAAATAGACTGTCATGAAACTTGCCCATTTTCAACACCCTTTAAAACCCTGTCAAAATTAAAGTGCCTAACTCCGTTTGTCCATTTGTCAGTTCTGCATTTTTTCAGCCCTTTGCTTTCTTCCTATGCTATTTACAGAAAAAAATGAGAGCGTACTGAAAATATTTTGCAGTTTATTTTCCCCTTCATAACTGCACTCTCTTCCCACCAAAATTTTCAGTTTTAAAGATTACACAATCCCCAAAGAGGACAACATAGCCTATCAATTCCTCTAACATATTTCAAAATGTGTTTACTATTTACTAGTAGTATCACTTGTCACTCCAAAAAGAATAGCAGACATTACAATATGGAGCACTCGTGTTTTTGCATAGAAATGTAGTGCCACCTGATTCTGATCTCAGCTATTTATTATTGACCTCCATTTTCAAAAGAACAAACACTATTATATCATAGAATGACAGAATCATAGAATCAGTAAGGTTGAAAGGGAACTCTGGAGATCATCTAGTCCAACATCCCTGCTCAAACAGGGTCACCTAGAGCATGTTAGACAGGATTGCATCCAGGCGGGCCTTGAATATCTCCAGAGAAGGAGACTCCACAACCTCTCTGGGCAACCTGTTCCAATGCTCTGTCACTCTCACAGGAAAGAAATTCGCCCTCACGTTCACGTGGAACTTCCTGTGCTTCAATTTCTGCCCATTGCCTCTTGTCCTGTCACATGGCACCACTGAAAAGAGTCTGGCCCCCTCCCCTTGACACCCTCCCTTCAGGTACTTGTAGACATTGATAAGATCCCCCCCCTCCTCAGTCTTCTCTTCTCCAAGCTAAACAGGCCCGGCTCTCACAGCCTTTCCTCAGAGGGAAGATGCTCCAGTCCTCTGATCATCTTTGTAGCCCTATGCTGGACTCTCTCCAGTAGCTCCATGTCTCTCTTGTACTGGGCAGCCCAGAACTGGACGGAGTCCTCCAGATGAGGCCTCACCAGGGCTGGGGAGAGGGGCAGGATCACCTCCCTCCACCTGCTGGCAACATTCTTCCTAATGCACCCCAGGACACCATTGGCCTTCCTGGACACAAGGGCACATTGCTGGCTCAAGGTCAACTTGTCACGCACCAGCACTCCCAGGTCTTTCTCTGCAGAGCTGCTTTCCAGCAGATCAGTCCCCTGCTTGTCCTGGTGCAAGGGGTTACCTTTCCCTAGGTGCAGGACCCTGCACTTGCCCTTGTTGAAACTCACGGGGTTCCTCTCCGCCCAACTCTGAACGGCGGAACAGTCCTCAGGTGTATCAGCCACTCCTCCCGGCTTGGTATCATCAGCAAACTTGCTGAGGAGGCACTCTGTCCCTTCATCCAGGCCACTGATGAAAAAGTTGAACAGGATGGCACCCAGTACCGAGCCCTGGGGGACGCCACTAGCCTCAGGCCTCCAACTAGACCCTGTACCACTGACAACAACCCTCTGAGCTCTGCCTTTCAGCCACTCCTCAATCCACCTCACTGTCCACTCGTCTAACCCACTCTTCCTGAGCTTGTCTCGGAGGAGGTTATGGGAGATGATAGTGTCAAAAGCCTTGCTGAAGTCAAGGTACACAACGTCGACTGCTCTTCCCTCATCTACCCAGCCACTCATGCCATCATCGGAGGCGATCAGATTGGTTAAGCAGGATTTCTCCTTGGTGAATCCATGCTGACTCCTGCTGATCACCTTCTTTTCCTCCATATGCTTGGAGATGACATCCAGAATGTGCTGTTCCATCACCTTTCCAGGGATGGAGGTGAGGCTGACTGGCCTGTCATTGCCTGGGTCCTCCTTCTTGCCCTTTTGGAAGGCTGGAGTGACACAGGCTTTCTTCCAGTCCTCAGGCACCTCTCCGGTTCTCCACAACCTTTCAAAGATGATGGAGAGCAGCCTAGCAACAACATCCTCCAACTTCCTCAGCACGCATGGGTGCATCCCATCCAGGCCCATGCATTTGTGGATGTCAGTTTGCCCAGAAGTTCTCTAATCCTATCCTCCTCAACCAAAGGGAAGTCTTCCTTTCTCCTGACTTTCTTTGACATCTCCAGGCTCTGGGATTCTTGAGGGCTACCCTTAGCAGTGATGACTGAAGCAAAGAAGGCATTCAGTAA
Source organism: Rhea americana (assembly GCF_003343005.1). Lineage (NCBI taxonomy): Eukaryota > Metazoa > Chordata > Aves > Rheiformes > Rheidae > Rhea > Rhea americana. The sequence goes on along the minus strand of NW_028186630.1, from coordinate 77,702 downwards.
CTCTGCCTTCTCTGTATCCTTCATCAGCAGGGCCCCCGCCCCATTCAGCAGTTAGCCCACATTTTCCCTAGTCTTCCTCTTGCTACCCGTGTATTTGAAGAAGCCCTTCTTGTTGTCCTTGACATCCCTTGCCACACTCAATTCCAAATGGGCCTTAGCCTTTCTCATCTCATCTCTACATACACATTCTGACAATATTCTTATAATCCTCCCAAGTAGTCTGTGCCCTCTTCCACATTCTGTGGACTTTCTTCTTCTGTCTGAGTTTTGCCAGGAGCTCCTTGTTCATCCATGCAGATCTCCTACCCCCTTTGCTGGACTTCTTTCTCGTAGGGATGCACAGCCCTAGAGCTTGGAGGAAGCGATGCTTGAATACTAGCCAGCTCTCCTGTGCGTCCTCCTACTCTTCTTTCTAGGGCCTTAACCTGTGGGATTTCTCCAGGTGGGTCTCTGAAGAGGCCAAAGTCTGCTCTCCTGAAGTCCAGGGTTGCAATCCTGCTTATTGCCTTGCTTCTTTCCTGCTGGATCCTGAACTCCACCAACTCGTGGTCACTGCAACCAAGGCTGCCCYCAACYTTCACATCTCTAACCAGTCCCCCTCTGTTGGTTAGGGCAAGATCTAGCAGGACACCCTTCCTCATTGGCTTCTCCGCCATTTGTGTCAAGAATTTATCGTCAATGCATTGCAGAGCCTTCTGGACTTTTTGTGCCTAGCTGTGTTGTCCTTTCAGCAGATATCAGGGTGGCTGAAGTCTCCCACGAGAACCAGGGCCTGTGATTGTAAGGCTACTTCCAGCTGTCTGTAGAAGGCCTCATCAACTTCCTCTTCCTATTCAGGTGGACTGTAGTCAACATGGGAGCACATCTGGAATGCTGTGTTTTGGTCTGGGTTCCACAGTACAAGAGACACATAGACATCCTAGAGCAAATCCAGGAAAGGGCCACTATGATGATGAGCATCTGACATATAAAGATGCTAAAGCTGTGATTGTTTAAACTAGAGAGGAGAAGGCTCAAGGGAGTCTTATCCACATGTATAAATATCTAATGCAAGGCAGTAATGAAGACAAAGACATACTCTTCCCAGTGGTGCCTCTGGGATAAAAGGATAAAAGGAAATGAGCACAAATTGAAATACAGGAAATCCTATTTAACCACCAGAAAAAAAAAATCTTATGGTGAGGATGGTCCAGGACTGGAACAGGTTACCCAGAGAGGTTGTGGAGTTTCCTTTGTTGGAGATATTCAACGTGTGACTAGACATGGTCCTAAGCAACCTTCTCTAATGGACCATTCTTTGCACAGGGGGCTGGACTAGTCAGTCTCCAGATCTCCCTTCTGACCTCATCCATTCTGCCATTCTATTTCTTAAAATAAAAATCAGATCATTGTTGACTGATGAAGTTTTTGTTTTCGTTTTTGTTTTTGTGGTGGCTTGGTAGTTGTTTAGGTGTTTTTCTAGAAGCAAAATGGAGATATTTGGGGTTATTTTTCTTTCTCTTCTGCAGTGTTTTTTGTTTCAGTTCAGAATGTTTCTTATACATGAAAAGAGTACTTCATTTTGAATGTATCATAGGCAGCATTTAGGATTACCAGTGTTCCAGTCTGCTGAATCCAGTCCTCTTAGATTTTCTTCCAGTGCTCCTCTTATTCCTTAGCAGCTTTCTTTACTCACTAAGCAACTTTAACATCCTAATTCAACTCCAGCTTCAGCAGAAGCATTGGAGGCTGTAGGATTCAGCAGCTTTCCCTTGAAATCTTCCTGAATCTTGATCTCTGACAGTCCTCCTACATGCCTTAGAYATATTAACTTCATATTATTTATTTCAGTCTAAATCTGATATGCTTATACATGTAGAAAAAAAAATTCAATGGACAGCCTGTACTAATGATCTCTAAGCTTGTTGGATCTGGTTGCTATTTGCTTCAAGGTTCTTTGAAGGAGAACTGTTGCTGTGAAAGATGACCCTCATCAGCTTGAATCAATGCGTGAGGAAGTTGATAAGACTTCAAGCTGATAAGGGTTCTTGGAGAAGCCATCTTTCAAAAAGTTTAAGATCATGGTRTAACTCAACTATAGCAATTGGAAAGCTAATAAAATGAAAGGTAGCTGGTCAGGTTTCAAATCAGACTTTCATGCAGAAATATCTTTTATTGTGTAATACATTCTTTGTCTTGTTTTTCTCCTTTTTCACTTTTCTCTGTCTCTAAAATAACAGTGGAAATATTCTCTACATTTCTTTGATGAGGGGAATTCTACAGACCAAATAATTTAAAAATATTTAGTCTCATATTAAAGCCTGATATTTTAGTTCTATCTTTTTATTCTGTTCTTCTCCTAATCAAATTCTAAAATAAGATAGATATGAAAGAACTTAACTCTTCATCTACTTTCAGTTAATTTAGCTGCATGAACAACAGACCTCCATTCAGCTTTCTGAAATACTGGGGTAAAGAAAGAGGACTTAAATGTTCAGAAAAATCAGTGTTTGTTTGCTTTGGCAAACTGATTATTATCCTCACCATCCTAATATCATAGYTGGTCATAATAAAGTGGAGTCATCCTGTAGATGGCTGTGAAGAGGATTGAAGAYGAAATTGTCTGAGTGCAGACAGATTATAATTGCAGATATATATATGTGTGAGTATGTGTATATAYATATATAAAAGGAACAAATTTTCTGGAATTTTAATTTACRCATTCAGAAGATTAATTGAGAGTATTGCTCATATTCATCCTTCCATCCAGAAAGGGGAGAACACTAAAGAGAAACTCTGAATATAATCTGAACGGCAGGAAAAAGAAACAATCACTAATAATGATTCTTAATGACAGCCTAATTTTTTTCAAGAGGTGTCTGTCAATGACTTTAAAARGTACTAAAAGTGTGAGAGATGATCAGTTTATTATTACCAAAATAGTTATGAAATGTCAGACACATAGAGGGAACAAATTTAAATTATTCCTAAATTTATATCATTTTAAAATCAGCAATTAACTAAGATACAGATGAGATTCATCCAAAGATCTGTCTGTATGCATAAGCTATCTGATGTTTTCTTCATATAAACAAAAAAATGCACCTCTGGAATAGCTTTATTAGGTAAGGAACTGCTACGGCTGAAGAAAACTAAGTTATATCAGCATTTGCATTTGTTTTGAATTAGCATAAAAATGAAATATCCATTCTTTTCACAGAACAAAAGGTTTTTTTGAAAAATATTTCTTTTCATATTCATGACTATCATGGCTCAGACTGGTTAGTTCTAGATTCTCAAGCTGCTTGCAATGATTCTGCATTGGTTATACTGTTAACAGAATTTAGTGCTGTTCCAAAGATTGCTAATTAGCAACTGGCCTACAGAAATTGTATGTCAAACTAAGAAGAGTACAGGAAAACTGTAACCCTTTCCAACATATTTCTTGTAATAGAAACAGTGGAATAGCACTGTATTTGCACCAAAAGAATCCCTAGCCAGCAAAATGTATGTAGTTTTCAAATTCTCACTGCTAGCTGAATTGTGAAAAGCAAGTGAAGCAGATTTGATAATCTGGCCTTTAAGATTCTTTTACAAAATAAACACTGTCAGTGAACACTTGATTTCCTATAGCCTCAAGAAAAATTGCTTTAGGAAGAAAGGACAGCTCATGAGTGGCTTTCGATAGCCTCTTTTCAAACACTTATCTTCCTGTATCAGCCAGCAAACTTTGTCTGTTAGTAGAGCTCCACTCTATATCTTCTTGTTTCAGAATACAAAGGATAATTTGTACACACTTGTATCTCTGTTTTCATAATGTTCTACTGTAAATAAATTTTACTGACAGAGATCAGCCTTTCCATTACTCCTCTATTAGCTGGAGATCCGAAATTCTGCAGTTCTTTTTTTTTTTTTTTAATTTTGCATTACAGCACTCTATTTTATTTTATATTGCAACTATATTTCAAGTACTCCATAATCTATACAAAAATAAACAAACTGTCGCTGTCAAGGACAGAAGACAACTGAAGTAATGAAAAAGATGTCATTGTGGAGTTCAGGATCCTACATGGAGGAAGTATAGCAATAAGCAGGATTGCAAACCTGGACTTCAGGAGAGCAGACTTTGGCCTCTTCAGAGACCCACCTGGAGAAATCCCACAGGTTAAGGCCCTAGAAAGAAGAGCGGGAGGATGCCCAGGAGAGCTGGCTAGTATTCAAGCATCACTTCCTCCAAGCTCTAGGGCTGTGCATCCCTACGAGAAAGAAGTCCAGCAAAGGGGGTAGGAGATCTGCATGGATGAACAAGGAGCTCCTGGCAAAACTCAGACAGAAGAAGAAAGTCCACAGAATGTGGAAGAGGGCACAGACTACTTGGGAGGATTATGGGAATGCAGTCAGAGTATGTAGAGATGCGGCGAGGAAGGCTAAGGCCCATTTGGAATTGAGTGTGGCAAGGGATGTCAAGGACAACAAGAAGGGCTTCTTCAAATACACGGGTAGCAAGAGGAAGACTAGGGAAAATGTGGGCTAACTGCTGAATGGGGCGGGGGCCCTGCTGATGAAGGATACAGAGAAGGCAGAGTTACTGAATGCCTTCTTTGCTTCAGTCATCACTGCTAAGGGTAGCCCTCAAGAATCCCAGAGCCTGGAGATGTCAGAGAAAGTCAGGAGAAAGGAAGACTTCCCTTTGGTTGAGGAGAATAGGATTAGAGAACTTCTGGGCAAACTGACATCCACAAATGCATGGGCCTGGATGGGATGCACCCATGCGTGCTGAGGAAGTTGGAGGATGTTGTTGCTAGGCTGCTCTCCATCATCTTTGAAAGGTTGTGGAGAACCGGAGAGGTGCCTGAGGACTGGAAGAAAGCCTGTGTCACTCCAGCCTTCCAAAAGGGCAAGAAGGAGGACCCAGGCAATGACAGGCCAGTCAGCCTTACCTCCATCCCTGGAAAGGTGATGGAACAGCACATTCTGGATGTCATCTCCAAGCATATGGAGGAAAAGAAGGTGATCAGCAGGAGTCAGCATGGATTCACCAAGGAGAAATCCTGCTTAACCAATCTGATCGCCTCCGATGATGGCATGAGTGGCTGGGTAGATGAGGGAAGAGCAGTCGACGTTGTGTACCTTGACTTCAGCAAGGCTTTTGACACTATCATCTCCCATAACCTCCTCCGAGACAAGCTCAGGAAGAGTGGGTTAGACGAGTGGACAGTGAGGTGGATTGAGGAGTGGCTGAAAGGCAGAGCTCAGAGGGTTGTTGTCAGTGGTACAGGGTCTAGTTGGAGGCCTGAGGCTAGTGGCGTCCCCCAGGGCTCGGTACTGGGTGCCATCCTGTTCAACTTTTTCATCAGTGGCCTGGATGAAGGGACAGAGTGCCTCCTCAGCAAGTTTGCTGATGATACCAAGCCGGGAGGAGTGGCTGATACACCTGAGGACTGTTCCGCCGTTCAGAGTTGGGCGGAGAGGAACCCCGTGAGTTTCAACAAGGGCAAGTGCAGGGTCCTGCACCTAGGGAAAGGTAACCCCTTGCACCAGGACAAGCAGGGGACTGATCTGCTGGAAAGCAGCTCTGCAGAGAARGACCTGGGAGTGCTGGTGCGTGACAAGTTGACCTTGAGCCAGCAATGTGCCCTTGTGTCCAGGAAGGCCAATGGTGTCCTGGGGTGCATTAGGAAGAATGWTGCCAGCAGGTGGAGGGAGGTGATCCTGCCCCTCTCCCCAGCCCTGGTGAGGCCTCATCTGGAGGACTCCGTCCAGTTCTGGGCTGCCCAGTACAAGAGAGACATGGAGCTACTGGAGAGAGTCCAGCATAGGGCTACAAAGATGATCAGAGGACTGGAGCATCTTCCCTCTGAGGAAAGGCTGTGAGAGCCGGGCCTGTTTAGCTTGGAGAAGAGAAGACTGAGGAGGGGGGGATCTTATCAATGTCTACAAGTACCTGAAGGGAGGGTGTCAAGGGGAGGGGGCCAGACTCTTTTCAGTGGTGCCATGTGACAGGACAAGAGGCAATGGGCAGAAATTGAAGCACAGGAAGTTCCACGTGAAYGTGAGGGCGAATTTCTTTCCTGTGAGAGTGACAGAGCATTGGAACAGGTTGCCCAGAGAGGTTGTGGAGTCTCCTTCTCTGGAGATAYTCAAGGCCCGCCTGGATGCAATCCTGTCTAACATGCTCTAGGCAATCCTGCTGAGCAGGGATGTTGGACTAGATGATTTCAAGAGATCCCTTCCAACCTTAACCATTCTGTGATTCGGTGTGACTCCACAAATTTATGTTATCTATGTAATCTTTACTGTACAGCACAGTCATTCTGTAAATCATAATCTTTCATTGTTAAAAAAGTGTCTTTAACCACCAACAATAGTTGTCTGTGTTAGTATAATGTTATACCCTTCTACCCTATAGAATTAGCTTTGCAGAAACGTGTCTTAAGGCAAAGAAAAGACAAGCCTTTACTTGTCTCCATTCAGATTTCTTTTTGAATATGAACCCCCATGGTCTGTTGAGCTGGCAATGATTAAAACTGTAAAACATTTTCTCCATTTTCTGTTTTTCTTGTCGCAATGAAAAGAAACAAAAAAGTGAATGTAAAAACTATGTTAGTACATTCAAATCACAAACTTAAAAATGCTATAAGAACAAAATGTAAATAGTATTCTGGAATCAAAAATAACGAGATGGAATATCATAAATGGCTAGGTATCCATATCTAAGTTCAGCTGTATTTTAGTCCTGGAAAATACGAAAGAGCAGCCTACTGCTTAGTCATTTTCATATTATCATGAGCTTCATACTTTTGATGGGGGGTGTTTTTTTATCTAGATGCCTGCAAATTTTTGCCTATATTTAAATCTTTTTAACCCTATTTATTTCAACAATGTACTTATGATAAACATGTCTGTCATGGACACGCTTTGAAATTAGAGGTGAAGTCATTGCTGACAATACAGAGTCTATTGTTCATTACATATTAAAAAAAAAAAAAAGCATGAATACACGAGGCTGCCTTGTTCATTGTCCTCCTCATGATCCTGAGGACCTATGCAGCCTTCTCATCAAAAAATTTTAAATATATTTAAAATTTTTTTGAAGTAACTAACTGTCAAGTCAATACCATATATATTTTACAAATATATAAACTAAGTTTAAAATTGGAATAAAATAGGAATAAAAAGTTTTAAAGTACTACTTTTTTCTCAGCCCCTTTCAGTTTAAGGAAGAGCAGAGACACTGGGAGAGAATTGTTGTATTTTTTTTAAATTATGTCAGCTGTAATTCTATAGAGTGGATTGGGGCATATGTGTGGAAGCATGCTGCTTGCAGAAAGCTTTCTTGGGTCGACCATGCTACCGCCATCTGTGACATATGTGCCATTTGGCAAAGGGATTTGTAAGTATTTCCTAGAAGGAAAGCCCCACCCCTTTGCTGTTGCCACAGCCATATTCTCTTTCGTAGTATCTTTGAGTAGAGTGCTATTAGATTGCTTCCTCAGGAGACTGTGTACTTTACACTTGCATGTGTGTAATATCAGTTTGCCAGAATTATGTTTCTTGATGATACACCAAGGAAAATATAGCAAGTTAGTGGGAGTTAAAGCAGTAGAACCAGACAAATCAGAACACAATTTTGAGCTGCAACCAGTTTGTGTTCCCCTCTTTTGTTAGCTTCCTTTGGAGATAACATTTTACATTACAATCAGCTGCTCAGCAAACACTGAAGTGAGGAATATGTGATAACCTCATAAAGAAGCAATGCCAGGCTGTGAAGTGCTCTTTCTCTTTTTCAAGGTGCCAGCATAATGAAGAATCAATACAAAAGAAAAAATTAAGATGAGAAAGAAAACAAACGTGTGTCTGCTGCCATTGCTCTCAAAGCTTGATTCTCAGTGCTAAAATCTTGTTGATAAACAGGCATAAGGGAAAAGATGATGTAATACTGTGAGGTATGTAAAAATGAAGCATTCTGAATTTAAGATTGATTTCCTCTGAAATGACAAGGAGGACTAAAATCTTTTAAAGTTAGTGAAATATGAAGCATTCTGCTCTGCCTTTCAATTAAAGCATGATTTGGTCCCACATGAAAATATTTTTCTCTACTGAGTCCTCTTCAGACTCTAATCCGGAAAAAAAGATCTCATTTAAGTATAATGAGTTTGGTAATCATTGTTTTCTCTGATACAGAGAGGTAGGCAAGGAAAAAAATTTCTTGCAAATGGCTGCCACCATGATCAAGGAATGAGATCTTTATTGTAGAGTAATCATGGAAAAGTTTAAGCAGTCATGGGGAGAGATAGAAAAGATTTCAAAAGAAATGCAAGCTTTATCTAGGAAGCAAAAATACAGCTAAAGGCCAGATTACATATTCTTTTAATTGGAGTATTAGCAGTGCACAAAACATAGTTGTGTTTTTTTCTTTCAAGCATCTAGCAAATTCAGTTATATGTTCCGTTTTCAGACACTAAGGGGTATGGAGTTGAGTAAACACTGTCTTACAATTCTTCCAGATCTCAATAATGATTCAAAAATAACAGCCTTGAAATAAACAGAAGAATCAAGTATGAGGCTTTAAAATGTCTCCTAGACTGAGCATCTGTTCAGCAACTAAGGATAATATTTAGATTCAAAGAAAGTCTTAGCAATTTTAGATATGCACAAACCACTTTCTTTTACAAAGAGATATTTTTAAAAGTCTGCTGTTTTCCAGCGTGGAGAGCCATCTGGTGGGTACTACTTGCAGTACTTCGTCATGTTGGTATACAGAATCCTAAAGAYGCTTTCCAATGTTCCTTTCATAATTATTTTCTGTTTGTAAAATCTTCATTGCCTTCTAATTTCCTATGCCTACTTTTTCTTTGTTTCATTTTTATGTTTAGTTTTCTAGGCATATAATATTAGCTATTTCTTTGCTGAACAATATTCACTGAGCTAGGCAAACTGTTTTAGCAAAAAATAAATCACTCAGAAATGTAACTTCACTTGCTCTGAAATATATTACAGTTGTAGTAATATTGGAGTTGTAGCTCCAATTCACCAAATAGTTTATTGTGGGGAAAACCAAAACAAAACAAAAAAAAACCTTCAGTCGGATGCAGACAAGGGCTAAGCAAGGGAAGTCAGTGTCTCTTCATCCTTTCACACAGAGGTAGAGCATTCTGGCAGGCTGGAAAAGACTTGGATTCAGTCTGTTAAAACCCACTCTGCAAGATTCAAGGAGGAACAGATCATTAGATTATATGACATTTGAAGCAAGGACTTCTTGTACTGAGGTTATTTAATTATATTAAAAACTGCTGTAATTACTGAAAATGACAGCAGAGTCTGAGACTGACTCTTCAACTCCGTGGCTTGGACATTCACTGGGTAAGCAGTATACATATGCATCAGTGCTCACATGAGCACTATTATCTATTAACACACAGTGAAATAATGTCAACGGGCTCTCACCTGCAAGGCCCATTACAGCAGCAGGGTAAGGCATTTTCGTGGAAAGTAGGAGCTGAGAATTCAGATTCCCTCAAGCAAAAGAGGCATCTGAGCTTGGGACTTGTGAGCTGTGAATTCCTGCATGATTGGATGAACCCTTCCTTTCTTTTTGGTTTGGGGCATACAGGCTTTCTTTAGCATTGTTCTTTAAGAAGTTTCTGAATCAGTGTTTTCTTTAAGAGCAAATGGACTATTTTATTTAACAGACGATGATTTTATTTAGGTGTAGTGAGAAAAATCTCTTTGATTCAAATCAAATGTTGATCAGTTTGATGTAAATTTTGTTAAATTTAGCTGAGTTTCAAAAAATCTTACAGCCTTAATTCCACATGAGAGGTATTCTATCAGCTATTCATACTCCTGCAGCCATTTAAAAAAAAAAAAAAAAAAAGAGTTCAAAAAACTCTCCACCTATACTTTGCATCAGAGTTTAAAGAAAAAATTTTGCATCTTGCAGACACACAAAAGTTTTTAATCAGAATTTCTAGCATCCTTTAGTCTGTGAAATATCAACAAAGTTTTATCTCTTTGCAAGAAACAATGGCAAGTAGAGCTATTCTGTTTCCTTTTACTTTGTCTTAAATTATCATCTCTAAGAAAAACTGAACAATAAAGAAGTGCTATGAGATGACTGATTTTACCAGTTAGTTTAGCTGTATTCTTGGAAGAGAGGTTAGAAAAATATTTATCTGCATTCTTCTGCAAGGTAATACTTTCTTTCAGGGTCAGGGGAGAACTATTCACTGCAACTCAACTGGCATTACTGCTCCTTCACCATAACAATCTAATGTACATTTTCTGTCTGCACTCCATTTCTCCTTTTGTCTCTTTAGGAGATAGGATAGTAAATCTAGTCTTCTACCCTTAAGGTAGAATCTATATTTCTAGCAAAAATGGTTTTGGTCCTAGTTTTATCATGTCATTAATTTAACAGTTGTGAGCCAAAAGTGGTTAAAATCCAAATGGAAACATTTAGTGAAATACAACACTAGTGTAAGCTCTAGTAAAAAGATAATTGCCAAATGGTGGGTTTCTGCAAAGATGCACATTCTCTTCAGGCATATAAGAAAATATTTTAGCTGACAACCTCAATATGTGAGCCTGAATAACTACCTTCAAAATACAGGGAAAAAATTACAAAATGTAAGTCAAGAGGTGAAAAATGGAATATCTCCTGCATGTTCTAATAGTCACTTATGGAGACAGTAGATACTTTCAAAACTTGTTAAGACAAACCTCCCAATTTCAGATATGAAGCCTAGGAAGAAAGGTAGTTCTAAGAAATAAAGTCTATTGTAYGCAAAGAGGATACCTTTGGGATTTCCCTTTTCAAGTACAGCAGAATGTAAAATGGCCTACCTCATATACCTTTTCAGATGTCTAGAAAGAACTCAAGAACATCATTCTTTTAGGAATGCCAAATTATTTCTATCCTTTATATTTTCCTTAAAGCGTTTGTGTTTAAATATTCTCTTAAAAATACCTCCGAACAAAAATATGAATAGTAGCAAAATTTGAATATGTATGGACTTGAGCAATTGCATACAATGTACCATTTTCAAAAGATTTTCTGATAGTATGTCTCTAACTGCAAAACACCAAGTGGTAAGTCAAAAAGAGAAGTAAGTATATCACAAGAACTGTCATGCTGCATAAAGCCATCATTACTCTGTCTCCCAAAGACGCTTTGTGGAATATTAATTTACATTCTATTAGTACAAGCCAGAAGATGCTGCATTTGTTTTGCTACTTTAGTTTAAACAGCAGCAAATAGTTCAGAAAATGATGAATTCATAATCTATTGATTAAAAATATAGAAATAAATGTAAAAATGTACAGATTGGATCTAATGGTAAAATGTCTTAAAAAAAGTATGAGCATGATATAAAATGAATGTTTAAGTAGCAAAATATACAGCAGACTAGAAGTCAATCAGTTCAGTGAAATTTAGGAGAATTGTGAGACAATTATAGAAGGACCATAAAAAGGACAAGAAAGAGAAGTAACATACAACAGTTTCCATTTTGAAGAGTAGTTTTATAATTGATAGCAATGGTAGATGTCTGTGGCACACAGTGATGAAGGTGAACATGGCAGGAACCCACAAAGAGATGAAAGAGAAATTTAAAATAAGAGGAGAAACTAAAATCATTAAACAATTTAGCAATTCTGAAAAACAGACAGGAGGTAATAGGACAGCTGTATATAAAATAATTAATGATGAAAAATGGCCAACTAATGTGAATATTTACTCTTTTTTATGTCATATAAGGTTTCTGCTGTCRGTTGGCATCATTTAAGCAACATATTTTACAAGATAAAAGGCTATACTTTTTAAACAATTATTAACCTGCTGAACTCACTTCTCTAAGAAATACAGAGACAAAAGGTGCAGTAAAAGTAAATAATAAGTTTAACCTTTACTGAAATAATAAATATTATGCTATCTGTTCACAGCAGATGAAATCCCACCTTCTTAGGAATTTCTTTTTTTGGAAATACTGTTGTCCAGCAAGGAATTTTTGCTTTGCTTTACAAAGCATCTCTGGAAGAAAGATACTGGCTAACTGGACTATTGGTCTTATCTAAGGTGTGGGTTCTCTTTTCTTTGCTGTGATACAGTTCAAATACAGCAAATAAAAAGAAATGTAAATGCTTTCAAAGAAATTGTATCCTAAGGTGCAGATTCCAACTGTCTGTGGAAGCTGAGCACAACTTTAAAATTGCAGCAGCAGTACAGAACATCTGACTTTTCTGTAATGTCCTATTTTAAATCCACCTAAATTCAGTTAAATGCCCTTTACTAGCAGCAAAAAAGCTTTTCTTTATGTAAAGGAAGCAGGTCTGTTACCAGAACAGACTTTTATGCCACTTGTATGTTATCATGTCATTTCTGGGTAGTTCATTCACTTTTTTTCTCTAGTTCTCAGAAGAACTTTAGATATCAAGGTGTTAAGTTGCAGATTCACTTCTTACCATTTTTTCTCTGATATTAAGTCAATAATTGATATTTATGCCATTGATAAGTGTTTTGCAACAAGGTACAGATGGGATCTTATGATTTTCAGTACAAGTGCCATCATATTTATTGATAGTCAGGGTAGTAGATTGGCATGATGGTCTGAAAACTAAATTATTAATTTAGGGTTACATTTGAAGTCCACTGGAGTGTAGTTACTGCCTATGTGACTTTGGACAACTCATTTAATCTTTCACTTTCTCAGTTCCCTATCTCTAAAATGGGATGATAATTCCTTGCTTCCAAATATATTGGATGCACTCTGCTGCTAGGGCTAGGATAGGAAAATTTCAATAAAAGAGATATTTATTTTTATAAAGATCTATTTTATGATATGATTTCTTCATGCTCTAGGGAGACTAAAAAAAATATACTATTTTCCATCACTTTATAACAGGATGAATATTAAAATGTCCTGGTCATAATTTTTGTCATCCTTTTAAAATTCCTATCAAAAGCGTATGTTTTTCCTCTTTTTTTCCAGTCAACTGAATGGTGATGCAGGTAGTTCAGCAGTTTCATATCCTGCCACATACAGCTTACTTCTAATCAAATGTTTTCCATATGTGAGAAATATTACAATATAAAGGACTTAACGTCAGAATCAGTTACAGAAGCTTTATTCATTCTCAGGAAACAAACTATATATTTACATAGGGATCTTCCCATTATCATCCTTTTAAAAAGTGACTWGTATATGAATGCATGATAGCACTACTCCATTTAGATGTTATTTGTTTCCTGGTCACAAACAGGCACTGGCCATAATTCCATTAAAATAATTCTGTTAAATTCTATTAATTAATAATTTATAACATAATTATATTAAAAATATGAAAAGATATCAGTTGACTGCTATTCAAAGTGTTGATCTTCATGGTGCCTCTTTATTTTATTACTTTTTTGGTCATTTGAGTCATACTATGATGTGTCAAGAAATTTACCTGGTCTTCTATCACACTTTGAACTTGCTTTCCTGCTTCCTAAAGCCAGCAAAATAGCTGGTAGGACTGCTTTCTGTGCTACACATAAAATGTTATAACAAAATTAGGAGAGGATTAGAGACACCAGCATTATTGCATTCCAGCACACCATCTCAAAATTTCTCATCTTCCTAATCTTCACTCCCTGCAGTTGGTTAGCCTTCTTCCTTCCTCCCATTTCTTTCACCAGTCCTTAATCCCACTAAGAACTAGGGGAAATTTCAAGTAAATACACCAATTAATAGAATTCACAAGTCTAAATTAGGTTTTGAGATTCCTTCTTTCTCCTTCTCTTATCCTTCAATTGACTGCTTTACAGCAAGGTATAGGTACAAAAGGAGATGGCAGTTTGCCTCACATTCTTTCTTTGTGTAGGAGGCCTTAAATACTGCTGTGCTCCAGTAGTTAGAGTATTTCAGTAGAAGATATTGGTTCAAGTTTGATAGAAGAGAGTTTGAAACTTATCTCACCTATGTCCCTGTAGAGACATAGTTAAGAGTTAAGATGGAGGAAGGGAAGAAAGAAAGGACTCCTCCCCTTCCCCTCCACAAGGTGTGTCTTACAGTGGGATAGGATGTCAGAAAGACAGATATGTACTTCTAAAACCCAGAACTCTGTCTGTTTTGTAAATCTAGCTTCTTATTGCTGTGTCTGTGTAGCCATTTGCTCTTCACATTCTAATGGCTGTATTTAGGAYAGTTTTATTGTTTTATGAAAGAGATAAATAGGATTTGTTTTTCAGATGTTATTATTTTAAGGTTCTACTGTAGTTATTGCTAAAATGAACTGCTGTGTCTAGCTTTAGAACTGAGAATTAAAATAATTAGATCAGTTACAACCTTTGGTTATTTTATTGTTAATTTATGTAGCTTATATAGTTTAAAATAATAAAGTCTAATTTCATTTTAACTAAAACCACTTTTTTACCTGGGATTCATGTCTTCTTCTCAGTACTCAGAGCTAGATATTGGTTAAGGCAATTTAATTGGTTAAGAAATTTCTTCTCTAAACTTTGTCCCAGTGTGGTGTCTGACCTATTTATGGATGGACAGCTGAAATCACACATTTTTAGTAGTTTCTTAGCTTCTATTGCAGCTTATTTCCTTCCTTATTATATACTCAATAGGTATTTTTTAAATGATTTGGAGGCCAGCATTGTAACATAACAAGTTTATATTTCAAAACACGAATGCTTTTTAGGAGCTTTGAAGTTAAGCGGTCTTATTTCACATTCAGTTTGGGGAGCCCTGGATGCATGTGAGCAATTAATACCAGTTTTATTAAACTTTCAGACATCCATTTCCCTACGTATCTTGAATAAAGAACTGCCTGTTGCTCTGCCTCCCATAAGCTAGATTGCCCCATTCTACAAGGGCAATGTTACTGCTTTGCTGGATTTTCTGATGTGTTCTCACACATCACAGCAACCGGGCTGTTTAATTCTCATTTTCACCATGTGAAAGGAAGGAAGTTATAAACAGGGAATATGTCCACGAATGCCAGGGATATTTGCATCCTATTAAACCCCAACATCAATCAATCACAAAAACTGATTCTAAGCAATCAGTCTACATTGAATCCATTTGCTGCAGAACTACTTGTTTAAACACAGAGTGAGATGGAAGAAGTCATTATATAAGTCAAGCTATTTGTTAAAAGTCTTGCTTCTAGTAGATGGTATGGTAATTTTAATTGAAAATTGAATTGTAAAATGTCATATGAATGGGGCTTAAACACAACCTGGGAAATTGTTCTGAAAAGAATATATTCTGTATCTTGGAAGAAAAGGAAAACATTCTGAAATCTAACTGTTGCTATGGCAATGTTTGGATTAAACGTAAAGCGTTCATAATTTTTCAATTTATTCAGTACTTCAGGAATTTGGGACATATATTAGGGGAAAATCCATGTACATGAACTTAACAGAAGATAAGACATGGCATTTTGTCTAAAGATCATTGCATGGAAAATTACATAGGCATGTCTACACTTCATTTTGAGTACAAAGCAAAGCCCATGCTTGACTGTAGATGTACTTCTGCTCAAGTGTTTGTATGCAAACTTCAGGGTAAGCCAGAGAAAAAAACTGAGTCTCAGTTAATCACCACCAGCTCTCTTATCGCAGCATTAAAACTTGGCCAGCTTTGGGCAGACAAGCTAACTGTAAAATTCCTTCTAGAAAGGTCCTGATGCTGAATATTGCTAGGGAAGATGGTGATATGCAGATAACCCTAGCTGACCATGCTTGGAGCAGGGGGATTGTGCAAAATGACCTCCAGAGGTACATTCCAACTCAAACATTCCATGATTATTTGAAGTTGGAATATGTGATTAGCTTGACAGAATGGTGTCCTTTCAATATTCTGTTCAGTGAACTACAAATACTCTGCAGAAAATCAATAAGGAGAATAAGACAAGAAGCACCCTGGGCATTTTTCCGCTCCCTTACCCTCACCCTCCATGTGCTATGGATTTGACATACATCCAGTATTTGAAAGTATGCAATTTGCACCTTACTCCAAAAATAAAGAGCCAGTTACCTCACAAGACAGTCTTATGGAAGTAAGATGGAGTCATTGTGAGCAATGCTTTTTACTAGGCGCTCAGATTTTTGACTGTGTAAGCTGTATACACTTGAAGGGGAAGATCCCACACTATGGATTCTCTCTGGTCACATGATGGTCCTACTCATTATCCTCAGTAAATCTTGGACTTGTTTCATATGCATGGACTTTCCTGCATACTACAGTATCACAAGTATCTGGTTGAGTGGGACATGTCTAACTATCAAAAATGACTAGTTGTTTGTATTATAGCACACAGGAGCTACTCTCAGAAATCAGGCTTACCTTACCAGATACTGTACAAATGCAGCACAGTGACTGATGAGCAAGAACTTATAGCCTAAYTGTAAGAGCTGAACATGACTAGTGAGAGGATAATGGCAGGGAAATGAAATAGTATGTGGCCAGCAATATATATCCATCAGAGTCTATATATATCAGACTTCTATAGAAGTCTGCATATGCAGATCACAGATAGGGTGATCAGCCATGAAAGGCCCTAAAGGCAAAGATAAGTTGTTTGTCTTAGTGGAGTGAAGAAAGGGAAGCAGTCAATAGATGCATTATAGAAGAGTGATTTGACTGGAAGTCTGAGCAGGAACTGAATTCTTCAGATGTTCTGAATATGTATAAATGAGTCAAGAAAGTTTTTCCAAGGCCAGAGGGGAGAATGCTGTGATCATTCAGACTTCAAGGGATATCTATCTGCCAAGCATTTTTGTTATATAGTTAAAAAGGCTGTATGTTAATGCTGTTCTGCTCTAAGTGTTGTCAGGGTTCTGACATAAGTTAAAGAAGGATCTAGAGTGATGGTTTAGTAAAAGAAAACATTCAGGTTTCTGTCATGGCAAATGTCTAATCAATCTGAAGACTGCAAATTCTGGAAACATTCTGAATCTCCACATGATTGAATGGCGGCCTTTATAAGCTGGTTTGTCTTTCTGTTTTGCACCCGGTTCAGCATTTTAATGCAAATAAAGAGAGGAACTTTGAATCTTCATAATGTTGTTTGTTAAATCTTAATTTCTTCTTTAAAAAAAAATCCCTGCCTAAGAAATGTCATTTGAAGCTATAGACACATGAACACATGCATTTGATTATGCAAATTATTCAGTTTAAACTAGGTCTTGATTTATGGTATGACGTGTCTTCCCTCCCCAGGGAGCCTTGTGTCTGTCTATGTCAGGGTTTTAATTTGGGAATACACTTCTGGTGTAAATGATTCTCAGAGATGAGTACAAGAATTAGGCTCCTCTTCAGTGAAATAAAAGAAGAATACATGCTCCACAAGTGTCCCTAAAGTGTTTCACTCACTTATGGGTGTTCAGTCCACAAAACTAGACTAAAACAAGGCCAGAGGAAACACCCCCACCTCCACAAAATATCTAATGTGAATGTCATGTCCTCAGCCCTTTGATTTGCAGAGCTACCCCTTTTGGTGGGCATCTTGACTTGACCTCAGACCTGCCTCATCACTATGGACATAGCATCAATTGGGGCTTTTGGTTACCTACTTTGTTGTCATGCTGAGCTCCTGGTTCTCCTTCCTTATGGGGCAATGCACTCCTGTTGTTCCCTGACAGACACAATTAATATTTTAAACAGTCAGTGAAGTTTATAAAATCAATAACTGTAGTCTAGATCCTCAAGAACTTTCCTATATGCAGCACTCTTTCATATAGCTCTGCTCCTCACAATCCCCAACACCTTTTTCTGAGATTAATGTGACACGTTGTATTAGTCCTGCAACATTCTTTCAATAAGTATATCTGCACCAAGAAGTGATATAGACATTAATTTAAAGTAATTGCAGCTGAAGAATTGTTTTCATGCTTGAAAGCTATAATAATGACCAGAGGTGGAATCTTGACTCYATTAAAGTGAAAAATAAGATTCCCATGCACTTTGAGGGAGCAGTGTTTTACCTAATATAGATAATCTCCCTGACTTTGAGGCTGGATGAAAAGAATGAATGACTGCAGCAGCAGATTTTTACATAAGGCTACTGGATCCAAAGTCATAATATATTCTGAACTGCACTTGTCTGTGCATACAGCAAACACATCCATTTGCACTCCTTGATAAAGTCACACTGATGCTGCTGGACATTCACATAACTTCAGTAACATCACTGCCTGTTTGTTTCTCATGGTCCAGATGCACAGAAGTTGTTCGTCTGTTAATACAGTTTGCACCTGCCTGTCTTTTATAGCCCTTTTAAAACTTTGTTTAGTACAGATGGGTGTCTTTATCATCATGGCTGAATGAAAAAATGCATTCAGCCATGTTCTATATCTATGTATTTATTATTTCTATTTTTACTGATTTGTTTAGATAATATTGGAGAACTAAAGCTTGAAGATAGCCATTCCAATATGCAGATAGCTCAGATTCTATTCCAGGACATGTCATTAAGTTATAATTATGTCTATAAAGATAGATGTTTGATCAGGAAATTTTAGACATACATTTATATTAATTCTTCTTCAAGTAAAATATCCCGAAAAGATATCCAGAAGCAGTGAGCAGTACCTGATGGATTTCATTTCAGTCTGTATTCTTTATGTGCTGTGTCTTTCGAACCAATGGTTCAGGCAAACAATTTTAGCCATAGTGCCAAATGTTACTGGCTTCTTTTGAGAGTATTTTGACAAACATCAAGCCTGTTAAAGAAAGTATCATAAATCACATTTGTGAGAAAGTGCTGGGAATAGAAACTAAACTATAAGACTGCATTATCAGAGTACACTTTTTAAATCAAAAGAATATATTTATACAGTGAATACGGATAAAAGTGTATTGAGGAAGCTGTTGTTGTTTAGCATGCAAATTAGGTAATGTGGACCATATGCTTGTGTTGTGCTAGATTCAGATATCCTTATTAATTTGTGGCTATACTTTATTCTGCCTATTGTCCTAATTACTGAAGTAGGAATTATTTGTGGAATGTGGTACTATTTCATTGAGGAAGGCTAGCATAAATTAACCCTTAAGAAATGGGTTCAGTTAACTTTTCCCACTAAAAATAATTCCAGACAAAGGCATGAGTATTACAGAAATTTAAGGTAAGGATTTTTTTTTTTTTTTTTTTTTTTTTTTTTTTTTTGGCGAGGGGAGATAATAATCTGAGTATTTTGAACCAACTTTACTTGGGTGGTAAAATTTTTACATGAGCAGTTGATATGAAGATATTCTAGTCCGTGAACTGTATGCACATCAACTATACCATTATTCACTGTATGTAATACGTAACTCTTGGAGTTTTAACAGGTTAGATAATTCACAGCCTGCTCAAATTTTTACATTTATTCATCCTCCTGCTATCCTAGCACTGCTCAATAGAAAATAAACTAGTCTATGAATAACTGTCAGATATGCTTCCCTGACTCTTCCCTGTATGGGAACACAGAATGTGATCTCTTTTTTCAAGCTGATACTTTGATTTTTGTTAAGGCACAGTCAAAATAATGCGCTTTATATTTTGCCTGGATAGGAATTCCTATTTCTAGAAGATTATAATAGTTTCTGATTGCTGTAGAGATGAATTTTGTAGTCTTCTAACAATATGCATTGTTTAATTTGTTGGATTAAACACCTGCCGTATTCATAAAATGCTGTCCAGGTGATTGTGAGAATCTAGCTTTATTGCCATGCAAGTACAAATTTATTTACACAAACATATTTCAAAAAGAAAAATCACTTTTCTATACGTTCATCAAAAGTTAATATGAATTTGTTAATATTGTTACAATAAATTTATTTAGTCAGAAAAGTATTGATTAGGCAATCAAAATAATTTTCTGTCCTTAGTTTATATGTTTTAATAGGGAACTACATATAAAATTGGTGTTGAGTCTGTTCATACTAAATATTTTATAACCTAAAAGAGGGAATAATTTGTGAAATTATTGGTAACACAAAACTGAAATGTTTTCTAAATACAAAGGAAAACCTGAAATAATACGTATCTTGAGGGGAAAAAATATTAAAATTCAACTAGAAGAAAACTGACAGCTGGATACCATTTTTGATTCTGACTCTTACTATTCTGATTATGTCCATGTTTGTTCTTCATAACACCTTGAATACATTATTTTTTTTACTGTCCAAATAGGTATGTTTTTCATTCAGATCTGGTATCTTAACTGCTTCCTTAGGTTTGACAGCCCCACTCTCCTCTTCAGCTCAGTGGAGAGCTCCACTCTCCCTAGAGCCCCACTCTCTTTATTCTGTCTCCAGTTCTTCACAATGTTATCCACTCCTTGAGCATGAGAAGAAAGGTTCTTCTCAGACATGTTCTAAATATTCCATGGAAATTGTTTTGAAATAAAACTTATTAAGCAACAAATTACAGTAATAACAACCTGAACATCATGTGAGAAGAATCACAGAAAATATAAATGTGATAATATTAAATTTAAGAAAGAATACTTTAGAAACAATTAAAAAGATGGTGAAAATCATCATAATTTTGAAATAAGGAGATTCAGGTCCCAACATATGTAGTAAAGACTATTCAAGAATAACACATAGGCATGTATGACTCTATAAAAAAACTGAAATATGAAAATTTGGTAGAAAAATATGCTACCGTATAAAAGGCTCAGATTTTTGAAGTAAAACAATTGTAGATTAATTTTAGACATGAAAACCAAATATGCAGAAAATTTCTTAGTGGAAATGGAACCTTTGAGATGATTACTTCTAAAATATAATGTTGTATGTTAAATAAACAAATGTTGGTGGAAGTAGCATGTTCTGAGATTTTTTTTTTATGTAGGAGAGAATGTTCTATGAAAATACATTTGACAAAATAGACTTGTGATCAGGTATTATTCTTTTACTCAACTTATGCTAGGAATTAGAATTTGGCATGTGGGAGGCAACACATTTGTGAGCACCAGCAAAGAATGAGCAGTAAGAATCATGAGAGGATGAAATGCCCTGATGCAGTGAAATGCCCTGATGTTTGAGTTTTCTGAAGGTATACATATTTTCCTTGCTCCTTCAGATCTCAGTGTGTCTTCCAAGTTTTCATTTCATCCTTGACATATCTATAAGGGTCATATTTCATCTTCAGACCAATGTATCAAATGTCTGCTCTGCTCTGTAAGAGATCAAGACCTCAAGAACTGTCACCACTGACACTTCTTCAAGTCTCAGACGAGTTGTGAATGCAAGCTCAAGCTTCAGTTTCTCATAGGTAATGAAAACTTCTTCCAGCAGAGGAACTAACATGTCTAACCTTGCCAAACCAGATCACTTGACTTTAACTGCTCCAGAGATCCTCAGTATGTGTTTACTTTGGGGAAGATCAACTAAGAACTTTGTAGCAGAACATTCTGCATCTTCTTCTCCTTCCCAAAGCACATTAGTAAAGCTTATTTCCTGAGGCTATCTAGGTGCTGCTGAATCTCACCAGCTTATTCAGGCTGGTCTTGCTTCAAAGAAGTCCTCTAGTATTGCCACACTCAGTCCCGTACAAAAGCACCATAAGATTGCCACTTCTCACTCTCCTAAAGTCATGTCAGAGTGCATAATAATTGTTCCTATAGCTCAAAAAGGAAAATGTCCTGAAATGTGTGACAGGCTAGTGGCAGCAGGTGGGAAACTGCAAAGGAGGTGAATGATAATGCCAAACTTAGCTGATACCAGCTGTTACCATTCAGAAATCTCTACCTTCTGAACTGAAGCCTTTCTGCTTTAGTGATGATATTGCCCATCTGTCTGTGGTTATCTGATTCTTTGTCCGTCTGCCAGTGAGCAGTAAAAAATATTATGAAAGACCAAAGGCAGTGATACACTAACCATTTCTTTTCAATGCCTTGATCTCAAATCAAAAGCTTAGCTGTAAATGAGAGTTGTCAAGGGCTGTGCTGAGAGAAAGGTTTTGAGTGCTTTTATGTCAGCTGTAGTGTAGAATTGCACATACTCATCTCTTAAAATAGAATTATGTAGTAGGCATTCCTAAAAAAGTAATGGGAGCCGTAGTAAAATCCCTAAGTACATCTAATTTTTAAAAAACAGACAAAAAGGTGTACAAAGGGTGATGGAAACATTTTCACTCAGAAACAATCCATCTAAATAAATTATTCAAAACCAGTCAAGATTACAGACTTGGCTGCTAGTACTGGATCCTGAAAAAAAACATTCTTTTGAATTGACTCCAGGTACACCTATACCAGGAAAAAATATTTTCAGGTAAGAAAAATTGTATTTAATGAGACAATTTAAATTTCACATGAGAAAAGACAGAAAGTACAGCTAGAGAAATACAATGTATATTTCGTTATAGTAAAATATGAAAATAGATTGGAGAACAGTTATGGATCGATTCTTCTTATAATTCCTTAGTATGGAAATAAGCCATTTTTCTTGTCTACATCTTTTAATATAAGAAGACACTGAGTCATATAAATAAGCAAATTTGTACAGTGAACTACATTTGACACTACTGTACGGGAACACAATACCACACGGTGGAGTTGCATGTGAAGGAAAAGAAGGTGATCAGGAGTAGTCAGCATGGCTTTACCAAGGGGAAATCTTGCTTAACCAACCTGAGAGCCTTCTATGATGGAATGACTGTCTGGGTAAATGAGGAGAGGGCAGTGGATGTCTTCATTGAATTCAGCAAGCCATTGAAGTCAATAAGCATTGGGAGATGCTGCTTTGTAGTGTTATGGGAGACATTGACACCCTCCTAGGCAAGCTCAGGAAGTGTGGGTTAGATGAGCAGACAATGAGGTGGACTGAGAACTGGCTGAGAACTTGCTTAGAGTTGTGGTCAGTAGTGCAAAGTCTAGCTGGAGCCCAGAAACTAGTGGTGTACCTCAGGGGTCAGTACTGACTCCAGTCTTGTTAAACTTATTCATCAATGACCTGGATGAGAGGACAGAGTGCCTCCTCAGCAAGTTTGCTGATGATACCAAGCTGGGAGGAGTGGCTGATGTACCTGAGGGCTGTTCTGCCATTCAGAGAGTCCTGGAGGGCTGGGCAGAGAGAAACTTTCTGAAGTTCAACAAGGGCATGTACAGGGTCCTTCATCTAGGGAGGAATAACCGCTTGCACCAGTACAGGCTTGGGTCTGACCTACTGGGAAGCAGCTCTGCACAGAAGGACCTGGGAGTGCTGGTGGACAACAAGTTGACTATGACCCAGCAATATGCCCTTGTGTCCAGGAAGGCCAGTGGTATCCTGGGGTGCATTAGGAAGAATGTTGCCAGCAGGTTGAGGGAGCTGATCCTGCCCCTCTACTGGCAAAGCCACATCTGGAATACTGCGTCCAGTACTGGGCTGCCCAGTACAAGAGAGTCATGGAACTACTGAAGAGATTCTAGCATAGGGCTACAGAATGATTAAGAGACTGGAGCATCTTGCCTCTGAGGAAAGCCTGTGAAAGCCAGACCTGTTTAGCCTAGAGAAGAGAAGGCTGAGGGGCGATCTTATCAATGTCTATAAGTCATATAAGAAGGGAGGGGGCCAAGGGGAGGGGGGCAGACTCTTTTCAGTGGTGCCATGTGACAGGACAAAAGGCAACAGACACAAGCGGAGACACAGGAATTCTGCCTGAATATGAGGAGGAATTTCTTTCCTGTGAGAGTGACAGAGCACGGGAACAGGTTGCCCAGAGAGGCTGTGAAATCTCCTTTGAGATATTCAAAACCCACCTAGTTGTGATCCTGTCTAACATGCTCTAGGTGACCCTTCTTGACCAGGGGGCTGAACTAGATGATCTCCAGAGGTCCCTTCCAACCTTACCCATTCTGTGATTCTGTGATTTTGTGAAGATAGAGGAGGTTCAGAATCATCTGCTTGTACTATGTATATTGCAAACATGCTTCAAGAGCTAACCAAAGATATGGAGCATAATAGTGTAAAGAAAAATTCTATAGAAGTGTGTGATAGATTCTATAATTAATAAGTTTTATTTCACCTTGTTTTGTTTTCTTACCAGCTGAAAAATCTTCTATTTAATACTGGAGCAAAGGACTTGTAACCTTTAAAGTGTTTGGTAGGGTTGTGTTGAGTGAAATCTAGTTTAACAGCTGATGAAAGAGGATAAATTATTTAAGGAAAAAAAATTGATTAAAGTTACTGAACTGAGAAAAAGAAAGAATTCCCATAACTATTTACTCTGAATAACTGCAACAGAAGGAGCAASGCTGCTATTTGTAGATATAATGAAAAAATCTCCATAACTGATATTCTCTTTGTGTTTTAGGACATATAACTTTCAAGGTAGCTTAGTGTAACTGTTGGTTCTTACTCATGTCAACTATTCCAATCAAATTAACAGAAATATTCAGTGAATAGGTTTGAGGCTTATCTTTTGAATATCTTTTAAACTAACGTAACCTCTCTCTATATATTTAACAACTCTACAGAACGAAAGACGAAAGAAATTCTGTGGCATCTGAAGTTTCATGTATACAATAAGATGTCCAAATAATTTTACTTAAAGAAAATATCTGTGTGTTTTTTGTTTTGTTTTCTGAATATAATCTGAAATAAA
The DNA here is from genome assembly GCF_003343005.1 of Rhea americana. Lineage (NCBI taxonomy): Eukaryota > Metazoa > Chordata > Aves > Rheiformes > Rheidae > Rhea > Rhea americana. The sequence continues at coordinate 53,156 of NW_028186630.1, read as the reverse complement.
CAGAGAAAGAGAAAATCATCATTAATAGAATTTGAGGTGCGGATTGGGAGAATGGTAGGTAAACAAATAGTATTCATTTCAACATGGTAAAATTTCTACTCATATAATCTTTAATGGTATAACATTGGTCAAATTTATAGGACAAGTTTTTTTTTGTTTGAAATGTACTGACTCCCCCAAAGAGCATAGAACCATGATTTCTAACTTGCCAAAAATTATCTCCTGGTTTGAAGCTATGGTAAATGGAGCTACTGTGATGTCTGAATGTTTAAACAGGGAAATCTTGATCTTTACTGTTGTAGTGGTTTTAATTATTTATATGGCACCCTGACTGACATAGTCTGTTCTGTTCGATCTTTCCAAATTCAGAAAGCTGTTAAATGTGAAGCTTCAGAAGTATTTTATCAAGTCCATAAACCAGCATTGTTAAACTAGTAAAATTATGTAAATGYAAAAGGAACCTCAAATCTCAGATAGGTTTTCCAGGAACTGGCATCCTCCAGCAGACTAAGAATGAAGCCTTATAGCTGACAGAGAATATGGTATTTTTGCAATAGTGGGAGAGCTCTGCCAGAAGAAGGAAACTAGATTTACTACCTCAGAAAAGGTTAACAAACTTATGGTTAATAACATTCTTTACTGAGGCATTTTTCTCAGAAAACATCAATTTGTCATTATACTAGTGTACTCATAAGAAAAAGATGGTCTCTAAATTTCTTCATGTTGAATTATTTTGGTTGAAAAGTGCTGAAATGATCTTGTTAACCTTTATTAACTAAGGAAAATCTCCTTTTAATTCAAGCTGACTTTTAATTTCAAAATACAGTTAACATAGTAAATAAGGCTAATAGTTTTAAAAGGTCAAAACCAAATGAAGCATTTTGAAATAATCAAAATATTTCAGTGTACGTGATTGGGTATGTAAAAATGTTTATGCTCTAGACATTACTAACATTGCAAGGTGAGAGAAAAAATTGGTGTCTTCAAAATTCTTACGAGAGAAAAATGTTTTTATGTACTTCTGTATATTATGAGTATACTTCTGCATCTTACAGTTGATTGTCAACAAGAAATAGCTAATACCTTTTAGACAGACCAACTTTTGTGAAGGAGAAATTGCTAATTCTAGAAAGATTTTCCGGGAGGTATAGGTGCATACCACTATTGTGGTGCGTATACCACTACCGAGATGTTATTATGAGACGATACTTAGTATGCTGGTGTTAGAATTTATGAATTAAAGAATTTATAAAAATTTTTGAAAACACTGGAAATACTTCCACTTCCTGCAGTTATCTCTGAATTGTGTTTAGCACAGTCATAAAACTAGCAGCGAAATGCTCTAGTAGTAGACTGATGGAACATTGGAACATCTCCTACCCATTTTGGAGAAAATAAAAGAATAAATGAGAATAAAATTTCTCTCRTGATGAGAAATAATTCTTCATACTTGCCACAGCCCAGAAAATAATAATTTATCAGTACCTGCATAAGGGCACAATGGTCTCACTTGATATTTACCCCAGAAAATGTCATACAACCTTAGTGTATGCTTTTTCTCTTCTCCCTCACTTCATATATATGCATTCTTAAAGGGTTAGCTCTTGGGAAAGGGATTTTCACTTCCTACATGAAGATAGTGGCAGTTTATTGTTATTACCACTGCAATACAAATAATGGTAGTAATAATTATTATCAGAATCTATAAGTGAAAGAAATGATAGCACTGAAAATAAAATGTAAGACAATGATAGAGGCAATGTTATTGCCCTTCTTGGCCTAAATGGCTACACAGAATTTACTTCCTGAAAGCCATTCTTGTTGGGAAGAGCAGTTGATGATTGATTCTGGTTGCTCTTGGGTTCAAATCCAGCTTATTTATAGAAACTATGCTGTGTTCTGTTTTTCAGAGGATAGTACAAAGAATAGTAAGTCATTTCCTCACAGCTCAAACCCTACTTTCCAGTAAATTCTCTGTGAAAAGAGCCCTTGGTTCATCTCAGGGCCCTTGTAAAGATTTGTCTGTTGCAGCACACTGCATTTTTATTTTAACATTTTTCTTTTACCATACTTCCACATTAATACTGTCTGTTTCTATTATTGTAAGTAAGGAGGTATTTGATTGCACCAGCCATCAAGAAGAGGGGCTAACAGCCTCCAGCATAGCAGGAAATCTAATTAGGAAGAGAAAAATCCTAAAAGAAACTTCAAGTCCAGCTTATCAGCCAGGATCCTGCGTATATGAAGTAGTGCACATTTCTGGAAGAATCTGTGAAGCAACATCCTTGAAGCCCCAAAACATGTTATGAGTCTTTTCCTTGGCTTATGCAGTGAATCTTTTTTTTAATCTTTTTAGGAAACCAAATTAAAAAAAAAGCCAGATATAAAATAGAGGTATACATTTTGRAATTCCATCAAATGTGATTTCGTTGTGTGATGATTTCTAACTAGCCAAGGATTACAGAGTTAGTCACATGTGTGTGCAATGCTTAAAAACCACTTGCAATGAAGATTTGGAAATTACAGGATAAACAGGATTTCTTCTGAACTGTTGGAAGATTTTAACTTTTAAAGTTTTTATGAATTAAAATAAAGCATAAGTCCAAGTTATTGGTGGAGGGACTGAACAAAAAAAAAAGAAAGAAACAGAAATTAGCCTGTAATCATTCTGCAATAAAGGGCTAATGATGCCCTTTAGTCCACTTCATAGGGGTAGAGGAGTGTGTATTCAGATTCCATATGAAAACCCTCGAGCCCTGAAACATGTTACACCCCACAGGTTTATGTAAATCCTTTGGAGGGCTGTATGGGGTTGACAGTGATGTGGCTTTGGAATAAATGGGCACACTGGACCAAGGGCTGACTGTTGTCTAATACAATACTTAGAAGTTCCCTCCTAAGTTGAAGCACTGGAGTTACAGTTTAAAATTATATTAAATTTCTGCCTTACTCATCAGTACTGTGGAACTGAATAGTAATGGTTAGCCTAGTTCATTAACATTTTTGAAATATCTAAAATATTTCTTTCAGATAAGATTAAGGGTTTGACAAGGGTACTGGGAATAAAGGAGTTCCAAATTAAGTCTGCTCCATATTTAATCCCCTCTCCCTGCTCCTCATTGCACAATAGCAAGCTTTCCTAATGCAAATAGGTTGCTGATATACTTCCAACAAGTATCCTACTTAGCCAAGAGATGGGATTAAATGGATTAAATAGCCTCCTTATTTTTCTATTACAAACTAGCATAAATTTGAAGTTTCTAAAACTTTCATGAAACAGAGTCAAAGAAAAAGATTTATCTTGGTTAAACTTGGAATGCCAGTAATTTATTTATAGTTTGTATAATTAAATGTTATTTTGAAAGTTAACCACAATCTAAAAAATACACGTTTTCATCTTAAATAACTTTGCAGAGGGGGCATTGTAAAGAATTATAAAACTTGTTTTCAACTTAATTTCAAGGCATAACATAACATTTATTGAAAGTGATCCTTTTCCACACACACACAAAAAGATTCAAAGAGAGTAGAATTTTCTTCAAAATTTTTTCCAGCAAATTTCTAATTAGAAATTTCTAATTAGAAAATTCTAGTTGGAAATTCACTGGAAAAAATACTGAGAAAAACTCTGCTTCCTCTACTTCTGAAGTAATATCTCCCTGTCTGATAGTGCCATGATCACTGACCCGGTACAAATTCGGTAAATCAACAGATTGGAAACTGAAATGATTTTATTAAGCATAAATTTTGTCTTCCACCCCAGGTTACAGAAAAGTTTGAACAAGTAACATTCCTTATCTTTTGATCCTTATGAGAAATGTTATTATGCAACTGGTGCCGCAGCCCATTCTTGGCAAGTATGGGAAGGAACACACACACATCAATGTGATGCAAGTTCAATCCAACTTTATTCCTTTGTCTATCTAATTTATATATCTTTTCTAACAAGCTCATGTATCAACGCACCTCGCAAAGCATTTCTATTGGTTGTCTAGCATTGTCCATGCGCATCTACTCAGTTTCTAATTGGCTGTTGTGTTGACTCCCCTTCTGGGTGCACATTCTGTGAGTGATTACAGGCATCTGCTTATCTGCTGGGTTGACTCCCTTTCTGGATGCATATCTTGTCAGTGATTACAGGCATCTGCTTATCTGCTGGGTTGACTCCCTTTCTGGATGCATATCTTGTGAGTGATTACAGGGGTCTGCTTATCTTATCTTCTTAGTCCTCTTGCCCTCAGGAATCCCTCCTTGGTGACTTTTGAATGGCTTGTTGCTTACTTCAGTTCTTTATAATCCTGCAAGATAGCCAAGGCCCCGACAAACTGGGAATTGATATAGCACACAATCTTATCAAAGTTATCAATCTTATCAAGTTATTCATAGCCATCAAGTGTAAACATTTTTAAACAAATATAAATTACATCTGATTGCAAACTTATCAAATTTAAATACTTTGAATAAACAAGTTCAAATCCGGAAATCATTTTCTTCTTGGGGCATTGTAAGAGAGAGAACTGAGCATGTATATTCGCTGCAAGGGACATTGTAGTTGCTCAGAACCTAGCACTTCCCTTCTCCTGAAATCACAAGCTTAGTGTTCCTCATTTCTCATGCATGAACCATGGAGCTGCCAAGTGAAAGGGCAGTTATTTATCTTAAAGCATGTTTTTATTGATAGAATCCTGTGTTCCTGTACTGGGAAAACACCCTTTATACTACAGGAAATAGTTTCATATTAATCTATTAAAAGCTAAATTTCTATTTCATTACTCCTAATTGAAGAAAAATACTTGAAGAAAAAATCATCAGCCAGTCTCTATGCTGGATCATTAGACTATAACAGAAATGACTGGAACTCTCGGTTAATATTGAGGAGAAATTATATTGATCATTGGACTGCAAGAATCCAATAACAATTTTGTATTCATCTGAGTTACTATGTAATATCTGATGTGTTTCATAATGTATCTGAACTCAAGCTCAGATGTGAACAAAGATAAACATTCTTTCATTCTAGTTTGCTTACCAAAATTTTAATCAGAAGATATTCTGCATGAGCTACTCCAACTAAGTAATGCATTTGTTATTTTGCATTCATGGAGGCTATGACATTGCATTGTAAAAATATATGAAACAAGGGGACCCATTTCCTAACAAATCCCTTTCTCACAGTGGAGTTTTTTTTCACTAAATATATCCTCAAATTATTAAGTAATTGAAAAGTAGATAGTCTCTATTTCTTGCCTTTCTCTTTTCCTATATAATTGAGAGCATGGCTACAATATGCCTCATATAAAAACTGTTTAAATCCTTCTGTGGGACATATTTCCACATGCATTTTGGCATAGGAAGGTCAATTACAAAGCCCAAGTATATATAATTTATTACAGAATTTATAGGAAAAGCTAGCCATACTTATCCTTGCAAAAATATGGATGTAAAAAATAAGTAAAAGTAATCTTCTAATTTAGTGAAGTTTGGGTTTTCAGATAAGGAATAACATTTGGGCTCCATATGACTGTTAAGTGTACCAAATTTAAAATGCCAAAGCTCATGCTGCAGAACAGTGATAGTATACAGTCATTACACCAACTAGCCATTTAAAGGGAAGATAAAACAGCCAGTGGGATGATATATGAAGACCAGTGTGACAGAAAATATGGTCCCATATTTTCCCACACTATGGGAACTGCCCCGTTTATTTTAAACCTAGTGAACAGAAGCTGCAACCATCCACCTCATGTTTCATATTTATCTTTGTATAGGCTAAAGCCTAGTATTCTAATTTTCTCACTGATGGAAGGAACCGCAACTGCAGAAATGACAGAAAGTTGCATGGGAAATCTACAATATACATACTTAGAAAGCTTGTTGAGATTCCCGAACCTAAAGATGAACTAGCAATAAGAAAGGCACAACAGCGATAAAGAAATTTCTAGTTATAGGGGTAAAAAATGAATCATGAGCTGCCTTTATATGGCTCAAAACACAACATGCCCAGATGGCACAGGTGCCTCAGGAGGGCTTGCCCTAAATTGCTACACCATTGCCTAAGATAAGGAAAGCATACTGCATACGTGTTTTCTCAAGTGGAGCCAGATTCTTAAAGGAATTGAAGCTAATTGTTTCATTAAAACAGCACTTGAACTGACTTTTCTGATTTCCTACCAAAGGCCGTTCTGGAAAGCCACATTCTGTAGTTCTGTTGACACAATCCAGAGATACGTAAAGGAAACAAGATTCCCATTATTACTCAATTATTTTTGATATGATGTAGGAATGTGCAAGACACTCCACGGTCTCTACCATTGTCCCCTGTTCTAGACTCCCTTGCAATTTTCCCTGCTGTTTCCAGATGTACTTAAGCTTTATTCTTCCCACTGACAGTATTCTCCTAAACCATTCTTGCATTTTATGCCATCAGAATTGGATCTGCCAGCCTACCAACAGGCTAAAGAGCAGTGGAAATAAAAACACAATAATAATTTGAACATGCAGAGAAAGGAGGTATAATCATTTGTGGGTAATGTTTTTATTGGTTGAAAGTTTCTTTCTAGATACAGCAGATGTGATGTAAAGCAAGAAAGTTACTGGAGGCAACACAAAATTTTTGTATGAAGTGAACAGATTAAACTGTTTGTTTAACTGTCAAAAATGCTCCACAAATTGTTGCTGATGTCAGAAACCTTATTAGGTTTCTGAAAAGGTAGGGAAGCTTCAGCCAAATCAGAAGGTAGAAGGACCTCAGTTTTTTGAGAATGACATCTGAAGAGTATTTAAACTGTTTTCTGTAAAAAGAGAGGGTAAGTTTCCAGTATGTATATAATCATGTCAACATTTATATTGTTATTCTCTATAAAGCAGAAACAAAATGCACAAATGKTGGATGATTAGAGAGGTCAGGAAAGTGCTCTATTCAGCTGTAATTGTAGAGTTTTAAAAAAATATTTTGACATCAAAAATACTATTTTTTTAACTCAACTTTTTGCTATGATTGGTTAATTCATGTGAAATCAGTAAAGAAACAAAATGGCAAATTAAAAGCTGTAAAATAGGAATGTCATTTTGCAGTAGTAACAACTAATTGGAAAAAATCAGTTCACTGTAAACTTACTGATACCTGTTCAAGCCAACACTTAACTTGCACAAATATTCAGGAAAATATCATTAAAAATTCTATCACCTTGTGAATCTGGAAAATGCTTTGAAAGAAATACTATCCCATGTAGAATTTCTCTGATGCTGTAATCAAGATTGGCCCTCTTCCTGCTCCCACTGGAGCACAAGACTTTATCTCACATGGAAGACCTGAATACTCAGTTTTATTTATTAAATGTATTTTAAAAACTATCTTTGCCTTATATAATCTGGCAACCTTCCTATTAAAAAAATGATGTGACTCCTTTATCTTTTATAGGATTTCAAAACAAGTTACCATGTTTTCCATATCATTGTTTTTTTGCCTGGGTTTCTCAGTTTTGAGTAATGAATGCACATATGCTTTCAAATTTTGAAGAAAATTTGCATTTGAGAATATCCACGTAATGAATATTAAAAGGTAATCTGCCATTTACCAAAAAGGAGTTCAACATTTCAGTAATACTTTTCAAAACAAGGAACAATCCCAGTTACTCACAGTGGGTCTAAAAGTGGTGAAACACTTCAGTCCAAGTGTGAGTGGAGGCTTCAATCCAGGAACAAGAGAAATGAAGTATATGCCATAATCCATTACACAAAGTGAAAGTTTACATAATTTGTAAGTCTTCTCCTTTCACAAAAGTATGAAATTGAAACAGAGGGACTATATGGAAGAAAGGAAGTCAGGGAAATGAAGTGACAGTCCTGTAATGACTCCTCAGTGTGGAAAAAAAAGGCATTCTAATGACACAGGCTTAAATTTTATGGAATTTCCATCACTGAAGAATACAACTATTGGCCTAGTGTAACTCAAAGATAGAAAAAAAAAATCTTTACAGTAGACTCAGGTATAATTTAGAATTTCAGAAAAATGAATCTAGAGGACAGGTTCAAGTGCATTTATATACTTAGGACTATATTTGAAAGATTTGTCATGTGAACTTTAGTTCTTACTAGTCAACAGCAAAGTTGAACATAGTAGGGTTTATTTTTGATTTGAAAGGGTCTGTTCCAGTGCATATAAATTTTAGCACTGGACTTTTGTCACTGATCAGGAGAATAAGGTAGTTTTACTGATACCCAGACAAACAGTCATAGCGTCTTAGATGTTGTAATGGCACTTTATTTTTCATTCTCCTATTCAGAGTTTCTACAGACATCTCAGATAAGACAAGGTTACAAATGTTATTGTATTGTCTACTGCAAGATAYGCAAGGAAAGTTACTACGTTGCTTTCCAGGCAAATATAAAGCAGTATGTGTGACTGTACAGCAGATGATTTTTTTTTAATGTCCTTCTCTGTATTTGCTGCATTATTTTTCTTACACTATGTTTGATCAGGAGCAAGGTCTTACATCCAAGAAGACTGATGGAAGAAACATAGCTGTGGCTTAATCATGTGACTACTGAAATCTGTAGTAAAATTCATACCAGTATCATAAGCAGCAAGAAAAAGCTCTAGAAAATTATTCAAGTCTCTCTAAAAACATGTAATTCAGTTGTAATTTCAGTTGATGAAAATGTGATTTTTTTCTTAGCTCATGTAATAATTGTTATTATTCTGCATGAGAGATTTTTACAGATCTTATTTGTCACAAAGGSAAATTACAAGGCCTACTGGGACAGCTAGGTGCAGAAAGTTAAGTCTGGGTTGACTGTATTTTAGATGAAGGTCAAATCTAGTGTTTTAAAGTAGAAATTAATAATAGCTTTCAGTATACCCTCTAAGGCAAAACAGAATACTACTATGCACAGCTCTTAATAACCAAAAGGAGTATTCTGCAGAATCACACATTTTAAGAAGTACCTTGTATTCTCACACAATGTACGCCATTAAAAAGTATTTTAACGATATATTTTAATATATACCCTTGTACATATTCTAATTGCAGGCAATATATTAGCCAAAATTTGCTTGCTCTTTGTGTTTTTTTTCCTATTGTACAAAAAACAAAAGTTCTTGCAGATTACTCTGAGTATTAATTACAACTTCTCTCTTCTCTCATAACAAACAAGTCTGGAAGTCCTCTTGATTCTGTACTTTTATGCAATAACCTTTTAAAAATAAATAGAGAGCTATAAAGCTTCCAGTAGTATTAAATTTGGGTAGATATTCACTTGCTCTAAATGTTGCTTATTTTTGATGATTTATACTCTCTTCTAAGCTATTGCTGTAGTTTCCATAGTAAATCATCTTTGATTTGGCTCATGGTTATTAATGAAAGAAAGTTTGAAGCACATCAATGTTTCATACATTGCTTATCAGCCATTTGCCAGTGATACAAGAATATCAGGTGAAAGGAAGGATGACTTTACATCTATTTTCATGGCTACGCATTCAAACTTTTTGCCTTGCAAAAAAACTTAGATGTCCTAAAGCTAATGAATGTGATTGAATGTGTTAAACAGAATGACCATTCCCTTCTGRTCTTTAGTAAAAGTGACCTCACATGCTGGCCATTATCCCGCTATGTTTCCTCCGGTTAGGCATTTGACTATGTTCCTTTGCAGAATCATGAGATTGTAACACWCACAATTTTCCTGTAAGCTGGATTCTACACATCCTCATTCTGTGTTCTACACATCCTTAATCTACTAAGAACAGATTTAAATAACTCTGAGGTATGAATACAAATGAAATTTGAATCTTAATATTTCTCCCTCTATTTTTGTAGCCGGATCCTGCAGGCAGAGATATCTCCATCCGTCCAATCTTGGAACACTGTGAAAACACTCACATGACAATTTGGCTTGGAATAGTCTATGCATATAAAGGGCTGCTCATGGTAAGTATAGCTTGTTCTGCAAAATACTGCCTTCAAGTTACCATTTATTGATAGGAATGAACTGAATTACATTTRCTTTCCTGATGGCTGGGAGTGAATTAAAACTTTATTGAGCAAATCTTTTATAATTTAGCCTGTTCTAAAGTTCATTAAGTGGCATTATGTGGATATGATATTATGCGAAATAAGTAGGACACTTAACATAACATTTAAGCTGAATGCTGTAGATATACTGCAAACCAAGAAATTCAGCATTTGAAAGATGGATCTGTGAAGGAGATAACCTTGTTAATAGACAAGCTTAATCATCTGGATTTGTTTAGGTTCTCCAAAGGAGTGGAACCAGTCCCGTATTTCTCGGTTTTCATTTTAATTGTTTGTCTCTGAGTTGTAACTAGCCTTCAGGAGTAGTCACAGGAGATGAAAGATGAACCTGGAGTCTAAGTCAAAATAACCTTTTTGTCACTACAGCCTATCTCCACAAAAGGATTTTGTTACAAAAGTAGAACTCAGAAACAACAATCCCAAATCCTGATAGCTTAAAAATAATAATAAAAATAAAACTGATCATTGATCCTCATATCCTAAGCCTCAAGGTTTTAGAAACATCGTGTTTTTGATAGCACTAACCAGATGAGCACCTCTCTTGAGCTAAACCTCATCTGAATCCTCCAGTAAACTAATCATCTGTTTACACTGCCTAGAGGGTTCAATCTGTCTATCTGTACTTGTAGCACACCTGTTGATTAGGTCATCTGAAAGACTGGATCAGCTGCTTCCACTCAGCATGTCTGGTGTTCACTGGGGATGGGGGGAGAGTATGCCAGGAAGAGTGAGTTGTGCATGCTTGAAATATGTCTCTTCCMTCTCTATGGTGAATCACTGTTCTACCAAGCTGCAGAGTCCTGCTTCTTTTTGTGTTGCTCTTTCAGGCTGAGAGATCTTTAAACGTGCTATACAAAGTTCAGCAGGCAGGAATGAGAGTGTTTTTTATTCTAAACAGTCAGTAGTTTTGTATTCAGACTGGTGTTCAGGCAGAGAAGGGAACTGCACCACATTTTTCTTCTTGCTTGATGAGAATCTGATCCCTGAACTACTAAAACGAAGCTTCCCCACCTTCCACTTTGGAAGCACAAGATTGAGGGGTTTTGTTTTGAGAGTAAGGCAGCTAGAAGTTAGGAAGAGTGACATTGACCAGCACTGTGGCCACAGTTTGACAGGGAGATATAATATCAGATCCTGGCATAAAATAGCATGCTCTCTCCTGCTGCTGTGCCACAGCTACCCCGAAGTTCTATTAGGATATTGTTTTTCTGTGGAGTCACTTTGCATGCTAAATGAACTAGTCCAGCTCCAAACAGATCTTTGCAAATAGAAGGGAGCAAGGGTTCCTTAAGGCTGTCAAAGCCCCTGTGTCATAACAGGGCCCAAGTGCAAATCTGAGAGCTGAAATTTCTACTTGTACTTCTGCATGTAGTTCTTTGCTTGTTTATTTCTGATCTGCCTAGTGTCAGTTTCTAATTTTGGCTCTCTACTAAGCCACATTTTCCTAAGAGAAAACTGGAAAGCGTAGCTCTAATATCCARTTGTTGACAAGGTATTTAATTTCATGTAATGTTCATGTTCTATGTAGTGATGGTTCATACCTGTAATGTCRTTTATTTATCTTCATGAATTATATTCTTCAATCTTTGTCTCCTTTCTAATATATTCCTAGATTACTGATTTGAGGCACCAGTCAGTAAATTTTGTTCTTGCCTTAGAAGGGTATTTCTCCCTTTCTGTCTTTAATTTTATAAGAGGTTGGAGATAATTTATTAAAAGAAACAATTTAGAGGGATTGCTTTGCATGCTTTTATTACTTTCCAGCCTCCTTCTATAGAAACTTTGAACAGTTCATTTCATCCTCTCCCAGGTGGAAGTTGCCAGTATTCTTTCTGCAAATGCTTGAGATATGTTTTCTCTGTGGTTCTGTTCAAAAGAGTAAATATGTAAATATCTTTGGTTCACTTAGAGCAGTGTAACAAAACTGGTCAAAATCAAACTGAGATTAATTTAAAAAAATCTGAAGAATTCAAACAAATATTGACAGATATTGTCAAATAATTTTCTTCACAATTTCTTTCGTGTTTGAGTTGTACTGACAGTAATCAGACTGCACTGGTTCTCATTGTTTTTTCCCCAAGATGTCTTTGGTCCTTGATTTGTTGGCATCTACATATGTTTTCTGCAAGGTATTTGACTCTGTATTTTTAAGTTTGCAAATGCCATTCAGCATTACTCATTACCGTTATTTCAGGGCACACAGTGTCTCATAACCACTACACTTTTTATTACTCCAGTGCCATTTATCACACATTTATCCAGTTTCGATATGAAAAAGAATAATACTCTTATGAAACAGTTAAATAATTGTGGTTGTGGCCCATTCTTCTATGTTCTGTATACCCAAATTATATGAAGGCAATAGCATTGATGTTTTTAATCTTTTTAATCACAAAAGGTGTTTCAGACTTCTGTATGCCAAACATACTTTCTGTAACAAGAAACAGAAATCTCTCATGTTACTGTTTCATTTTATAAAGGTTTATGTGATACAAAATCCTGCAGTTTGTAACAATAACATATTTATCTTTGTTATTTCATATAATATAAAAATAATAAAGATAAATATAGATAATAAAGATAAAGAGAGTATGTATCTTTGTTATTTTATTACCTCATAATAAACAGCTAACACCAATGATTATAGTAAAATTTGAGGTGAAAGGGTTTATTGATTCTCTTGGCCCACAGTCATTTAAAGTAACCTCTTGGTGTCTCAGATGGAGAATACAAAAATGGGTTAACTTAAAAAGTGCTTTTCCTTTTTAGCTTGAAGTTATAGATAAATGTTGTCCATGTTGATGAATTAAAAATATGCAACGAATAAAACATTTAGGGAAGGGGAGCCATTACTTGCCAGGATGTGCAAGTTCCTTGTATATTAAAGCAAGCAAATATTAAAAATCAGGTTTCACAATTTTTTATTTTCCTTTGAAGGAATAAGAAGAAATGTTTACTGATTGCATGAAGATTTCTTAATTACTTGTCTTCAAATTCTTCAGGAATGGTGACTGGACAATAATACAAATATGACTGTCCTACATCTTGATTTTGCCATTGCATTAGTCTTCTTAGTGACCTTGAACAAATACCATCATATATATGGGACTCAGTTTTGCCCATCAAAGATTCTGCTCCTAAGAGGCTACATTTAGGTTTAATGTCTGTCTGCATGTACATGGTGACCTTTAATTGCAGTATGTCTGGTTTCTGGTTTTGGTTTCTGAAGATGTTGATGTGGTTGAAAAGTACCTTCATTTTATGTATTTCAAAGGATGATAGAAAATACACCTTCTTAAACCTGCCACAGGTGCATTACTAGCAAATATACTAACATCTTTTTGGTAGATATAAATTCTTTTTCCAATCTCAACCAGAAAAATACCAGATTAATGATGGTTTGGACTACTCTAGGGCACTTTCTTATTAAACCCACATTCTGGACTTGCCTACAGTTTGATTCCCCTCCTCCTACTAATTCATTTAATTAATAGTAGAATTAGACTGTGCGTATTTTGAAGTTTCTTTCATTCTTTCTGCTWCTGATGTAATATGATAGTTATATACTCTTTAGCTGCTGAGAAGCAGACTCTAAAGGACAAGGTATATTTTCTGCTTGGCTGTTGCTCTGCTTATCAAATACTACTTTTACCATGTAAATTTTAATTGGCACTTTTTAATCTATAAAATATTATAACTCGCCACGTTTGATATACAGTTTTTAATTATGATTCTTAGCTTACTTTGTTAAGGAGTAAAACATCAGAATTTTTTTGTGGAGGTGGGAAAGACTGACACATGTATGAGGGGACTTGATCAAGGTCACTGAGAAGACTCTTGTAATAGATTTCTTCCAATAGATTTCTTTTTCGTGATTCATATTCCAGTGTTTGTTTTTGTCACTGCAGTTGACATACTGTACAAGACTCTGCAATTGATTAATCAAGCAAAAAAATATATTAATTGTAATAAAATATATCTTTCAGGATAATGTTCAGTCTTTAATTCAAATTTGAAAGAACCTCTCCTTCCTGAGGCTCTCCAATCCTCTGTAAAATATGCAAGTTACAGACAGACTGAATTTGTCTAGCTAGCTCTGACTTTCAAAGATCAAATCTTAGTTGGCCTTGCCTATATGCCACCCTTCTCTCTCTAAAGTAACCAAAAAAATTTATTTTCAGATGAACTACTATGAGTTTGGCCAAATTTATGTGGATTTTCTAAAAATCATATTCATTTTACAGTAAGATGTAGATTGCATTATGAAAGTAATATCTCTTCCTCATTGCTTACCACTCTCCACTTTTGCTTCCTCTATCCTCATTTTCAACAATGATATTATAGTCTCCTTCAAGTCATTGTTACAAACATTGGATAGTATTAGGTCAGGAATTCTTGCAAACCTTTTCTCTCTTCAGTCACTTCTCTTTAGTAGATACAAATTGAGTTGTATCATCTAGATTTCAGTCAGTTTAAATTCGCTATAATCATTTTGTTACCTACTATTTTTAAATCACAACACCATGCAGTATTAAGACATGTTCCTGAGAAATCCAAGTAAGCTGGATAAATTTAATTATCTTTATTCAGTCTTGCAATCTCATTGAAAAAATAACAGTATATTGAATTATATTCTCCTATCCTTTTTTCTCCTTTTTTTAGGGGGTGGGGGGCCATTTATTGCCTGCATTCATATAAAAAAGAATAAGTATCATGGTTTAGAATTTAGATTTTGATGAGCATTGCACTATATTGGCTTCATGATAGCCAACTTGCTGTCTTGGCATCTAAATTATCTGGGCAGATGTTCTAACAGGAGATTTGTTATATGAACTTAGTTTTAGCTGTTTAGCACAGAATTACTAGAAAAACATACATCTGATGAGGATTCACATCCCTGAAACCTGGCATAGATTTGGGTTTATAAAGCTATGTCTTTCAAAAATGGAAGCCTTTGATTTCAAAATAATTGTGTTCTTTTACCTAATAGCTGAATCACTAAAGCTTTTAATTTAGAGACGTATTTTTTTCCCTGGGACTTAGCAGAGACAGGTGCATGCTTCTGCGCTTGTAACATATAGAGGATGAATACAATGTATTCAGAACACATTAGGTTCAAATTTCTACTCTGTTTTAAGTTTTAAACCCAGTTTGCATTCAAATAAGCAGAAACTTGAGCACTAACAGAGCTCCAGCACCTATTAACTGTTGCTGACTGGTGTAGGTAATGCCTCACTACTGTTCAGCTGTGGAAGTCAGTCTGCATCTAACCTATGAGCTACTTACAAACACTGCAATCGTGGCATATAATCTGAGATCTTCATTTTTATTGATACGCATTATAGATAGACTGGATCTAAGGAAAGACTTTCTCACCATGAGGACAGGCAAACAGTGGAGCAGCAAAGCTGTGCAATCTCCATGCTTGGATGTTTTCAAGACCAGACTGGATAAAGCTSTGAGCAACCTAGTCTCACCTCAGAGCTGACCCTGCTTTCAGCAGGAGTTTGGACTAGATAGTTTCCTGAGGTCCCTTATTTTATGATCCTATACTGATAATTTGAATATTCCTAATTAATTTCTTTATTGAATTATTAAATTTTTTTCATGTAAAAAAGTGAATAGTCTCAATTCAAGATCAAAATTCAAGTCTCAAATCAAGATCATGTTAAAATTCCTCTTTATTTTCTCTAAATAGTGATGATTTTTAATAAATTTATTTGCATTCTTTTCCAAATGGCTTGATGATCAAAAAGATAATTCAGGAGAAGAGACTGCCTCCTGCTCAATTAATTTGTGCTATTCCAGTTCATATTTATGATCAGTTTAGCACCAAACCATCTGTCCCATTTTACAGTCCTCAGAGAGGTGGATAGTTAAGCTTTGTGGTGGGGGGAGATAATTTATAGTAATACCAGAAATATTGTATCTTTAATTAAACATCAACACTATTTTAGCATCCAAAACATACTTTTCAATATGGTTTGGTAGGATAAATTTCTCACTGATATGACCACAAGGAAAATGCCAATATAAATTTGAAATACTGCAGATATTGCAGTATTCCTTCATGCGTCTCTTCGCATCAATTTTTTATGTAGCAGAAATAGATTCAAATTGTAATATATACTTGCTCTTATGATATGTGTTTAATCATATTATGTTGCTGTGATCTTCTGTGGTAACTTTTTGCGAGCGACAACGTAAAGCTATTCCTTATGGATATCTGCTAATATAACCAAGTGCTTATTTGGTTCAAGTTTCTTACTGTAATGGATTTCAGTACTAAAAAGAATCTGTAAAGAAGAAACTTAAATACAATGTCTTGCATTCATTTATAGTTTTCTTGAGTTGCCAGAATTTCTCTGACGAATTCAAGGGAAATAAAATGACCATTTGCAGTAGTTCAGGCTGTAGCAAAATAAAATCAAATTTCAAGCAATGAAGAAGTCTCCTTTACACTAAAGATTTTTCTCTTGCTGATTTCAAAGGCCTATTGCAAATAGCAAAGGGGCTAGAACTTAAAAATATATCAAACAAACACATAAATAAAAAATTACTACAGGAATCTTTTATGCCAGAAATCATTAGACAATTGCAATAGAATGGCCATTACCAACTTCTACTGTAATTCTGAGCAGCTAGGGTGATACTTTCTATATTGTATATTTGTATGCCATAGGACACATTTTGGCACTGCTGTTTATTAATGAAGGTGACAGGCATACAGTGAAAGATTAGCAAGAGTATACTGAGAGCAATTGCCAAAAATAACTAAAAGAACAATGCACTATATATCTTTATGGAAATCCTTGAAAACCAGCAAGAAGGACCGTAACATTTAGAGGAATTTGATCCAACCACTACTGATTAGAAGTTTCACTTTTTTTTTTTTTTTTTTTTTTGCAAGTGCAGGAATTCATCCATTCTAGTGAGTGAAACAAATCATGTAGGTAATTAGATGTCATGTAAAAGGTAAGTATATAGCTCTGTATTGCAATGTTGCCTATATTTGTCAATTTAAAAAAACACCAGTTTTAAATCAATACTTTTACTGGATGTCAGCCAATTGTTATTATAACTGTTACTATTCTCTTACGCTTTCTTTCAGTTATTTGGGTGTTTCTTGGCATGGGAAACACGAAATGTCAGCATTCCTGCTTTAAACGACAGCAAATACATTGGAATGAGTGTATACAACGTGGGGATAATGTGCATTATTGGTGCAGCTGTTTCATTCCTTACTCGGGACCAACCCAATGTGCAGTTCTGCATTGTTGCTTTAGTAATAATATTCTGCAGTACCATTACACTCTGCCTTGTCTTTGTACCTAAGGTAGGTGAATTTTTTAGGATGAGTCAGTTTCTTTTTTTTATTTTGTAATTGCAGTTTTATATTTTTAAAATATTTTAATATAGAATATATTCATTGTCTTTTCAAGCACAAAGAATGTGTGTGAATTCTGAATCAGACCAGTCTAAACTTCTTGTCTCTAGATCCTAGGAGGAGAAACAAAGATTCATAGGATTATAGAGAAACTAAAATGTGCAAAGCAAATTTACAAGAATGTGAATACATGCATTCCTCCTACTTCATCTTTACTGAATCTGTGATTGAGGAGGCAAAGTAATTGCAGTGGAATAGTATCTACTTCCAATTTTCAGGAAAATGGGGATTCAGGTCAAGTTGTCCATTGTGCCACATGTTCTCATGTACCTAATGCAGGCTAATAAGAATCTCCACTTATTTATCTCTAAAACAGTAAGGCCTTTTAGATTAAATACGTTGAAAACTCTAAGGTATGTTAGTAAAATAGGCAATATAGACAGTAGACATAGTAAGTATGGTGGTAAAACAGGCTTCAGAGAGAAACTATATGTTCCTGCAGGTAGCTGCTAACACTGATACATTTCTATTAACTAATATATAATTAACATATAAAATAAGTGAGGCACAAAGTGAGAGGAATATGTTTTCATTTCTTTTTGCTGTTTTGGGGTTTTGATGATATATTTGTCATGCATTGTTGGAAGAAGTGAGAAGGTATTTGCCCACCAAGGGATAGAACTTTGTCATTTTATTTACAAAGTTATATTTTAGACATGACTATGATAGACCTTAAATGAAGGGATAACTAGTTTCTGTGTAAACTTACTTTCGCAAACGCCTGAAGTTATGGCAGATATATTTAATATTTTTAAGTAAAACGTATGATTGCAGTCATTTTGTGTGTCTTGCATAAGCTCAGCTTTTCACTCCGAATCAGATTCACATTGGGACATTTGCAAAGTGAGAATCAAGAAGCAGGGCTGAAACAGAGGTGGAAGCAGGAGCTGGAATACAGCATTTCTTATGTCCACATGACCTTTCTTATGTCCACATGAGTACTTTTATAGCTGGAGAATTTTTCTTGTTCTCATACTCCTTTTTTTTTGACCTATATTTCTTCTTGCCACACTGTGGCACAGCTAGAGCAGGGTGTCTGGCAAGTACTCTCTCCTGCAACCTGCTTAGATTTCACAATTGCCTATCCAAACCACTCAAAAGATTAGACCCAAGAACACTTAGCTTGGACATCTAGGTAAGACTTGGTTGTGGGACAGGCACCAAATCTCTTCATCCAAGTAATATGTAATCAATTAGTACAATTTTGGTTATGTAGGAAATCCTAAAGCCTATGGTTATTGGTGAAATCCTAAAGCCTATGCTGCATCAAACACAGGAAAAGCTATTGAAGACTTGGAAGATAACTTCTTCAGTTCTTAAGGCACGATCAGGCAGATGCAAGCAATAACATGTTTATGGGCCAGGCCAGTAATCCCGCAATACGAAGTAAAATACGTTACTTTCAACTAATTTTCAGCAGGCTTTCAGACTTATTATGCTAGTATTCAGTTTTAGCTTCACAGCCCTTTTATGAATCTGAACAGGCAATTATTCAACAATGTAGGCAATATGGGGAAAGAAACATTCTGTTTTTCCCTTACTTCTTGTCAGTTCTACTGATCTTATATACTTATAATGTGGCAATCAATTATTATGCTTCTTCAGTTAATGGCCCATGTCATCCACCAACATTTTGTGCCTCAGAAAAATATGAGGAAAATCCCATAGAAGAATAAGCTAGAGTAGAGGAAATGTGTCTGTTTATTCATGGGAAATTTGCTCTCTTCATTTAAGGCTATCCTGAAATACAAATATTTCCACTGTATCCTACTTACAATAACTTTGTTATCTGATCAAAAAATGTCCAAGCATTTTAAAAATTGTTATGTTTATGGTTTCAACAATATCTTATAATCTGCACTATTCATATATGTTATGTATATTTTTCCTATTAGCTGTTAACTACTATCTCTAATTATATTTAATGCTGAATAGGATAAGTATTTTTCAATATACTTATCTTTCCTCTAAAAATGAGCAATCTTGATATGTATTCTGTCTTCATAGAGTATCTTGCATATTCATATCTATCAAAATTGTCTCTCCTAGTTTTTCTGCTTCATCCTTTTTGAGATAGAACATTATGCTTACTTCTAATCACATTGTGAGTGCATACTATCACTTGTTGTAATATGATTAGCATATTAATTCTCATCTAGTTTCCTGTACAGTCTAACAGCAAAGCAAAATCTGTTCTATGGGGCCAGGCATAAAATATGATTTTGCTGCTTTGATAACATTTTCTGTCTATTCAGCATTGACTCTGGAAGCACAAGAGAGGCAAAGCATACTCCCTCCACCTTCTAGTCTTAAGGCTAAACCATCACAGCACTCTCAGCTTTTCCTTATATGCCAGATGCTCCAAACCCTTAATCATCCTAGCTTCCCCATGAACTCACTCCAGTATGTCCATCTCTCTCTTGTATTGGAGAACCCAGACCTGGGTACACCACTCGAGATGTGCRCTTACCAGTGCTGAGTAGAGAAGAATACCTCTCTCAACCTGCTAGTAACACTATTCCTAATGCAGGTCAAGGTGCTGCTGGCTGCCTTTGCTGCAAGGGTTAATTGCTGGCTCATCTTCCACTTTATATCCACCAGGACAACTTTTTTGCAAATCTTCTTTCTGTTCAGTCAGCCCCTAACCAGTCTAGATGCTTAAAGTTCTTCTCCACAAGGGACAGGATTTGACATTTCCATTTTTTGAACTTCAGGAGATGCCTGTCAGCCCATTTCTCCAGCCTCTCAAGACACAAGAATGAACTGAATGACCATTCTTTTTTATTGTCTGCGTACTTGCCAAGGGTGCATTCATTGATGACCTGTATTCAGGTCATCAATGGGGAGATTAAATAGTATTGGCCCAGTATTGATCCCTGTGTGACACCACTAGCAACTGGCCTCCATGATTCTTTGAGTCCAGCAATTCAGACATTTTTTAATCCACTTTACAGACCCCTTATCTAGTCCCTACTTCATCAGTTTATCTGGGAGGATGTTAGAGGAGACAGTTGAAATCCTTGCTCAGGTCAAGATAAACAACAGCAGCCACTCTCCCCTTATCCACCAGGCTAGTCATCTCCTTATAGAAGGCTATCAGGTTGGTTAGACAGGATTTCCTCTTCATAAATCCATGCCGACTTCTCTCAGTCACCTTGTTCTTAATATGCCTGGAAATGGTTCCCAGGAGGATTTGCTCCATCATCTTCCCAGGGATCAGGGACCTTACTGAACACAGCTGTGACACTTGCTTTGTCCTAGTCTTCAGGAACCTCTGCTGATTGCCACAACCTTCTTAAAATAATCAAGAGTGGCCTCACAATGACACCAGCCATCTCTCTTAGTCCTCTTTGATGTATCCCATCAGGTCTCATTGAATAATTTAGGTTCAATTGGTTTAAACTGAATCTGATCTTCCTCATTCCTTCATACTTTCAGGACTAGTCTCAGGGCCTTCCTCAGGGCTGACCCTTGTTGTAAAGATTGAGGCAAAGAAGACATTGGGTACCTTAGCTTGGTCCATACCATTTGTCACTTGAAAATGACAATTTATTGTCTTCAAAAATAGTGTATCATCCCAATCTGCAGACATTGTCTTTAAACCTGTGTCTTGGACTGAGTGCTTCAGTGCCTGATCAGTTAGGTTTCTCTCTACTGAAGTTTAGGTCTTCATTTCATGTCCGTATAGCTGTAGGATCGTTTTGTGCTCTAAAGAACCAAGGGAACCAGTTCCAAAATAGGTCTATACTACAAAATCCAAATACACTGTGCCTTCTTTTCAGACAATTCAAAAGCTTTGAACTTGTGATGCTATACCAATACTACTAGGGCAGGGAGCTCCTTCAGCTTTCTCTACATATAAATATATATCTATGCCACTTGATGAGTAATCATACATTCTGTATTCTCTATTCTGTATTCTCTAGGGTACTCTGAGCTGCACTCTTACCGTTTCCAGACAGCTACTAGCTTTCTATCCCCATGTCTGATGTGAGATTTTCACATTGGCACTAGTATTACTTAAACATATTTCATGTAAACAAGTGTAAGGTTAACATTTTAGAATGACCTGTTTAATTTATTTGACCAGATTTTCTTTATTTCTGGTCACTAAAATAAAAGTTTCTGTGCATAGGTTCTTTCTATTAACACTCCTACCTCCTGCCTCTCTCTGCTTGAGTATTACTTGTAGCAGTAGGAGAGAGGAAATTTCACATGAAACTGTATTTTTGGGGAGGACAGCTTGATGTAATTTCTTTTGAGAAAAAATACATCCTTTGAGAATATAAAAAATATCAATGAAGGAAAAAAATGACGAAAAACTGAAATATATTTATATAGTAACTAAGATCCAGTTAAATAGATTTATTTTTTTGTCTCTAATTCTTGGAAAACTCTGTGCAAGATCATTTTGATTCAAATTGTTCTGTGAAGTCGTTCAGAAATTAAGTATTGCACATGGAAAGAAGAGTTTACTTTGTACATAACATTTATACTTGAAAGTTAGAAAAACACAGATTATCTTTCAGGATCTTGGAGTACAAAAGAAATAAATGCAAAAATAAAAACATCTGCAGGGTTTCTTAAGACTTTTCAACCTTTCAGCTCATCACACTGAGAACAAATCCAGACGCAGCCACACAGAACAGACGATTTCAGTTCACTCAAAATCAAAAGAAAGAAGACTCAAAAACATCCACATCAGTCACCAGCGTCAATCAGGCCAGTACATCTCGACTAGAAGGACTGCAGTCAGAAAACCATCGTTTGAGAATGAAAATAACAGAGGTATTGTTTATTATATATACTACCTAGGCCACACAAACCATTTTAAAGCATTTGTACACAGAACTGAATTGTCCCTTAAGCGATAAGGACCTTATTTCTTTCTTTTTTGCAGTTCTATAATCTGCTTAAACGTTGAGTACTTTTTAGCAGAAAAAAATGACTTTGCTCCTTAGCAAAATATTGAGATACTAGGAAACAGATTATTTATATTAATAGGTAATTAAAACAGTGATTACCTAACATATGTTATAAAATGAAAATATGCTATAGCAGATTAAAATTAAACTTCATTCATAAGAGCGAATTAATCTGTTGCTTCAAATAGACATGCTGAGCACTGTATACCAATAGCTCTAGGAGTGCAACTTTTACATATAAACAGAGACCTGAAGCCCCAGCAGCTGAAGATCTGTTTTTATTTCTGCCTACGACTGAGCTCAGAGATTGCTTTTGCTGCTATTTCTCATCCTCTCTTAGAGTTTGCTCAAAAAAGTTGCTAGGCAGATTTTACATCTGCTAAGAAATAGCATCACTTACTTTCTTAAGCTAAAAGTGACCATTATGATCATGTAACCTAACCCTCTAGCAGAAATACCAAGAAACTTACTGAGGGAAAGATTAAATGCATTAATTCTATTTTAGCTATAATATGTGTATTTTTAATTATGTCTATCCTTGCCCAGAGGCTTCAAATGATGATATATCATCCTTGAAGACTGACCATTTTGAGAGACAAGATATCCACAATTGATCTAAATCTTACCAAAAATTATCCTGTTCTTGTCTATCATGTGAAATATTCTTATACGTGAAGAAAAGGTATTTTATTGCAATCATTACTGCTTCATTCAGATCTTAGCTAATGACAGTTGCCTACAAAACCAAAATGCATTTACTCAGACTACCAAAAAATCAAAAAGCCATAATTTTCTCTGYCTTTTTAAAGGCAGAGAAAGGCTCCCTCAGGCTTTCAAGGATATCTTTGGGTAAAGATTTTGTTTATTCTGCTCTTCCTATTTCCACTTTTTCCCTCCTGGAAAGACATACTTGAAACAGCAGCTTAGTGCTAGCTATCAGATTATACACATTAAGACATGAAAAATCTAAAACATGAGTGAAATTTTCAAATCACAAAAATATAGAATGCCCTCGGCTCCAAAACCTAAAACTAGGAGTTTGATTTTTCTTGAAATTACACATACACAAAGCCTAAAAGGATGCTCTCTAAGAAAATAAAAATAACTGTTAGAGAAACAAAGCATATCTGGTGGAGTTGACTGCAGTCACTTTCATGGCCAGATATGACTCAGTTGCTATATTTCAGTTACATTCCGCTAAATGTTAGTTAATTAACAAGTAGTTATAGGTATGTACCTCACATTTGTATGCATAAATAATAAATCGTCCAGAGGTTTCTGGGCATTTTAATGCCCATCACTTTCTTATTCAGCAGAATATCTGAAATTGTTTAAACTGTCAACTTCTGAATCTTGTTCTTCTTTTATGGTTTTATTTTGACTTTGTAGCAGTTTTATCCCTCAAGAACTCTGTGTGTACAATATTAAGCTGAATGTGGTTTCTTACAAACAGCATGATATTTTAGAAATACTGTAGTAGTACTATAAGAACACTGTATTTCCTATACTATGATGACTGCAATACCACCTGCCGCCTTCTCTAATCATAGAAAGCTGTGCAGTTACTGTAGCTATCTGAAGCAACGATTCTTGAATTCTTAATAAGTTATACTCTCTCTGTTTTGTAGCTGGACAAAGACTTAGAAGAGGTCACAATGCAGCTTCAGGACACTCCTGAGAAAACAACGTACATTAAGCAGAACCACTATCAGGATCTTAATGACATTCTCAGTATACGGAACTTTACAGACAGCAAAGGTAAGAGTTAGTAAAGCCTTTAGTAAGCTTTAACCATCAAGATTTTGACTATCAGTTTCAGTGGATTGATTACAGAGCATTCAGATCCTGCTATAACATATCTTTAATATTTTGGTTGCATTATGGGAAGTGTGTAGAGCCACATAATAAGCTATATGTTGCCCACTGAGCAGTTATTTTGCTGTTTATATATCTTCTTCATTGTGTGCCTGCACTATGCATATAATACACATGGTATAGCAGAAAACATTTTAAAACTCATTTATGTTTAGAATTCAAGGGCTTTTTTGTGCTGCATGGTGCCAAGAAAGTCCTAGAACTGAGCCAACTTTCAAATATAGGAAGCCAGTTTTAATATGTCCTTATGATACATATGTCCTATGATGTCCTACAACAAATCCTGCCATTTTTGACATGACTGTCTAGCACAAAAGAGCACATAAATATTTCAGTGCTCATATGGACTCAAAATGTAGAACCAAAGGTACTCATATATGGAAATTCTTCCACAGGAAATGCTAAAAAAGCATTTCACAACTACTATAATATTCCTAAGTTGTTTCTACCAAGTCTCTTGCATTGTACCTTCAAGAAATATGCACAGAAGAATTGCCTCCATTAAAGTTATTTCACTTTTGGGAAGCAGTAAGATCTGATATGTAGTGCAATAAAGTGGAAGTGAGGACACTCAGCTTCCATTTCTGACTCTAGTATTGATCGACTTTGTGACTTCTTACAAATCACTTTGTATAGCTGAATAGTATTATAACATGTGAAAAAAGTAATTGCCCTATGTTGGAAAGTCACAGATTTGCCTGTTTGTTGCAATGATAGGCTCAAGTTTCCTGTTGCTGTGGCAGCATAATCTTAGTTAAATGGAGCAGAGGCCATTCCTGTAAAAATATTTGTTGCAGAATGATTTTAGAACAGCAATAGTTCATATATGCTTTAGAAATATACTGAAATTTTGATTGAGTAAGATTACTTTTTCATGTAGTTCTATATTTTAGCCTGGCTTTGTAACTTGGCTATGTAACCTGTGGCAAAAGAATGGAAGAGGTCCATAGAGTTCCCATGGTTCTTTTTTAAAATTAAAAAACAGAAGGGGGGAAAGAAAGAAAAGAAAAATGTAAATCGCTACTGGAGGTGTATGATTATTGGGCTGAGATCAGCAACAAGAACTAACATCAGTGAGTGGGATAAACCAGTTTTACCAAGTGTTTGAAAGGAACATGTAGAATGTTCCACTCATGTCAGATGCTCCAGGAAAAACAATAAATCATGAATAATATTTCAAGCAAAAATGATGCACTACGTTGTGCCAAATAGCTATCTGAGTTTAAAAAAAAAAAAAGATTCTCAAGAGGTATGCTGGGTATAGATTTAGGGTATAGATTTATTTAGGCAGAGATTTAGATGTTTCCCACAGCTGGTTGCATTCATTAGCAGTAGGATACTGGCAAAGAAATCAAGGAGAAAATTTAACCTTTCTGCACTTAATTGTGGCTATATCTAAAACAGATATTGATGCTCAGCTGCTGCTGCTCTAAGCACCAGCATCTAAGATTCTCTACATTCCTAAGTTTCTCTGATACAATTCCTTAACCTCTATGTTTCTGCTACTCAGTGCATACTTAAACCACTCCAAGCTTGATGYACTAAGTAGCTTGGAACTATGTACTACTGTGACTGGCAAGGTAGATATTCTTCTACATACTGTAGTTCCTGGGCACAATTTTCTGGATGGGCCTACCAGATCTGGCTCTGCACAAAAGAGAGGGAAAAAAAAAAAAAAAAAAAAAAAAAAAAAAAAAAAAAAAAAAAAAAAAAAAAAAAAAGAATAATGGTTCCCTTGGCCATCTTTTTACTAAATAGGTTAGAAGTAAGAAAGACCTAGATCCTACTTTGCAGCAGGTATTTGAAGCATGGCTCCACACTTTGAAGGCAAGTGCCCCAAGCAAGAGATTAGGGAGTATCCTGGTCCTGATAAAGTCATAGCAGATTACAATCTCATAATCATCTCTGACTATCTAATGTCCAGGCTCTGACATACCATGTTAACCAACTCTTGTCATCCTTACTGTCCCTCCATTTCCATTTTTTCTTCCTCTTGGTTTCTCTCTTCTCCTGTTTCCCTCTAGCTTTGCTATGTGTCTAAATATCTTCTGTGTTTCTCTCACTGCATCAAATCCCAATTGTCAATTCATATATTTAATTAAAATTTGGCTTTAATTGAAATTCTACCATTCCAATCAAAATAATAGGATTTAGAGAATTCACGCTGCTGAGTCATTGCTGCTTCTCTGCAAATGCAAACAGACACAGCTTAAAAATGGTAAAAATACCATAGCATGGTATTTTAAAAAAATTCTAGCCTGTACAGCTACAAGAAAGCGAACACTGGTTGATAAAACTAACTTTTCTGTAGCTATCCATTTCATAGAACATTTGTAAATGAAAGCTCAGCACTTGATATTATGTGTCCCTGATAGCACTTGAGGCAAGCCTCAAAAGATGTAAATAATTTATTAGCATGAGTTAGAAGTAGCCATGTTTCGCGCCTCCACCTTGCAACTGGGGAAGCCAGTCTGATGTTGTTTTTAAGGTTATGATAAGGTGTGTTTCCAGCTTGCAACTAATAAAAGATATGAACCGAAGCAGAGGTTAGTAGGACAGATGCCAAAAGTAACAGTTGACTTGGAGCTAACAAAAATCAGAGCAGATCATTTGCCACTGATCTTGTACACAAGGCTGAATTCTGTATCAGTCTGCTTCATAAAACATCTGGTACACAAGGCTGAATTCTGTATCAGTCTGCTTCATAAAACATCTTGCTGTCCTGAAAGAGTTCACATAGAGGATATAATATCCCTATTGCTATTGCTTCTGTAAATTCAGATCACTGCATTTCAGAGAACTGATAATAACAAAAGATTTATAAAACACTTTTCAAACAACTTTAATGTCATAGCACATTTCAATATATTTCTGATCTTTAAAAATTGTCCAGGGTCAAAACACCTAATCTATAGCCAAGTGCCAAAGTGAGTTTTTATCTAAAATATTTTATCTAAAATGAGTATTTATCTAAAATATTTAGGAACCAAACATTAAATTACATTATCCAGAATAGACAGACACATCTGAGCACTCCTATAGCTGGCTGATCTCATGCAAAGTTTTGTAACTTTCAGGGTTCTGCTTAGTTATTAATAGTAATGCTTCTGGTGTACCCAATTATTTGCTTGTTTGTGGCTCCATCTATATGCAGCACATACATTTTAATTCCATAGGCCTCATTTAAAGAGATATTATCCAAAACATTCATCTTTCATTCAAAAGCCTATAACATCCCTTAGACATCTACAGCAATTGGCCATGTAAGAAAAGCAATTAGGAAAATAAAGTTTGTGGTTTAGAGCTTTATTGCTTTTTTATACAGGCCTTTGCATGTCCTGCTTTGATAACTTTGTGTAGTCAAGCAATTCTCAAAGTGCTCCATGGACCATGGTTCTGGGACTGCAAATTGCTTCCTCCATTGAATATTAGATATATGTATGGGGGATTCCATTAACTTAATTTGTTACATTCCTCAGATCATTGTAAATTACTGTTTCTGCTAGCCTCCTCAGCTCTGTGCACAATACTAGCTTTTCTCCTGGCTTTCTGTTTCCAGATCTCACTGCAGTTACAGAACTGCATTACAGCCTCAGCTTAAGGCAAGGATGTGACTGTAGATAACAGCAGCATTTGGCATGGACAGTTCTTGTAACTGGCAGTGATTTTCAGTAGACAGCAAAGCTTGATGCTTGGACCCAAAGCTGAGTTTTCCAGGCAGGTATTTGGAAAAAGGAAAAATTCTTCTGATTGTGATGCTATATAAAGAATAGGGTTGTGCCACACAGTTCCAGGGAAGAAATATGCTGGTTTAGGCATACACCAGCACTTCCAGAAGTGGCTCCCTGCACCAATGTAGAGAGTGGGCAAGAAACAACAAAGACGTGGTGAAAGTAATTCTTTCTACAGTGCAAGTTACTAGAGATAAATGTTGCTGAGGATTTTACAGCAGCTCCCTAGAATGGCCATAAACTAAAATACTCTTGGGAATATTTGGATTTATATTTGGAGCCACTTAAGTGCCAGAGCAGCTTAAGCTCTTTTCACCCTGACTTTTTCCCCCAGAAGCTGCAGCACAGGATATCAGCCACTATCTTAATTGCAGAGGAGCCTATACATGCAGTAACAGAGAGCTCCACCAAGCAGTTTTAAGTGTAGTTTTTCAGAAATTTATAGGCATTGTCACCAAACTAATGAAAGGAACTGCTGTAAAAGGTTTCCCTTTAGCTTTTACCACCCCTTTTCTTTGGTCCCTGGAATTTTTTCCTGTTGAAGGGCAAAATGTTGCTCTCTGATAGGTGTAAGTAAGTGAAAAATACATGCATATCAGGATTGAAATCGGTTCTGTAGGAAAAGCACAGAGGAAGGATACTATGTTTGTTGGGCTGACTCGTTTTGCTACTTGTAGAATCTTACAATCTCACTGATGCACTTCTATTTATCATTTTATTAAATGAAATTATTTCTACATGAATGATTCATATATGGTGGGAATTTCATATGAAACTAAGTTCAGAATAAATCTTGCAGTAGAATCTCTAGTTATTTCTGCCTTTGCCACTACAATTGACAGTAGTGTACTAGAAAAATTAATGAATTACAGTCAAACTATGGAAAGCACAGTAAGATGCAAGATGCAACCTTGTAATAGTCCCCACTTACGAACACTTCCATTTTGCTGGTCACATTAGCAAGATTTCTTTCTGCAGACCCCCAGATTGCTCAGAAATGCTTTTCTGCTTTTTCTGCTTTTCTGCCAGGAAACAATCTTTACTCATTGCTATAAAAGAAATCAGGGCATTCATTTCCATGTCTAATATACCAACATACTGTCAGTTGTCACCCCACTTCGATGTTTTCTAGTGTTAGGTTTTCCCCATGTAAAAACAACCTAAAGAAAAACAAACTTCAAAGGCATGTTGCTTGCAAATGCAAAGGAAAATAGAGAAGTTTATCTGTGATAGAAGAGAAAAATATTGTTTCTATTAAGTTACTTTGCTTCAATTATTAAGTTTGAGTCTGAAACCACAGATTCAAAGAAAAGCTTTCAAAAATATGTAGACAGGGCTTTAAAGGAATGCTATTTTAAAGATAACATGAAGTTTATTATATCTTTTTATAAGTATACATTAGTTTCTATGAAGTAGGGCAAACGGATCCTAGTCCTGGAATTGGAGCTCATTTCTGTTTCAATAGGGAAAACTTTCATGTTATCTCAGGATCATACTGCTGGAGGTTCCGTCTTTGCTTTCATTGTACACGTGGAGTAAACGAGTTTCTTCTGATTTACAGCTTTATAAATCAGAAGACAGTATTTATAGCTTTTATTAAAAAAAAAATTCTTCCTTTCAGAACATAACTATCAGAAGTCATGACTTAGACTGCCAAGTGCTGTGAGCTTAGTTTAGGAGAATATCTTCTGAAATTCTTTCTTCTACCCAGGAGAGGATATAGTCATTTTAATTTTTCTTTTCATTTCAAGAGAAAGAGTTTCTTTTTCAGGCTACTTAAAACTGYATGCTGTCAGTAAGGTATCACACTTGAGACTGTCCTGAAACTATTCACAAAAAAAAGTGACTGTAATCAAACTTACTAGTCTGGTTTCACAGTCCAAACAACAGCAGTGTGAGATACTGCAGTAGTTTTTAAAAATCTACATTCAGATTTAATGTTTTCAGGTTTCTTTAGTACATCAACAACATTATCTCTGCTAGTTTTTAAGTCATTATTACACCACAGTTACTTCCCTCTGGAGCATAAAATATGTTTCCTAGCAAAGTGAAAACAGAGGAACTGAAAGACTTGGGGTGAACAGCAGTTCTGACATCAGGCTGTAAGCCATTAGAGGAATGTTGTTGTTAAAACATAGTGATAGAGAGGTTCAATAAAGCTGCATTGTATAGATGTCAACAAAACAAATTTCTAGGTAAAAAAAAATAGTTTCTAAAAACTTCGTAGACACTGCAGGAAGTGTGGAGTAACAGAGCTCATATACTTTAGTGGGTGTCACACAGGGTTTTCTGCCTGCAGCTGAACAGTACTTGTTAATATGCATGACATGTGAATGCCAGTCCAGATAATTTTGACAGAAATAGGTTGTGGAGTGATTATATGTATGGCAGGATTGAAGGCAGAGTCACYTCTGGTAAAGAGAAAAACAAGCAGCCAGAAGCAGGGATCTCTTCACTAAACTTCTGAGCTCCCAGAACAGGCCGTGTTCTTGCAGCTTAGAGCCTGGTAATTTAGAATCATTTCTCTGCTGCAGACGGAGCCTGTGCTAAAGCTTTCTGTTTTTCAGTGACAACTGAGTAGCAAGTTTGTTTTCTAATGAACCAATCAGTGATTGCCATGTGACACACTTGAAATTCCTGTGGTTTTGTGAGTGGAAAGTGCTCAGACATCACTTATTCAGACTTCTGAGTTCTTGATTGAGGTCTAAGAAGGTAAAAATCATTCAGAAATTGCTTCTGGCTAATGTAAATTGGATTATGCATGTAGTTAGATCACTCCAGTGCAACTTACTCAGTATTGTCTGCAGTGGTAGAGAGTCTCCTGAGAATGAAGGACATTTTTAAAATGGTATACTTAATGGTCAGTGAAAGAAAAGATGGGGAAGAGGTGTTCAAAGCAGTAATAAACTTCAAAGGAAAGTGGAAAAATATTTACCATTGCAATTTATTTGTTTTCTTTCATTTGTTCATGTACATAAGATTGGTCTCTTCCATCCTTAAAATTTTTAAGTGCATGTGATAGAAGATGGTGTCTTTTTCTTTAAGCTCTAACTCCTGCAAGCATATGACCAAGTAAGGATCTTAGTCATCATTACTTAAATGAAAGATCAATTAAAAAAAAGAAGAAGAAGAAGAAGAAGAAGAAGGGAAAAAGAAAAAGATATTCTCATTTTCATATCTACAGGGCAAAAAAATAAAATAAAATAAAAAATAATCCTTTCCCGAAAAGCTAAAAGTCCCAGGCAAAAATTTATTGAGCTCTGCCTAGGGGTGAATGAAGAGCAAATCAAGAGCTTACAAGTGAGGATTAAAGGGCAGGCTGACATGAAGGACATTGTTGTGGGCATCTACTACAGGCCATCTGATCAGGAAGAGGAAGTCAATAAGGCCTTCTACAGGCAGATGGAAGTAGCCTCACGATCAAAGGCACTGGTTCTCATGGGAGACTTCAACCACCCTATCTGCTGGAAGGACAACACAGCTAGGCACAGTCTGGGAGGCTCCTGCGGAGCCTTTTTGATACAGATGGTGGAGGAGCCAATGGGGGGGTGCCCTACTGGGCCTTGTACTAACYAACAAAGAAGGACTAGTTGGCATTGTGAAGGTTGGGGGCATCCTTGGTTGCAGTGACCACGAGTTAGTGGAGTTCAGCATCCTGCATGGAGGAAGCTAGGCCGTAAGCAGGATTGCAACCCTGAACTTCAGGAGAGCAGACTTTGGCCTCTTCAGAGACCTCTTTGGAAGAATCCCATGAGTTAAAGCCCTAGAAGGAAGGGGAGGGGTGCCCAGGAGAGCTGGCTAGCGATGAATCCCTATGAGAAAGAAGTCCAGCAAAGAGGGTAGGAAATCTGCATGGATGAACAAGGAGCTCCTGGCAAAACTCAGACAGAARAAGAAAGTCCACAGAATGTGGAAGAGGGGACAGGCTACTTGGGAGGATTAYAGGAATGCAGTCAGAGTATGTAGAGATGCGGCGAGGAAGGCTAAGGCCCATTTGGAATTGAGTGTGGCAAGGGATGTCAAGGACAACAAGAAGGGCTTCTTCAAATACACGGGTAGCAAGAGGAAGACTAGGGAAAATGTGGGCTAACTGCTGAATGGGGCAGGGCCCTGGTGACAAAGGCTAGAGAGAAGGCAGAGTTACTGAGTGAACTCCCCCAGTCTTCTCTTCCCCAGGCTAAAGAGGCCTAGTTCTCGCAGCCATTCCTYGGAGAGGAGATGCTCCAGCCCTCTGATCACCTTAGATAGCCCTCTATGATGGCATGACTGACTGGGTAGATGAGGGACAAGCAGTGGTTATTGTGCACCTGAACTTCAGCAAGGCTTTTGACACTGTCTCCCCTAACATCGTCCTACATAAGCTCATGAAGTGTGGGTTAGATGAGCAGACAGTGAGGTGGATTGAGAAGTGGCTGAAAGGAAGAGCTCAGAGGGTTGTCATCAGTGGCACAGGGTCCAGTTGGAGGCCTGTGGCTAGTGGAGTTCCCCAGGACTCAGGACTGGGTCCCATCCTGTTCAACTTTTTCATCAGTGACCTGGATGAAGGGACAGAGTGATGATACCAAGCTGGGAGGAGTGGCTGATACACCTGAGGGCTGTGCTGCCCCATGAGTTTCAACAAGGGCAAGTGCAGGGTCCTGCACCTAGGGAAAGGTAACCCCATGCACCAGTACAAGCAGGGGACTGATCTGCTGGAAAGCAGCTCTGCACAGAAGGACCTGGGAGTGCTGGTGCATGACAAGTTGACCTTGAGCCAGCAATGTGCCCTTGTGTCCAGGAAGGCCAATGGTGTCCTGGGGTGCATTAGGAAGAATGTTGCCAGCAGGTGGAGGGAGGTGATCCTGCCCCTCTCCCCAGCCCTGGTGAGGCCTCATCTGGAGGACTCCGTCCAGTTCTGGGCTGCCCAGTACAAGAGAGACATGCAGCTACTGGACAGAGTTCAGCGCAGGGCTATGAAGGTGATCAGAGGAATGGAACATCTTCCCTCTGAGGAAAGGCTGTGAGAGCTGGGCCTCTTTGTCATGGAGAAGAGAAGACTGAGGGGGGATCTTATCAACGTGTACAAGTACCTGAAGGGAGGGTGTCAAGGGGACGGGGCCAGACTCTTTTCAGTGGTGCCATGTGACAGGACTAGGGGCAAGGAGCACAAATCAAAACACAGGAAGTTCCATCTCAAAATGAGGAGGAATTTCTTTCCTGTGAGAGTGACAGAGCATTGGAACAGGTTGCCCAGAGAGGTTGTGGAGTCTCCTTCTCCGGAGATATTCAAGGCCCACCTGGATGCAATCCTGTCTAACGTTCTCTAGGTGACCCTGTTTGAGCAGGGATGTTGGACTAGATGATCTCCAGCGGTCCCTTCCAACCTCAACCATTCTGTGATTCTGTGGGTCTGTGAACAAGTAAGAATTACCCAGGCACACAATATATGATTTCTGTTTAATTTAAAGAACATCTCCCCCCYTTTTTTTTGTCAAGGACCAGCTTCTTATTTCTCTCAAAGTACATTTGAAAGCACAAGAAACATCTTTAAGGACATACAACACAAATTAATTTATGTAATCATGGACTTCCAAAATCTAATGGTTGCATACTCCAGTCATTTGCTGAGTAGCAGTACCTTCAATGGCTTTGTAAAAGGTTACTTGTCCTGGCCAAAGGAGAGAGCTCTGGGACAGATGAATAATAGGCCTTTTCTCTCCCTAACTGCAAGAATTTTATTCTSTGTCATGAAGTCAGCATTTTCATTGTCAGCTTAGGTCAGCTGATCTTGGAACATTGTTTTTAATCACAGAAATAAAAAGAGCTCTTTTCTACATGTTTATTTATAAACACTACAAGGCTTTTATGCAAATGTCAAGCTTAATATAAATAGAAATGTGATATATAGAAAAAAAATGAGCTCTTGTGAGAGTAAATGATTCGCCAGAAAATGTCAGACTTCACTGAGATGATAGATTTCATTGTTTTTTATCTTAACCACTGTCAGCTCTGGCTCCTTGCTCTCTTCCCTTCATCTTTAACTGTCACTGAATCCTGTTATATCTTCCTTTTTAACACTTCTCCTTCTCCTACAGCTGAACTGCTTAGCTCTCATTTCCTATCATTTTCTTGCCCCAGCAGAAGCAGCTTCATGTGTGCTGGTTGCCTCCTTCCTCATATAGGTCCTTGTGATCCATCCAGAGGAAGTGAAAAAAATCTTCTTTCATGCTCTTCTGAGCTGTAGGGATCCCTATGACTACACATTTTTGCATCCTCATCTATTCATTTTTTTCCAAGTTGCTTGTTACATTTGCACAGCAGAAAGCGAATCCTACAAAATAATGTCAGGGAAGACCTGGGAGGGTAACTGTGTATATTGGAGTTTGCCCTCAAAACATTTCTGTTTCTACTTTTACCTTCTTTCTGCTGCCTGTTTTGTCCCATAAATAACCTTACTGTGTTCATTGACAATGTGAGTATCCCTAGCATGCTGGGACCTGAGCTCTCTGAGGCTTCTAAGTGTTAGTAGAACAGAAAAAACAGATTCAGCCTTCAATCCATTCTGGATTTTTAGTG
This sequence comes from Rhea americana, assembly GCF_003343005.1. Classification (NCBI taxonomy): domain Eukaryota; kingdom Metazoa; phylum Chordata; class Aves; order Rheiformes; family Rheidae; genus Rhea; species Rhea americana. The sequence continues at coordinate 18,592 of NW_028186630.1, read as the reverse complement.
CTACTTTCATTTTGTCTCAGAGTATTTCCTACTCTTTCATCTCATGCCCATTTTTGGATTCAAATATTCCAATGTCCTTTTCCAGTTTTTACCTTTGTGTCCTCTTCCATGTTGCCCTAGTGCCTTCAGCAATTAGAGTTTCTGTGTGTATCACAAACAAGGACCTGTGAAAGATTTGGAGCTGCTGTGTAATAATTTATGAAAACTATGTGCTGTCCTCATTACTCAAATATTTTCTATGTTGTTTTATTTGGCTTAACATAACAGGAGACTTTGAAAAATCAGGTAGGAATAGGAATGATCTTTAGTAAAGACAATTTTTTTAAAATGGCTGGTTTTGCCCATTTTTTTTCTCAGAGACTGAGGCCACAGATTCCAGCACAGTTTAAAATTGGCTTCCAGGGATCTTACAGGAGTTAAGTCAAACTATTTGCAGGGTAAAGACATTCTATGCTATCCATATACAGGAAAGAGAACTACTGGAGAAAACTTAATGATATCATGATCTATCCTTCCTACAGAAAACCTGTTGGACTGGTGCTACTGACATGAACAAAATTCCCCTTCTAAATGATAGCAGAGGGATACTTCTGAAACCATCTTAATTGTTTGTGTGATATGAGATTATAGGTTTTCTAAAGAAAGATTTAAATAAAAGAGTTTTTTTGTATGGAAATTGTTACTTATGGAAATTCATATGAAAATTGTTACATTTCTGAGAGCAAAATAATATGGTGGTGCAGTTGCAGTAATTTTTTTTCCACTATCTAAGAACAGGTGATAGAGCAGAATAGGTGAGGGCTACATAGAGGTGGGCAACAAGATAAAAAAAAAAATCAAGGAGGAGAGAGCAAAGAAAGAGAAAAAGAGATTTTGTCCATTTTCTGTTTCTTCCTTGTGCTTCGTATGAAAGACTGCATCACAGAAACCATGAGTACCCCAGACTMACAGGGAAAACCTGATATTGTATTGGAATAAAATCACAGATCTAGGAAATTTTAAAAGGAGACAATTTTAAAATGTATTTTCTTTTTGTCATAGTAAAGTAAAACTGAATGTGTTGTCAATCTAGATGGTGAGAAAGCAATTTTGAAAAATCATCTTGATCAAAGTTCACCAGCACAATGGGGCACAACAGACCCTTCCAGAACAAGCAAAGATCCTATAGAAGACATCAACTCTCCAGAACAGTAAGTAGTACACTATTACATACAGGTACTGAAAAAGGCACCCCACCTCACCCCCATACCTGCTTGCACACAAATACACACACCTCCTGTTGTTTTAGCCTTAAATTCCATCTTGAACTTCAGCTGTTTCTCTGATAAAATGTAAATTTCAATAATTACATTTTATCAAACTCATATTTTTCTCTTAAGCATTTTAATAGAAAGACCTTCACTTTCATCCAGCCAACCCTCATGCACAGAGACAATCTGAAACATCAGCAGTAGAAGATGTGAATGCTGAATCTTGAGTTATAGACAGAAACTTTATATTGCACATGCCTCTCTGCTTGCAGCTCCCCATYCTCACCAAATTTAGGGGATATGCCTCAAACAAAATTAACATATTTCTTTTCTCTTGTCAGAAACACCARTGGTGTGGTGTTTAAAGTTTATGTTGAGAGTTAGGAGACAGGCTGTGCCCAATATCTGCCCAAGCCATCAATATATAAAGGAGAGAAGAGGATGTTCACATGTGCACATATGCATTAGGACTATTATCAGCTGTCCAAGTCCTTCCATATGGAAGCTAGACACATTCATGCTGTGCACAGTCATCTATGGTCTCTTCTGATATTAAGCTCATGAAAAATAAAAACACTCTAAGGGCCTTTCAGTGTTAACCAGAGCAGATGGTGCTGAATGAGGCATAGGAAGACCTGGGCCAAGGAACTTCGCTTAGAAACAATGCTATAAATATTGAAATATTAGTTACATGACTAGCAAGACTGAGTTACATGTTACATCAATGATAGTAGACTTGATTTATGATGTCATTTGTTGTCCTCTATTTCCTGAGGGAGGAAAATGCTGAGCTGTAAATTTGTCTTTGCACTCTTTCATAAATAAATAAACCTCATAATTGCTAACCCCTGTGCCCCTCCACCCTACCTACGCAAAAGCCACCATTAGCTAAAATATCTGGTTATTTCATCGAAACAAAGCACTCACTGAGAAAGTTATAACTCCATAAGGTCAGCAAACAGGGCCTTGTTTTTTAACATGCATGGTTATTGGAGATTTATCCTTTCCAGCCCCATTTGTAAGAAAAAATGTAGTGTGAGTAGACAAATGCAGCGTCATCCACATGTGGTACTCTTACATTAAAAGAAGTACTAAGAAAAAATGGACACTGAAATAATCCAGCTCTCCTGATACAGGAGCTATGGCATTTGYGTAAGTCAGTGAGAATTCCTCTAAGCTGGAAGTAACTGATGGGAAGACTGAGATTTCCTAAAGGTCTTAAAGAGCAGATCAGTGCAGATCTAAACAATCACTGACATTCATGGAAAGCAGTTAATAAAGTCCTGATAAATCAAAACAGTGACATTCAGCACTTATAAAGCTGTTACTGTGCCAGTTCCAAGGGTTAATGTCTTCCTTCATGATGCATTAGCAGTTTGGGCTACCAAAGAAGACTGCTATCGTCTCCTTTCTGGGACCTCATATTTTATATGAAACTTCTTTCCATGGATCCACTGTGCCCAAGCCATTTTGGTGCTTCATATAAAATATGAGGTCCCAGAAAGGAGATGATAGCAGTCTTCCGAGCTAGGGTTTTATGATTCTTTCTCTTTACAACAGTCGATTCCTTTCCAAACTTTATGCTTTCTAAGAAAATCCCTATTCATGAACACTCTATTTTCCAAATTGTTTGGTAGCATTTTTGACCTTCCATGGTTATTAACTCTTTCACTTTTGTCAATAATTAAAGATAGATTACAGCTTATGTCTTCTCTGTCTCATTTCACTGTCTGTACACAGAACATCTGAGAGAGAGGTAGTTACATGGTTTTCAGCTTTAGCTGAATCTATTCATACGCAAGAACAAAAATGATAAGGATGTTCACCTGAAAAATATTYCCTTTTTGCGACAAACCAGTAAAAGGAGGACACTAAGATAGTAATTTGCCTGTAGAATTACTAGAGCAAAAAGAATCACTCCAGCTTTTTCTTACTGTTCACACTAACAACTCTAGAAATCTGCTGTCTTCCAGTTTCAGAGAGGAGTGTGATTGCAGAATTATTCATTCCTTCTCACCATTGCTGCTATATTTGATGAAGTGTGATTCCTTATCCTATGCTGTATCTGAACTGAAGGCTCACCTTCAGACTCATGAGTGCAGGAAGTTGTTCCACACTTGGTTTTGGGTGTTATTTATATAATCTAAATCAGAATATGAAAAAAGTTTTTTTTTTTTTTGAAAAACATGGTTAATATTTAGAATCATTAACCTAAGAAAAATGCAGTCTATATGACTGCAGTTTAGCCTTATATCATTCATGTAGATGATTTAAAAAATCCCTTTGCCTCTTATTCCATTTCCTCTTAGGTAAGATCTGACAGGTTGTCCATAGTGCTGTTTAAAATTTGCCATACTCAGTCAAGCCATCAGAGATGAGCAGCAACAACTGAGTGCTGTCCACTTTCTATCCTGTTCACCCTGAGTGCATACTGTAAAACAATACTACTGACAGTAAACAAAGCCGTGTCAGGGCACAGGCTCAAGCACTATGCTGCAATTTTCCATGCTGCTTATTAGCATACTTCCTAACACAACTTTATTGACTAGCATTCTCACAAATAATACTCAAGCACAGTCTGGCATGTGTAAACTCTATTGGGGGAGAATTTAGCTTGATGGATGCAAGCTGCACCATGGCAATCCATCTCACATACAGAGAGCAATCTGAATCAATTTAGTCACATATAATATTTTGTTTCCCAGGCCAGACCAGGATATGGATCATTTCTTTCATTTCCTCAGGTGTGAGATCAAATAGGGCAGATCAGTATACTTTGTCCAGACATGTTACTTCAGTAAATATTTTATTACTGCAGTGTGCTGAGATGTTAATCATGATGCTATTTGTATTCTGGCCTGATAATGTCGTGCTTCTTATCTAAGGATCACATCAGGCCACTTATCTGCACAGTGGCAACAAAAGAACATTCAGTGGGATACCTAGTATGAACCTCCAAAGACATGCCACTTTGGAAGACAATTTCCTGTATGTGGTTATTTTGGTTAATTTCAAAGCAGCTAATCATTGTGTAACCTGTGTAATAGAAATTACTTGGTATTTTTTGAACTAAAACTCTGTCTGACAAAAGCAGAGTTTTAGTTCAAAAAATATCTACATTCTTATTTAAAAGGTTGGTTATGACTGGATTATTGTATTAAAACCATGTACCTTGGCATGAATATGCCTCCTTTATTCTGTTTCTCAACTGCAGTTCATATTGGTCTTTCTGTGATCCTATTCAAAACTACTTCAATAAGGGAATGTTGGAAAGTTTAGTTTGCTTGCTAGTACATCTTGCTTTAATGTAGTCTTTTAGAACTTCTCCAGCTTTACAGTAATTGTTAAAAATAATTTTAATGTTTTAAAGACTCAAAAGAAGTGCTTGCTGAATACTTAGATGTAGTTTACACATTCCCACAGATCTTAAGACTTTTGATTCTAGGAACAGTTGTTTCAGTCTCCCCACTTATCGAATGAATCTCATCAATGAAGCACAGAATCAAAATATTTATCAAATGCTTTGCCACCATCATGAGAAGTGTTCCTGTGTGCATGTACATTAGAAATCAAGCTTTTATTGTGATTTTATTTATTCCTGATAAATGATATGTCTATGCAGAGCTGAGGATATACACCTTATTTTAACAGTGCCCTGATGAGTCATTGCTCTGTGTGCGCCACCACCTTTTCTTTCAATCTCCAGCAGCAGTTTTAGCAAGCCATTACTGCTAACCATTCCCACACCAGCACATCTACCATATGTTTCGACATATCTTTATTGTATAGCCAACCTGAAGCAATATGTTTGCCATTATCTAGAAAAGCATTATCACAAATTGCAGCCAGAAAAAAGAGAGAAAGCACCGATATTGAAGCAAAAAGAACTCACACAGAGTTAGGCAATTTAGATTTACTTTCACTTAAGGAAAAAATAGCAGTCTTGCTGGGATGTTTTATTTTCTTTTTTCCCCCTAAGAGCTTTGCCTAAATTCTTAAATGTGTTCTAGTCTCCAGGCTACACTCCTCCACCTCAATTTCAGGAACAGGGTTTTCAAGTGAAAGTAAACTTTAAATATAATTCAAGCACCCACTGCTGCCATCATTGGCGTAGTCTATTAAACATGCATTGTCCATGGCATGGCTAACCTTTAAATGTGTGAAAAAAAATCCCATTCACTCCATTATGCAACTGGATTCTCTTGGAATTACTTCAAATACCTCTTTAATGAAAAGTCTGTAACAGCCGAACAAAGAAGTTCCACCAATGAGAAATAAGCATGGGCAATTCTGTGCTTGACCCTGGAATGAGAGCGAGGATTACAATCTGCAGCTAGGCTAATAAGAATTAGCACATGGAAACGGTGAGTCATGATACCTCTGAACTCCTTTGGAACTCCTTGACTGGATTTTATTCACACCACCAAAAAGAGTAGGGCACAGTGGTAAAATAGCTGGATTTTATTTAACCCCAGGGATGCATTGCAAGCAGTACAATGATAAACAGAAGTTGCTTATATTGCACCAAACTTTTAAGTAGAGTTTGTGGGGAAAAAAATAAAACAAAACAACATAAAATAAAATAAAGTAAAATAAAATAAAATAAAGGAAGAGTTCCCTGGTTCAGCAGAGTATAATTATTTCCACCCTATCTCTGTATTTAACAAGCCTTGTTGTAGTAGTGAAGAAAGTAAAGTAGCATAAAATTTGCTTTATACTAGAATTTGACAGTTATATTTGGTCTCTGGGCATTGTGATAGATGCCTTGGTTGCAGTCCCCACTTCCTAACATAAAGCAAAAAAGAAATGAAATGTCATTTGAATCGGAAATGTTGTCAAAAGGCAATCTCTCAAACATACACTTCTTATATTGTACTGGTATAATGCCTTATATGGACATTTTTCTTCTGAAATTAAAACACTAGTCTTCATATCAGGCCTGTCACTTTCATAGAAGACATGTCTTTTCTTTAAAAAATTTCCTCATGCATCTAGCAACTGCTTTTCATGAGATAGATCACTTTGCAAGGAGATTATTAAGCTACATGCCCTCACTGAAAATTTAATAGTTTCCTTTTTTACATTATCAGCAGTTTACCATCTAATCTGAAAGTGCCTGGAAATTTCAATAGGTTGTGGAACGCTGAGAATGCACCATCAGATTCTCTTTTCTTGTCTAACCTGTCAAAACAAAAATCCAAAATGGAAATAGTACTGGTGTAGCTCAACAGTAGCAAGTGTAATGCACTTAGCATTAACCCTCCTCATCACAGCAGCAGGCACGGAAAATCTTCTTGCAGCAACCTACAAACATATGCAGACATTTAGTATATTACATTTTCCTCTTGGCTAATGCTTMTTTTTCTCTTGTCTCTCTCACAGCATACAGCGTCGGCTGTCTTTGCAGCTGCCCATTCTTCATCATGCCTATTTGCCATCCATAGGTGGAGTTGACGCTAGCTGTGCCAGTCCATGCGTAAGTCCCAGTGCCAGTCCTCGGCACAGGCACATGCCATCATCCTTTCGAGTAATGGTTTCTGGGCTGTAGGAAAGGAAGATCAATTCTTCCTGAACTACTTTTAAGTACTCAATGACTGGACTAAATATCTGACCTAGAACTGCTACAAACATACAATATTGGCTCTTACCACAGAGGAACTACTGCTGAGGCCWTCACCACAGAAGTACCGGTGTTACTCATGTGGGAAAGCAGAGGAGACAAGAAGAATTTTGATCTGTAGCCTTATTCATTAAATTATTATTTCTTTACATAGAAATCACTGAAAATGTTTCTTCCCAAATTCCTACCAGCAACAAGGAGGCTGGGAAATACAGATCTTGCAAAAAAGACACCAGGTGAAAACATTCACTTGAGCTTTATGTGGCTGCTGAGAACATGCAATTCAATACTGTATCTATATAATGAAAATACAGTGATTGAGCTATAACCTATTTACTGAAATAGATGCACTTCATTTTTTTACAAGAGTTGTATCAAATTACTGGAAATATTCTGCACTGGTTAATGTTGCTTGTTTTCATTTCAGGGATGATATGAGTAAGAAAGAAGGATTTTTGAAAAATGATTCCTTGGGTGTCATTGAGGCCTTGCATTGCTGTGAGCAGGCTCACCTCTAACTAGCAACTATACATGAAACCGAAGCAAAGGCTGAGGCTATAGTTCTGAGTTGTTACCAGCCAGATAGCTGCTGGTTGGAATTGGAGCACTTTACCATTCTCTAAGGATGATGGTAGTGACTGCCAGGTTCCAATGCTGACCATCTGCAGCTTCGTTTTAACAAATTTCTGCATCTGTTTCAGAATATGCACTACCAACCATAATATACCAAGCAGGCTGGTAAATCCTATGACTGATAACTCAAGAAGCTGAGGACAGATGATTAGCAAAGACTCAGTGTCACAGGATGGATTGTTTTCCACAGTTTGTTTACTTATGTCACAAATAATTACAGTAAAATTAATTTAGTGGGCTTGTTGGGGGTGGGGGGGTTTGAGCACAGCACTTTGCTGCTGCAGACAAAGCCTGAATAGCACATGAATGTTTATATACATTATGTTTGCTTTGTATTTGCATGTGTGACAGTCATAGCAAATAATTGGAGGGACAAATCAAATTTACTCATAGACTATTTTATTTGAATACTAAAAAGAATGTGAAAATACATAACGATTTTATACTTTAGCTCCACCCCCAAAATCAAGTAATTAAAAGGAATGACAGTGGTGTGGCATTCTAACCAACTCTGGAACCAGTCCATCAGAAATGAGTAAGATATACATGCAACTTCTTTTTCCAAGTTACTACAAAGATTTACAAATTAGCAATGACTGAAATGCATAAAGAGGTTCATTAGCTGAAGGACTTATTTGCAGCTTTGACAAGCTAGCATAAATTACCATTAAAAGTAAAACACACTTCATAGTGGCCAAAACCAACATATATGTCTGAATCTTACATTCAGGTGTATCACAGAATATTTCACTTGGCACATACAGTAAGAGATTATGGAAATATCTGTAGCTTTTAGAACAAAAACATGTAAGTATAGACACAAATAAAATAGAATTCATTACTCTGTTTAAGCACTAAACACTGACATGTCACTCAATGTGTGTTGACAACAGTCTCTTGCTTATTAATATCATCAGGGCTCCATTTATTTTAACAGGAATGTTAATTTTTAAAAAGAGAAAATAACAACATTGTATATAATGTATACACAACATCTCTGTAGAAATATTATTCCAACTTAGCAGGAAAAAAAAATCTCAGAAGTATTGGACCATTGGAGGTGAGTGTGTGTGTATGTCTGTAACTCTTTGTGAATACTGACTGTGTGACATTTATTAGGTTTAAACCATGCAGTACATTCCTTGTCTTAATGATACTGTAGTTTCCCTTATAACTTTTTTTTTAACTTTCCTGCAGATAGCAAGACCAATCAAGTGAATATAGCTATTTAATGTTTCTGTTCTTTTATACTGCAGCAAAAATGTACTGTAAATTTATGGAGAGGCTGTGCCCCAATGGCATTTTCCAATTACGTTAGTGCACAAATGCTTTAAACTAGACTGGTACTGCCAGAATGAAATGTAAATGAAGAATTTCTTGTATAACCTTATACTGCATGATATCAATTTTTAATAAATTGTTGCAAATCTGTTTTTATGAATAAAATATAGAAATCATAGCTTTTTTTTGACTCAGTGTCCTCATCCTCCACAGCAAAACTTTTTTCTCTTGCACTACAGTGAGTGAGGGTTCGGGAGAAAGAGCAAGATCTAAGTAGTTCATATAAATTACTGAAGTTAAACAAATGTCTTGCTTCAGTGACCGAGATGATTCTGAGAATAGTTATTGACTGTTCTATGAAACCCTGTATTAAAACCTGTCTATCCATTTTTGCACAGGCAATAGATTCTATGTTCTAAATCAGGTTCTGCTGCACAGCAGAATATGGGGGAGGTGGGGAATTTAGGGTACTGAGTGAGCAAGAGTAAAGAGCATTTTTAGTTGTTTGCTTTTAATGGGAGAATCCTCAAGTCAGCATAAAATTACATAAAAACAAGAAGTATGAGGGGATTTAGAGCCAAAGACAAATGTGTTTCATATAGATTTCTGATTTAAACTGTACTGATTGTACTGTAGAACACACGCTAAAGAGAAAATACTAGTCAGGAGTGAACAGCATGGATCACAGATCTCGACACAGAATACTGGATGGCAGGAGAAACTCAGATAAAGCTCATTCAAGAAGAAAAAAAAAGAAGAAGAAGAAAAGCTCTCGAAAGATTTTGTTGTGAAAACTATATTTAGTCAGAAATTGTGAGAACACGTGAGCAACCTAGAGTTGCTCAAGACTAGTAGGAAATCAGAAAACAACAAAACATTGCTTTGAGAGATAAAGAAGAAACCATCAGGGAAATGTCAGTAAGTTTATCCAAACAGCTGAGTTTCCACATCTATAGCAAAAATGCTTGCCCTAACATGGTAAGATCTTTATTGAATTCATGAAAGTTTAGTAATTTTGCAGTACTTCTGTCAAGTAATTAGTAAAAATAAGGATAATACAGAGAAAACTAAAGAAGTGCCTTGTTCGCTCTTCCCTTATTTTAAAAGCTACTACTCTGTTCCTTAAGGGTTTAAAATCAAGTAATTTCTGATGTTTTAGAGCATATTTGTTMATTACATCATTTTATACGCTACATTTTTTTGTCCCCATGGTTGGATTAGTCTTTTAGGGGCCTTTTAGAGCATATTCCCTTAGGTTATGGAAACCAGTCCAAAGAGACCTATTTCTTCCCTTCTACTGCACCCTACTGATATCAACAAGGCTTTACACTGCACTCATACAACAAATCAAAGGATGGGCCAGTCTGCCCGTTAAGTGAAATGAGGCTCACTATGACTGCTTCTTTAACATAGATTGTCATCTCATTGCCTGAGAAGACTGGACAGGTTTATTGCACTGATTTAACATCATGATTTTTATCTAAARTCTCTTGAGCTCTGCTGTTTATTGACTGCCTTTTCCATCTGTTGAGATGATGAATAATACTTATGTCTATCACTTTAAAATGAGTGAATATTATTCATGAGTGCACTTTCAAGAGCACTCTGCCAAGTGACCCAATCCTGACTGGTCCTAGTGCACTAGCATGCTTACTGCTACCCTGCACTTAATAAACGACATTGCAGAGGAATGTTAGTAAGTCTAGGATTTGTCTTGAGTCACCAGCTTTGCAAACTGCAACTAGTTACACACCCTCCCCTCATGATGGAGTTCTGAAATAGGCAAATGAAGGGAAAATATGATGGGCAGGCAAGAGGAGAAAGGAAAGAGAGATATCTCCAGTGAGAGTGCCTATCCATCATCATCCCCAGAAGGTGGCCACCACTGATGCCTTCAGAACCCTCCAAAGACTATTATGGCTGGTTGGAACAAACAACTGGATTTTAGAGGCTAGAATAAATAGAGCTAAAATAGATCAGAGGAGGTCATGAACAGGAGGAGGTAGTGGAATCTGTAGGATACCAGGCAGCAATCAGATAGCTTTTGGCTAGCTGACTAGCAGCAGTATAGCAGAAAAGAGCTCAGTGGACTATGAGTTTCAGGGGAAGGGAACTGGACTTATCACACCTGGATATCTTCACAAGCCAATAAACATGGGCTTTCACTAGACCAGAGTATTTTTCTGTACCTCCTGACAAAGGATTATGTAGCAATGTTGGGTTATGTATACACACACGCTGGGTGCAACTTATGCCTAGGAACAAATTGACTAAAATTACGACCTACAGCTCTAACAGCTTCAGTGAACATTCCACCTACCTGGCTACGGTTGCTGTCAGTAGTAAGCGATGCTGGGTACTACTTCAGAAAGGGAGGTTGCATAGATGACAAACCACCCAACAGATTTGAAATTGTCCATTGTGCAAGTCATTTTGACTGGAAAAATAATGTGCAAGTTGCAGCAGTGCAGCAGTGCAATAGTGAAAGTAGCTGAAGCAGCAGGGCTTCTGAGCAAATAGAAGCAGCCTAGCAGTAGTAGCCTGGATTACATCATGTGGCAGACCCAGTATGACACATTTGTTCTACCTCCTTTTCTGGAATTTGTGATGAATCTAAGTGCAAAACCAGTTCTAAACAAAGATGCACACATTCCATCCTGAGCTCAGAAATTGTCCTCCTTTTTGCTCTGGCTCTCTGTCACATAGTGCAAGAATATCTAGGCTCTCACAACTCACTTCTGCTTTTTATCCTGGCCTAAGGAAAAAGAAACAAGAAGTAGAAGTGAAAGACTGTAGAAAACAGCAGGCAGAAAATACATGCATGCCTTTTACTGGTAAGGTAAGATAGTCTTGCAAGATAGCTATAATTTCCAAGCTTTGTCTCCTTCTGAGGCCTGTAGCTAAAGTTTGATACTGACTGGAGCACATTGTTAAATACAGACTCATTGTACAAAGCTACAGGACACCGATAAATTGTTCAACACTCATTTATACTGCCTTCCTTCAACTTTACTTTTCTTCTRGTTTGGTTGTCATAATTTTATTCTTCATTTTTCATTTCTCATCAGTTCCTTCTATTCTTGTGCACATGCACAACCACACACTGGGGTTGCAACCTTCACCTTGGTGCCAGGGTCGTGACTTGGGACCGAGGTCAAAACATCCGCCTCAGGGTTGGAGTCATGGGTCCGATCTCAGGCCTGAGTCACGACCTCTGTCTCAGGGCCAGGCTCACAATGTGGGGCCAGGGTCAAGACACAGGACTAGGGTCACAACATCGGGCTCAGGGTCAGGGTCACGATGTGGTTCTTGACCTCGGGCTGGGGGTCACAAATCCGCCTCGGGGCTGGGCTCGAGACCTTGGACCATGTTCTTGACCTCGGGCAAGGATTATGACATCCAGCTTGAGGCCTGGGTCGCAATGTGGTGTCGGCATTGCGACTTAGGCCTCAGGACTGATGTCACAATGTGGTGCCGGGGTCACGACACTCACCTTGGGGCTGCGGTCATGATGTGGGGCTGGATGGCAACATATGCCTAGGGGCCAGGGTTGTGACCTGGGTCCTGGGTTGCGATGTCTGCTTCTGGGCTGGGGTTGTGACCTAACACCGGATTCTTGACCTCGCTGGGGTCGCAATGGCTGCCTCTGATCAGGAATTGCCACCTCACTCCAGGGTCACAAACTGCCCCTCAGGTCCATGGTCACGCCCTCATGCGGGGTTCGCTATGTACACCTCTGGGCGGGGGTCATGACATGGGGCTGGTGTCACAACATTTGACTTGAGGCTGGGGTTGTGACTTGGGGCCTCAGTTGCAACATCCACCTTGGGGCTGGTGTCCCAAGTTTGGATTGTGTTCTCGACCTTGGGCTGGGTTGCAATGTGGGGCTGGCATCATGATGTCCACCTCAGAGATGGGGGTCACAACCTCATGCTGGGTCACAACATGCTCCTCAGGGCCGGGGTCGCGACCTTGGGCCAGGGTAGTGACTTCCACCTTGGGGTCAGCATTGCAATGTCTGCCTTAGGGCGGGGTCATGACATACACCTCATGGCCAGGGTCACAACGTCATGCTGGGGTCGCATCCTCCACCTTGGGGACAAGGCAGTGACCTGGGGCTGGAGTCGTGACGTCCGCCTCGGGTTCTGGGTTGTGATCTCACGCCAGGGTCGTGACGTCCACATCTGGGCCGGGTTCACGACCTGTGGCCGGGATCGTGAAGTACACCTCGGGGTCAGGGTTGTGACCTCCACTTCATGTCCAGGGTCAGGACTTTATGCTGGGTCATGAGCTCCGCCTCATTGTCGGGGTAGTGGCCAGAGGCCTTGACCACAACCTCCGCTTCATGTTCTGGGTGGTAATGTTGGTTTAGCTCGACTGGCTAGAATGTGGTGCTAATAATGCCAAGGTCACGGGCTCGATCCCAATACACGTCTCTCATTTGAGGGCTGGACTAGCTGATCTCCAGAAGACACTTCCAGCCTTACCAATTCTATAATGTGACTGCASGTAACTGCTGTTTTTTCACATTATTAACATTTTTCAACATTTTCCTCATATTTCACATTCTGCACATTTTTGATGCTTTTTCATTTTTACACAATTTTCATATTTTTCATGTTTTCTGACTTTTTCAACAATTTTCAACATTTTTGATGTTTTTTCCTATTTTTCAAAATTTTCAGATTTTCTCATATTTTTTGACATTTTTCACAGCTTTCTCAGCTTTCCATGATTTTCACATTTTCTCACATTTTTCAACATTTTTCAAATTTTTTACATTTTTGACACTTTTTCAAATTTTTCATATTTTACCTACTTTTCACATTTTTGTCACTTTTTTCAAAATTTTCTCATATTTCACATGTTTTCCCACCCTTTTCACGTTTTTCAACATTTTTCACTTTTTTTCCACTCCTTTCACCTTTCTTCACATTTTGCAAGTTTTCCAACATTTTCCACATTTCTCACATTTTCACGGTTTTTTGACCATTTTTCACTTTTTCCTCACATTCTGAACACTTTTCAACATGTTCACATTTTTCACTTTTTGGAATTTTTTCCACGTTTTGCACATTTTTCACATTTCTCAAACTTTTTCACGATTTTAGGCATTTTTCACTTTCTATCACATTATTTACAATTTATACCTTTTTCATCTTTTTCACATTTATCATGGTTTTCACATTCTTTCTCATTTTGCACATTTTCCAACAGTTTTCATGTTTTTTCATGTCTGCAAATTTTCGACATATTTCATGTTTTTCACATGTTTTAACATTTATTTACGGTTTTCTACTTTTTTGACATCATTTCACAATTTTCACCTTTTCTTACATTTCTTACATTTTTCACATTTTCCCCATTTTCCCATCTTTTCTCCTTTTTTTATGTTTTTGACACTTTTTAACATTTTCATGTTTTCCAACTTTTTCATTTTTTTTCACATTCTGCGCATTTTTGAGATTTTTCTACATTTTTTGACACTTCCCAGCATTTTCCACAATTTTYACCTTTTTTCACCTTTCTTACTTTTTTCACTTTTTTTCAAGTTTTTCCACATTTTTCAGGTTTTTTGACCTTTTTCATATTTTTAACATTCTTCCTATTTTTCACTTTTTCTTTTTAGAGTTTTCACACTAGCTCACACTTTTTCAAACTGCTCCGATTTTTCACGTTTTTCGACATTTGGCACGCTTTGCACAGTTTTCACATTTTCTCACATTTTCCATATTTTTTGACTTTTTTCACTTTTTTTGACTCTCTTCATGTTTTCCACAATTTTCGACATTAGTCACCTTTTTCACACTTTTTGACATTATTTCACAATTTCACCATTTCTAACATTTTTTGTCTTTTTCTGTTTTCCACAGTTTTTTCCATTTTTTTCAACATTTTTCAGATTTCACACATTTTTTGACATCTTTCATATTTTTTGATTTTTTACTTTTTTTGCAATTTCCACATTTTCCATGTTTCTCTACTTTTTCATGTTTTTCAACAGTTTTCACCTTTTCAAATATTTTTTACATTTTCACATCCACCACACTTTTCCCCTTTTCATGTTTTTCCACATTTTTTACTTTTTTCATGTTTTTAGACATTCTTTATATGTCCCACATTTTCCTACATTTTTCACATTTTGTACGTTTTCCAACATTTTTTCACAATTTTCCACTTTTATCATGTTTTTCACATTTTTCACATTTTTGACCTTTTTCATATTTTTTGCCTGTTTTCATATTTTCCATGGTTTTAGACATTTTTTTCACCTTTTATCACATTATTTGTATCTTCACAGTTTTTCACATTTGGCACATTTCTCAACATTTTTCCATGTGTATTCACATTTTCTCCTATTTTTCACATTTTGCATGTTTTTCAGTTCTTTCACACTTTTCACAATTTTCTGCTTTTTTCAWTTTTTTTTGCATTTTTCACATTTTTAGACAATTTTTGATTTTTATTGCAATGTTTACATTTTCCACCATTTTTGGCATGTCGCAAATTTTTTGACTTTTTCACGGTTTTAGACATTTTCACCTTTTTTGCATTTTTTTATATTTTTTCACACTTTTTCATGTCTCGACATCACGCTAGGGTGAAGACATCAATGTCAGGGCTGGGATAGTGACTTCAGACCAGGTTCTTGACCTCGAATCGGGGCCACAACATCCGCCTCAGGGTTGGGGGTCTTGACATGGGGCAGGGTCACAACCTCCTCCCTAGGGCCCAGGTTGCAACCTCACATCAGGATTGCGACCTGGGGCTGAAGTCAAGGCACAAAGATGTGGGATCACAAAGTCTGCCTCTGGCCCAGGCTGACGACCTCACACTGGTGTCGCAACAACCCCCTCGGGGGCCATGATCGCGACTTCATGCCAGAGTCACGAACTCTGCCTCAGGGCCAGGGTGGAGACCTGGGGCCGAGGTTGAGCCTTGGGGCTGGAGTCACAATGTCCACCTTGGGATTGGGGTGATGACCTGGGGCCGGGGTCATGATCTCGCCTCTGGGTCAGGGTCACGACATCACACCTTGATCGCAATGTCCATCTGCCTTGAGGCAGGGGTCATAACCTCAGACCGGGTTCTTGACCTTGAGCTGGGCTCACATCATGCGCCTTAATGCTGGGATAGTGATATGGGGCGAGGTCATGACCTCCACATCAGGGCCAGTTTCATGACCTCAGGCAGGGTTCACGACATCCACCTCAGGACCTGGGTCATGACTAGAGACTGGGGTCATGACTTCCACTTTGGGGTCAGAGTCACTACCTGATCCTAGGGACATGAAGTCTGCCTCAGGGCGGGCCAGGGTAGTGTCCAAGGACCAGGTTCTTGACCTCGAGCCAGAGTCATGACATCTGCCTTCAGGGCTGGGGTCATGACTTGGGGCCAGGATCATGATCTCCACCTCGTGTTTGGGGTTGTGACCTCATTCTATGGTCACCACCTCCAACTCATGGTCAGGGTCAAGACTTGGGGCTGGGGTTGTGACCTCACACTGGGGTCACAACATCARCCTCAAGGTTGGAGTCATGACATGGGGCCAAGGTCATGACCTCAGACCAGGTTCTTGATCTCCAGCCGGGGTTGCGACATCTGCCACAGGGCCGGGGTCGCGATGTCAAGCCAGGGTGGTGACCTCCACTCTGGGGCAAGGGTCACTACCTGGGACTGAGCTTGTGATCTCCGCCTCAGGTTTGGCATCATGACCTGACACCGGAGTCACGAGGTCAACCTGGGGGCCACAGTCGCAACTGCGGACCAGATTCTTGACCTCAAGCCAGAATGGTGACATCTGCCTAAGGACTGGGCTCGAGACCTGGGGCTGAGGTAGTGACGTATGGCTCAGGGCTGGGATCATGACCTCACACTGGTATCACATTCTCCATCTTGGCGGATGAGGTCATGACCTGGTGCTGGAGTCGTGACCTCCGCATCTGGACTGGGGTCGCAACCTCACGCTGGGGTCACAAGATCTGCCTCAGATGCAGGGTCAAAACCTGGGGCTGGGGTCATGAGTCCGCCTCAAGGTCTCGGTCACAAGCTCACACCAGAGTCAAGTCCTCTGCCTCGGGGCTGCGGTTATGACCTGGGCCCAGGATGCTGATCTCCGGCTCAGGGCTGGGGTCTAGGCCTGGGTTGTGACATGGGTGGGGGGGGGAAGGTGTCCACCTCAGGACCAGGGTCATGACCTGAGGCCGCAGTTGTGATCTCTGCCTTCAGGCTCGCTTCGCAACATCACATGGGGGTGACAACAACTACCTCGGGGCTGGTCTCGTGACCTAGGACCTGATTATTGTCCTCGAGCTGGGGTCACAGTGTCCGCCTCAGGACTGGAATCATCTCACACTAGTGTGGAAAAATCAACACTTGTCCTCCAGGTCAACATACAGTCAATCACCGACAACAAAATTACAGGGGTGAAAGTACTGACCTACTAGCCAAGGCTGTCCCGAGTCCTGCACAAACCGACAGCCATATAAAGTGAGGTGGACACACAGMCATAACAGAGACCTACACCCCTGCCCCAAAAGGTGGACATGTGGCACTACCACCCAAAACTGTCCCACCCAACCTCGCCCACATCAAGCCATTGTGAGGAGCACATCTGGACTTAACACCAAAGGCTCTCTTGAATCATCCTCAAGCCGACACAGATTCCGAAATCTCACCCCTCCAAACACCCGAATCCAACATCAATTCTCAACTCGAAAAGGACATTTGCGGCAACTCGAGACAGCCTTGGCTGGTAGGTCAATATTTCCACCTTGGTAATTTCGTTGTCAGTGAGCGACTCGTTGTTGACCTGGAGGATAGGTTCCGATCTCAACGCGATGGTATTTTTCGTGTCGAGACTCAATGTGCGCTTTTAGGAAAGGAGGTGCGGGGGACAGGCCTCCACTTGAGCATTACTCGAGACTGCACTGGGTGATGAGCGCRGATATCTCCCACGGTTTGTCACGACATCAGCTACGTTGGAACTCGAGACAGTTTTTGGGTGGTAGTTCCATGTGTCCACGTGTTTTTAGGGGGAGCAGGAATGTAATTCTCGAGGTCAGGGTGGCTTAGACTCGAAGCAGCCTTGTGTGGAATGTCCAGATGATCTTGTCGGCATGTCTCGCTATCGGCTTGTGGAGGACTCGAGACAGCCTTGGCTGCTATGGCCATGTGTCCACCTCGGTATGTCTCACTGTCGGGGAGGGATTCAATGTTGACTAGAGGACAGGCGGCCAATGTTGGCCCAGACTCTGTCTCGAGCCCTCCACAAGCCGAGGGACATACCGACAAGAACATCTGGCCATACCACACAAGGCTGCCTCCAGTCCAACCCAAGCTTACGTTGAGTATTGAATGGCGCCCTCATCCCAAAACCTGGACACATCGAACTACCACACAAAACAGCCTCGAGTTTTAACGTAGTCGTCGTCGAGACATACCGAGGGACAAATCTGGGCTTACCACCCAGGGAATTCTCGAGACAAGTCCTATTCCCCTGCACACAGACCCCAACTCCGACACCAGTCATCGACCCGAAAAGGACATCCACRTCAACATAGGCATCTGTCCTCCGGTCATCGATTCTCTCGCCGACAGCCAAGTACTCTGACGTGGACACATAGAACTACCATCCAAAACAGTATCGAGTTCTAACGTAGCTGATGACGTGACAAACAGAGGGAGATAGCTGGCCTTAAAACACAATGCAGTCTCAAGTAATGCTAACGAAGAGCTATATCCACAGCAAGACCCCCGTCCGCAAATCTGACATAGATTCTCATCACGAAAAATACTATCACGCCGA
>NW_028186629.1:223451-247475 GCF_003343005.1 Rhea americana | reverse complement strand
GTTTGCATACCTAACCTGTGTTACAGCCATGCATCATAGCAATTCCTAATCTTATTTATTTCTTCTTCATAGTGGCTGGAGTGGCCAGCAAAGATCAGCTGACCTCCAGGATTTAGAATCTGAAAATGTCTTCCAGGTAAGCGTTGAATTTCTGCATCTGCTGCAGAGAAACTTCTTTGGGTGGTGTTTCAAGAGCCCAATCCAAAAGCCAAAAGGTGGAGGCTAATCATTTGAAGGTTAATATTTCTGTAAAATGCCAAGTTAATTCTAATTTAGTGCCTAAGAATTCTTTTTTATATACCTCCAGAGTGCAAAAAAAACCCTGTGGAATGCTAATTTATCCACAAATAAAGCCTGATAAAATATAAGTCAAAATATGGATTTCAGGAAAATGCACAATCTGCTCCCAGTATTCTAGATCACTGTCAGGCTGTCTCACGACATGTGGTAAGTTTCTGCAGAAGAAGTGCAGATTTGTGGCGGATATAAATCTACAGAACTTCATCAAAATCAGTAGGGTTCCTGTAATTTAAACCAGCTGAGGACTGTATCTCAAATCTCTTTGTCATGCTATAAGCCAAGAAAAAATCAGTAGAGGAAATAACACATCAAACTGGTTCTTGCTGATTTTCTGTGATAAACACCTTAYCATAAATATTTAAAAACCGTTATAACATTTTATTTATTCTTAAAAACAGTATGCTAATTTTGTGATGCTAAAACTGTTCAGTTCACTTATTTGCATAATTCTGCAATGTAATTTAGTGAAAGTTTTGTTTCAAGATCTTTATAAGTGATAACATGATTGTGTATTTGGTTGAATTAAGAAAAAGCACAATAAAAAAGCTTTTAAGTGGAAAGTGCATTATAATAACGGACATAAATAAGAGGAAAGAAGAATTATGATTTTGGTAAGGGTGAAGAAAATGCTGCCATAAATTAAAACTGTCTGCTGAGTATTAAGACATCRTAATAGTCTGGGCAAATATTGAGTGAGATGCTGTGGATAGTATTGATAGTGTTACAGTGATTAAAATATTAACTACTTTTTACCTATAATTGGCAGCAGTTCAGCAAAACTGATTTTTCCTTGAGATGGAAATAATGGCATCAGTTAGAAAAAAGATGTAATCTGGGAAAACGAATGAATGCTGCAGCTTTTCTGTCACTAATTTATATGCTCAGTGTATTCTACGTCCTATCTGGCCAGCTGAGCAGAAGCAGTTCAAACAGTTGTCTATAACCTGCTTTGTAAAACACTTTACGGGACCCTTATCTGTTCTAACAGAGATTATGCTAACCCAAGCCATAATGTCTCTAGTTCTATTTTTCCAAGAGTCAGAGAGGTAGCTTACTCCCCATGCATCATGATAGTCCTGGGGGAGCACAGAAACTGACCCTTTTTTCAGCCTTTACAGACAGACTTGTCAATGGAAACAAGCTGTCAGCATACAAGAATACCTGGAGCCAACATTTCAGCTTTGGCCCGTTTCAGCCTGTGTTAGACAGCTTTTYATCATATCAGTGATTCAGAATAGCTTGGAACATGGAGGAGGAAGAGTAGGAGACAATCTTTCAAATGACAGTGTTTATTTATTTGTTCAGAAAAATCTATTATAAAAATCTTTTCAAATACCTTGCCCCCAAAACCATGTATCAGATAACATCAAGGTGATCTATGAAGAAACAGATCTGGATAGGAGAACTAGTATTAAAAATCACATCAGAAAAGGGTTAAAATATGAAAACAGAACTTTATAAAACATTATTTGGATACATTTGTTGGAAATTTTTCATTCAATAAAAAGGAGCAGGCTGCTAGACTGAAGACCCCTAGCTAAAGCACAAGATTTTTGTTTTTAAACAGCTAAAACGTGCTTTTCTGTATGTTTGGAAGAGAACATCACTTTTTGCATAAAACTTCAAAATTTATCTGGCACAAGAGATAGCTTTGACGTTTATGTTTAAGGTGAGCACAGATGGAAGAAACCAAAGAAAAAAGAAAAAAGCACTCGGTAGTTAATCAAATCTTTGTGGTAAAAGCCTTSTGGGGGAAGAGCATCCTTTGTTCATTGCAGAGGAGGAACAGAAATTATAATAACTTCAGAGATTTTTCACAAGCAGAAATGACACATTTCTACTTTTAAAGGTTAGTATGTGACAGGAAATCCATCCCTGAAAACTTTGCAATAGCTAGTGCACAGGATGCACATTCTGAAAAGGGTTGTAACAGTTTGGATTACAGTTGGAGAAGCATAGGCAGCTGTCTGGCAGCCAAGTCTGCATTTTRTCTGTCACCAACAGGTATGACACTAGTTGGAAAGACTAGTGTGGAAAGGACGGAGAGAKCAGGCAAACTACAAGAGACATAGCTCACAGGTGTACAGAAAAGTCTTTATAAACATACCTAACTTCAAACACAAATTAAATCCATATCTATTCACTAAACCTCTAAAAGATGTGCTGCTTAGTCTTCGGTTTGAAATCTGACCAAAACCAACCAATGTGCTTATAAATTGGGATACACTTGACCCTTGAAATGTAGATTGGAAGTTTCTGTGCTCTCACTCATTTGCATAATGTATTACCTTTGAGCTCACTCTTTCTTACTGATTTGCGTAGCACCTGCCACAAATAATTCTTAGATCCCAACACAAGTGAACAGGTATTATGACAAAGCTAAGTATAATCTCCAAAGGCTGTGTTTATAGACTGTGGAGGGAAAACAGCACAAACCAAACCAACCAACCAATGGTTATGTTGGATTTAGTCTACTATTCCTTTCATATTTAAGTAAGGAAAGTAGCATTTCAAAGTAACATTTAAACACACTAAAATCACAGCTATGAAAGGAAGAGTTTAATGACAGCTCTGTAATATGAGCTTCCTCTTCCTCAGAGAAAGCAACAGCAAACAGGATTGATGAGCCCTGCAGAGCACAGAAAATGTTGCTTTTCATTTTCACTTTAATTAGTGTTTGTGTGACCTGTTTCTGGAACTGAAAATGATTTTTTTTTCTTCTTGCTATAAACCATAACCCGTAGCCATAGAGATTCAATACCTAACAGAGGTACTAAAACTGCATAGCTRAATTGTCATGTTTCAAAGCTGCCCTCCAGAATAAAACTAGTTAGGTACTCTATCCCAAGTTGTACTGCCTTTCCATCTTTAGGAAGAAGAAAGCTTTTAAAATACAGAGGCCCAGCAAAGTGATGTGAAGAAGCAATGACAGACCTGGCCCAATTGTACTCTGTCAGTCCTAGACTGGACTTCTTATTATATGGGATATGCTGGTAGCTACAAGCCCTACAGCCATCTGTGTTCTCCTCTCTCATAATGGGAGCAATAAGGCGTTCAATCTCCAGGTCTGTCAGCTTGGTACTTTTCTTCAGCTCTAACATTTTTTAAAGGATACTCAGAAATATAGAGGGTTTACAGAGAAATTGACAGCAGCCTGAGGGCTAAAAAGTAGACCAGATATTCTTGGGTTTTGTTTGTTTAACAAACATTGGAGTTTTGTGTGCCAAAACTTGTAATTCTACTTCTAATTATGTATTTTCTTTTCCTGTCAGTGTACATACTGCTTTTGTTATAATACTTGCAATGCTTTCTTGGAGCAATTTTGATCAGCCCTTCTCTGGTACAGTCAGTGGAAGCTGTTATCTGCTCATTTTGCTCTGTGGCACCTGGCAGACATCTTCATTTCATAGTGAAAGGAAAGCTTGTGGCTCTTCACAGTCTTCTTATCAGTAAACTTGCTCAGTTATTCTTATTTGCTTTGAAAATGAGCAGAGCCATTCCTTGTTAAACATATCACTTCTAGGCTGTGGGCAATCCTCATTAAAAGCAGGGCAAAACAATCTACTGTCAGAAATTTATAAGTGTTTTAGCTAGGCAAAGAGCTGCAGTCCTTCATCAGGGAAAAAATATTCTAGATCCAAACAACTGGTGGTTTTTGGTGACTCATATCTGTGACTGTCCTGCTTCTGTAGTGAAATAATGGGTCTCTAAAAAAGTAGTATCCATCTAACTAGCTAGTCATCCAATTTAATATTGACATAAGTATTATAGTGAGACAGAGGAGTACACAATATTGCAGATGTAAAAGTCAACTAAAATATCAGCAACGTGACAAGACAGGGACATTACTTACTGTGTGTGAATTCTGTTCCAGCTGAGTTTTGAGATAATGCGGTATTTTTGAATGCTTGCATAAGAATATTTGTCTCTCTATATTGCTGGATAAAATTCTCCTTTCTTTGCAAATCAGGGAAATGCATTGTTAAAACTTAAGGACTACCTACAGAAACACTCTTGCACAAGGGCTTAAATGAAACAAAGATAGTTGGTTTCCCTTCTCCCTCAAGCAGAGGGGGAGTGCTGGAGAAACAGCGGAATGAAGTCTGGTATTAGAAGAAAAACATCTAAAGCCAGTAAGCCACATCAGAGCCTCTAGGGTGAATAAGAGTATGACAGAAATATTTTTCTTATTGGGTTTTTGTTTTGTTTTCAGTTCTGCTACATTGCTTTCAGACACCAGGGAAGTGTGGAATCCCTTGGTGAGGAAATAAACCTGCCTGGGGGAAAGATCAATGAAAGGGGGTACACAAGGAGAAGGGTTTCTGCAGATTGTTGAGGATTTGTAGTGCATGTAGAAAGATTGCTGAGAACTGGAGGAGGTAGGCAGGTCTTGGAGATGAAGGAACAGCAGCTTTCTAGGCTTTAGAAGGGTCTGGGCACTGCTTTCTGCAACTCAGAAGGCAACTGACTTGCCTCAGTAAAAGCAAGAATGTGCTTTTAAAGGGATACTGAGCACAAAGAAAGGTGCGTGTGAACCCTTTTAGTTCTAATCTGTTGACATAGTCACTCAGACTTTTCTCAGTTTAACATGCTGAGAGTTCTAGCATGTGTAGCAACAATATATGATTATTTTCATTTAAAAGCTTTTTGGTCTCCATGGGGCAGCTCCTTACAGGAGAAAGTTTAGGCACAGACAATTCAGAGCTGCAGAAGACATGATTTACAATGAAAAAAAAAGGAAGGAGAAGGGTTGAATGTAAATGGAAAGGTCAGTATAAGAGAATCCGTCTTGTGGAAACCAGGACATGACTGCAGGAGGAAGAATCTGGGCAGCCCAAGTGTGTACTGACCTGGAGTCGGTAAGTTGGAGTCCATTCCAACACCGTGGTGCGTACCTTTCTCAGGGGAGCTAAGGAAGGTCTCATAACCATTTTTTATGCACATTATGTGGTCTGATGGAGCATGGTGGGTGGCTGATGAGATTCTCCACAGAGAAGTTCACTCCATCTTGGTTTTTCTCTTCCCTTTTAATAAGCTAGGTGGTCTTTCTGTAAACTTAGTGTTCTATGAGACACCAGGAATTAATAATTTCTCACATTTTGAATTATTTAAATAGTCTTGCCCCCTTTTTTTCTTTTGCTCATCTACTGCATCCCATTTGGAGATGACTTTCTACTAATTCAAACTGAGGTAACTTGTACCTTCTTCCCTGTTGGAGGGTGTAAACCAAAAGATGGGAATTTGATCAGAGCACTCTCAAGGCTGAATGAAATACTTTTTTCCCCCTCATTTATGTAGTCATCCCACAAGAGCCAATGTGTAAACACTTCTGTACATCATGACCAGTCTGTGATTGCTTCTCTCTGGAAAGTGCCTCTGTCAGCTGGAGTAACTCCTGTTCTGATGAGAAAGTCTGGTTAGGATTCTGAAAAAGCTAGCAGAAAAGTGAGCTTCCAGGTACAACAGAATGCATGTGTTTGAGAAATCTACTTTTCCTTTGGCTTTATGAATAGACCCTTAGATTTTTGTGCTTCAAGAATGTGGTAAAGCATCCTACTTGAGTTAATACTTAGGACCTTAGGACTATGTTTTAATCATTCCTGGATCGTTCTTTTCCATTAAAAAAAGGGGGGGGTCATTCATTAATATTTGGGTGGGGAAAGGCATAATGATGATTTAGTGAAACCACAGTGTAAATCCACAGGATTTTTACAAGCAATTATTGCGTGTGGCAGACTGCCCCACAGCTTTCAGCTCTTTCGCCTTTTCTTTTSCTCTCTGAGAAAAACTTCTACTTGCTTCCTGTATTAAATAAGAAACTTTTACTAATGAAAAAGAAAAAGGAGTTGTTCTCAAAGCTGCTTGTGCTATCATAGTGTAGCTCTGTGCTACACTATGAAGATACAAACCATGTCACTTGGAACTCTCACTTAGAACAAGTTGCCCAAATTAGATGGCCTGGGTAGATAAGGGAGATACTATTGGTGGATTTTTCCACAAATCCTGTGTTGTTAAAGCAGATCCAGGACAAACTACATCTATGTGAGGAAAAAATCTCCTCAGGAATCCTTCACAGTAATCCTGTGTGAATCGCTCTGTTCTTAGCATCATGAGGATATTTTTAAAGTTTAACTGAGAGCAGTTGTTTTGTAAGTCAGGTCTGGCTTCAGAGTCTATTTAACCACTAATGGGGCACAGAGAAATGCTGGTGAACAGCAAAATCTGTTTAAGAGGACAGAATAGCCAATCCAAGCAAAGACATCAGGGGAAAAATAGCCCAAAAGAGCCCCTGTGGACTTGTCCTGAAGTGCCGAAAGATTTCCAAACTTGAGAAGGAAAAAAATCATGCTTGGTTCTGTACTGGAGAAATGGTCTGGACTGTCCTAATAGCCAGGTCTACAAAACAGTAGTAGATAAACTGTGATGATATTCCTAATTCTGAATGTATCACTTATTTTCCTCTCTGATCATGACACTCAGGGTGGAAAACTCAAACTTAGCCAGTAATAAGCAGTGTCTACACAGTGACCCTATTATTCTCCTCTAGCTAGCTGTTAACTTTTAAAATTGAACAGAAAATGCATGAGTTTCATGCACGCTGAATGGAACAGGTTGTGTTTGCATACCTAACCTGTGTTACAGCCATGCATCATAGCAATTCCTAATCTTATTTATTTCTTCTTCATAGTGGCTGGAGTGGCCAGCAAAGATAGGCTGACCTCCAGGATTTAGAATCTGAAAATGTCTTCCAGGTAAGGTTGAAAGATTTCTTTTAAAACATTTCTGTTAAAATCTTGTAAGAGGAACTTAGAAGGTATTAAGTGTTTCCTGTACAGTCTTAGCAATTATTTGGAAAATGGCACTGAAAACTGGTTTTCTAAATAGAGTTATAAACACTCATCTCAAAAAGCACCATTCAAGCCTCCCATGCAGGAATTCTGAGATGCCAAGCTGCACCATAAACATTTAACGTCTCATTAATAATAATCATTTCAAAACCCCGAGTGACATGAATGATTTTCTCTTGAGAAAAGGCCATGCAAAAAATCTAATGACATACCCTAATCATGCCATCCAATTTTCCTCCAGATATATAGCCAACAATTCCTTCTTTTTCGACTTCCTTTCTTAATGATTTATTCATATATTAAAGATATGTATTACCCTTCCAGCCTTTATACTAATAGGGCCAGATGATCATCTAGTGTAAATTAGCACCATGATTTCTTTACATTGTAGCTGATGAGCTGATATGTGCATATAAAGGCCAGACAAAGCTTCYTTGACCAATTTCTGTCACCTTCTGAGTGACAGAAGCCATAAAATTTTCAGTAGGCTCGTACCATCAAAGAAAAAAAAATCTCTTCCTTATATGGCAAGTAAGAGACTCAGTTTCTAACCAATTTAATTAAAGAAGACTGAAGAGGTTTCTACTAGATTGAGTAGTGATTTTAATACAGCAACTAACTGCACAGGATAAGGCATTAACTTAATAATTAACTTAATAATTCTATTCTAAACTTTGGCATGTGTGCAAGTTCATATAAAGTTGTATCTTCATGTCCAAACTATTTTGTTTGGCCTACTATCAAAACTACTATAATTGTCCAAATTAAATATACCATTTTAATACTGTGTCAATGTATTATGTAAACAAATCACATTTCAGTTATACAGCAATATGTTAGAGAGAGAGAGACTAAAACTGAACATAAAAATAACAGCCATCCTTAGAGGGATATTCTTCTTAGGTGTGCACAACTCAGATATATTTATTCAAGAGACAAAAATTTAAGATCTGAAAAGAACTGGTTGTAACATGCTTTCTCCCGCGAACTCTTGATTTACAGAGAAGTCAATGCTCTGATGCTAGTGTMATAGGAAAGTCAGATTTATTGTTCTAGTCTTCTTTTCTAAATACTGCTTCCCTTTCTGACGAGAATGTGACTAAGGAAACTGCAAGATGGATTCTAGGTGTGTGAGTACTGGCTGCTCAGCAGTAGTCTTGAAATGATGCCTATGGCAAAGCAGTGCCATCATCCAAGTTGCTCTGAGTTAAGACTCGGCTTCATAAACAGCATCCAAAGCAAACAAACCAATTTTCTTTTGCACATCTCCTGTCATCTTTCCCAGCACTGCTTTTGTACATCCTGCAGGTTTATTGTTGTTCCAAGCTACCACACAGTACATATTCCCATGAAGAAAATCTTACTTGTGTGCAGAGGGAAAAGATGGATATAAGAGGTATACTGTACTGTAGCAGGAGCTATACTACTATAGCAGTATATGTAGTGTATACTACATATATGTAGCAGTCACAACTGTAGGATTCCTACTGATATAGACCAGAATGAGTGTTAGACCCAGGATGTTTAGCCTAGAATAGGCAAAGGGAAAATGATGGTTTGGCAACCCATGAAAGTGTTCAGTTTTGAAGAGAGATTTGCAAGATACAGTAAATAATATAAAATATTATTAAGACTCTCTTGTAGGTATCTTGGTAAGTACTGATTAATACTTTGCAAAATTTTATCTTTTGAATATRCTTCTTGAGGAAATTTAAATTGTATATAAAAAGTAATACTTAAGCATCTTAATAAATTTTATTCCCAAATAATCAAAGTTGTATGCTGCTATTGGAGATAACAGCCATTGTGAAAAGAATATAAGCATCAGTATGCATCTGCAAGCTGGTACAATTTCTGTGTGAGAGGAAGCTAGAGACATTTATTCAGGCTCCTAGTTTAGTTCAGAGCACCAGTGTGAGTTACACCAGAAAGTTAAATTCAGTCTGAGTAGAGAATCTTGGAAGCTGTCTGCAATAATAGTAGAGAGGGGTTTTACAAATTATGAAAAGATGCTGTTGGGATGCAGGTATACATTTGTGCTTTTCTTGGGAGTAATCCCTCCTTAAGGGATATGCTAAGAAAAATTACAATTTAAGACGTCCTATCCAAATCCATATCTTCTTTGCCCTCTATTCCTCACCTAGAGATTGAGTATTTTGACTAGCTTCTCTGGCACCAGAGACACTAAACTGTCTCATTGCAGGGAACTGAGAATACTAATCTTCTAAGGATTAAAAGATTACTCAGTTTCAGGGAAGAATTGGGAAAACTTAAGGTCAAAATGAGGCTTACAGAGGAAAGAGGAAAAGAAGCCATGAAGTGAGCAAGTTGCCAAATCACCCATATTTGCTGTAGAGTGGTATTCAAAATAGAGCTTTTCATAGTGATAAAAGCTGATTTTGCAGTGATTTCCCTACATACTCTCCCAGAGTACGTGCCTCAGAAGTGCAACTGTCAAAGTATTAAATGTATTATCACATTTGTAAATAAGAAAATCTGTCTTTGGCAAATATCTTAGCCAAATCCTGAGAAAAAATATGTATTTTATATTTTCCAGAAGTTCACAAAACAAGTACAGTCAATGGATATATTTTGAAAGAGATGCTTTTAGGAAAAACATAATAGTCTCTTCTAGCTATATATAGGAAGGTATAAGCCCTGCTAAAACAAGTAATCCACTCCTTAGCACTTTGAAATTATTTACTAGTCTAATTAACCTGACTACAAAAGTACTTAAGTACTTTAAGGAGGACTATATCATAATTTCTTCAGCTTGAATAACGTGCTGTTACAATTTGCATCTACTGCAAGCTTTGAATGCATAATCTTAGTATTTGAGCCATGGGGTGATCAAATCAATGCTAAGAAGCAATACATATAACTTACAATATATATGCAAATGGTTATACTTTTGTAGTTTCTTTCTAAAGCTTTCAATTTATTTTAAAATTTTGAGGCCTAGGTTTCTAAAGCTCTTTAAGCATACCACTTCCTTCTTGCAGTGTAGGAAAGTACTCACTTTTAACTGAAAGGAAAATAAAATTATTTATTGGGATTTCAGTGACATGGCAGAGTTTCTGCCCTATAGTTCCTCTAAAATTCAGAGTCCGAGTAATGCCTTATAATAGAAAGTAGCCATAATATAGCAAGAACAGGAATTTATGCTAAGATGCAAGTTGCATCTGACTGCTTGCAATGTATTGTTCCATAGAGGTATAGAAAATGACTGATCAGGAACCCATGCTCCACTTTGTCTCARAGAGAGGAGGAATAGTAGCAGTTCACAAAGCACCCAACATGTAGGAGGTAAGGGTACACAAAAAACTCAAATTATGTTAACTGAAAGATGTTTTTAAGGCATCTTTCTAGTACATACCACTTCATTGACTGCTGTTACCAATAATGGAATCATAAAAACCTAAAAATACACATTTGGGAATGGAACACAAGCCTGATTTTATTATCTGCAGTAGAACTGATTTACAATACTGAAGATGTGATCCTATCCTTCTGTAGTGCAATAGCATCTGTTTCTTTTCAGGAAAAAAAAAATCTCTTAGTGTAATCTTTGATACTAGCAAATATGCATGTAATCCTTGGTGCTTTGTTCTTTTCAATTCAATTCAATCTATTCAATTGTTGGTAAAATAATGAATGTCTGCTCTAAAAATAACATGAGCTATTCTTGAAAGACATCAAGTAAATTTGATGCATTCTGAATTATTTCTTCAGAGCACACCACTGTGTTTCTCTTTACATTAATTACATGAATACTGTGTGATTCTCTATGAGGAGTTTTTTGATGGAAGATAAAATGTTTTATTAAAACTGATACCACTGGAAAAAAGCCACGCTTTCCAAAAAATGCCCTTAAAGTTTCCATTTATGTATTAATCTACTAAAAACAATGAAGATTCAATACTATCTGTTCTATTCTGCAAGAATATTCATTTGGTTGTAGTGTGCTCTCTGCAGCTGATATTGATATGTAAGTTACTTAAAGAGTTATGAAACATGAACCTGTCATTTTCAGAGACAGCTTATTTTAGATTTCTCAGATCCGAACAATAAGATTATGGACTATAAGTCACCTGCGTTATATCAACTAGCAAACTTCAGCAATTCTGCTGCTTTTGTTGGGACATGGTTCCTCACATGACCATTTCATTCCCTATTCTGCAATCGCAGGTCCGATTCATGGATAACTAGTGCTCCATGCAGAGTGGGAACCAAATGAGGTTTGTTCTACAGTGCCCAAACTTGGCTCCAAGATTAATGCAGACTGATGATTTTGGAGTGTGCTCAAATTGACAAATTGCTTCTTCTTCTGACAAGTCTTTCTTTCAAGTTTAAACTTGGCGCTGTACAAATACAGAGACTGATATGAAAACATACACAAAGAAATGTGAAAATACTCCATTTTGAAACATTAGCAATTTTGCTACCAGCTTTTATTGCAAAGAAATTAAATTTTTAGTTAAAATTCTTCTATTTTACATTTTCAGATCTTGAATTTTTTTTCCTGATAATTCTGTTTCATTCATTTTTACAAAATGTTTCAGTGCTAAAAGTCACAAACTAATTATGAGGTTTTTAATACTCTGAAATAATTACTGTATAAAATGTATCATTTTTGTCACGGTAATTCTTTTTCCATTATAACTTCTTCCGCAGTTTTGTCATAAACATTGTATTTTTAAAGACAGTTCTTTAATGCCTTATTTTTCACCTACAGTTATCTGAGCATATAATTTCATCCCATTTAAGTGCAAAAACATGGTTTAGATCTGACTCTTTAAAATCAAAGGTTTGGCTTAACCTTAAGTAAGTTAAGTGACCTCAGTGCTAGAACACATATTCATAGTACATTCATAGGAATTTCATACTGTTACCTGTAAAAAACTCAAAAATGGCAAATTGACTACCTAAAAAATGTAAGCTGAGCCTACAAAAACAGTGTGAGTAAAAACCAAGATGAATGCATGTCTGTATTGCACAGTACATTGAATTAGTATTTTATGAGGCGCTGGTGTCCATAGCTATTACTATTACATAAGTATATGTATATATTACTGCAGTTCCATAGATACAATAACTAAATCAACTAGAATATGATTGTGTAAAAGTCCAATGTTAGCAATATTTAACACATTATATATATTAAGAAATTACATTATAAAAATAGTAAGCTTCGTTGCTTGTATCAGCACTTGGTACTTCATTTCACTTCCTGCAGAGCAGCTGCTGCAGAGCAGGTGACTCACCTAACCAGAACAGCTGGAGAAAAACCAAGTGCAATAACCTATTCACCTTTCTATTACAGGTCTGTTTGTGAGTGAACAAACCACTCAGCAACAAAAGGATGAACTAAATTCCTACATGTCTCCTGTTCCACTCTTTTGTTCTTTTTATTGTCCCTATCATGTCATTATTAATAGGGTTTTTTTTTTTGTTTGTTTGTTTGTTTTTTCCTTCCAGACCCTAGGCTAGTAAGCTCATTTTGGTAGGGATATGTGAGTTAGGACTCTGCTGACATATGGACTGAGAGATCTGGCCCACATTGCAGCTTGCCTGTGGATGTTTCCCGTTAAGGGACTATCCTGAACAAGAAAGAGWGGTCATAATCCCCCATGATCTGGTTCTGTGTTGGAGAAATATGATCACTGTGCTGTTGGATGTGTTCTTGGTCTGTGTTGATTTGCCTTTTTGATACAACTGTATATAACAGTGCTACCAATCTGGTCTAAGAATGAATGCAAGTTATATAATCTTAAGGCTGGAGCTGGTGGAGCTCATGTGGTATTGACTCGGCTATTGGTACAAGAGTTTTATGGATAAGTCCAAGCCAATGATATCACTGTTGTCAAATTAGCATGCAGTACTCATGCTAGTCTTAATTATAAATTATATCAGACTGAGAATACCTGATCATGCATAAAGCCTGCTGGGACAAAATTACCTTTTCCCTCCCCACAAAAGCATATTTTTTTATAAGATGTCTGAAGTCACAATATGTATTTGTTCAGGTTAATTTCACATCCTGTGGCCACAGCATTTTTAATTCGATATTAAGCATCTAATCCTAGATTTATTAGATGACATCACGGTGCCCCTAGAGAAGAACTGAAAGGGTAGAAACCTGTGCAGCAATTCCTGTTTGTTTTGGGCTAGAAAGAAACTGTCTATACAAATGCAAATGCATGCACTCTATGAGGAAGATTAGCAGCTATGTTCTAGAAAATACTTCTTTTTTACATAATTGGGCAAATTGCAGAAAAAGTGCAAAATACAGCAGACAGTCTAATAGTAGACCAACCTGCAGTGACAGTATTATTCTGCGTCTGGAAGCAGAGGAACTGTGTGAATGGGAGTTTATATTAACTGGTTTTTAATTCCGGGTTAAATTTAGATGCTTAGTAGCATATATCTTGTTCTGCCTTTCTCAGATGAAAAAAGGCTTTTATGATTGGGAAAATAGCATCACCCACTTAACTGTTAGAAAACAGACTGAACTACTGGTCATCCAAAATACCTCAGATATTTTAGACAACAGCAGAATGAATGATGGCTGCCTGTAGAGAACATCCCTTTTCTTGTGATTTTGGATATCTGTTACTAGCCTAAAAAAGATGATGAAAAAAGAGCCATGCAAAAATTCAGTATTATGAATGCTAACCAGAGCAAGTGACATTTAATGAAGAGGTTTAAAGGTCAGAGGTGGGTGCAAGAATTAGACATGCAATGTCTAATCAGCCAATGCAATGGCAGTTGGGATTTTTCACTGTTTTAATCATTCTTTATTTTATCAAGTGTTGCAAATAATGATCAGGGGTAGATTGTGAATGCCTAGAAACAGCAAGGCACTTACAAGCTGTCCAGGGACAACAGTCTGACGGAGATGAAAGTCTTCCTTTTGCATAGTTGGGCTGGTTAATAATATTTCTGGATTGGAATTCCATATAATATGCCTAGGCATAGATTATGTGAGATAAGTACAGCTAACAACCTCTCTCCTACTTACACCACTTGCAATTTGATTACCTGCTTTTTTTTTTTTTTTTTTAATCCTAATTGTGTTATTGTCCTCTGAAATGACTAGTGTTAGGTAAGGAGGCTGAACCCAGTCACCCCATGTGGGAAGGCTGCCACAACTTCATGCCCCCAGGTCTAACTGGTAGCAACGCTGAGCATGCAGTTCACTGGGATCAGTAACAATAATAATAAGCAGGAACCTCCCAGTCCCTCCAGTAGCCAGTTTCCTTGGGGTCTTGCCCTCAGAGATACACACACACCCTTGGCTCAGTTTCTGGATTTGCCCTTTGGGGTTTGTAGAGTAACAGGAAGCTTGAACAGGTATCTTGAATAGCTTGAACTGATACCAATTTCTGCTTTTTAGAAAAATGACAGTGAGAATGATGAACTATACATACAATACAATGGCAGAGTGTAAGTACTTACAAGGAGAATCTGCGCTTGGACAAGTTTACATGGTTTCTGAGAATGAAAAGGTGAGAAGTGCTKTGCAGAGGACAAAGAAGGTAACGAAAGCATCTTTGTGGGTGTCACAGAAGTGTATTGTTGATGCATCCCAGAAATCAGTGTGCCTCAATGGGCTACACAGCTTGGACTCTGTCTTTGTTAACTAGGAAGAAGCAGCATTTGCATCTACATGCAAGAGAAGAAGTGTGGGAGGTAAGCAAAAGTACCACTGGCAGTAAGGTGACTCTGTGTTCATCTTAAAATATGGGAAGACTACCGGCTTAATTTAAGTGAAATTCATGAAGCATAAACTGTGTCTCTAAGCCAGCCATCCTGACTGATACTGCCCTGTAACTTTGAAATAAGCTTTAATGTATATAATTTCCTATGCACAAAACTGTCTCTTTTTTTCCTTCTTCTCTTCTCTTCTGAATGTTATTGCTCCAATGCGGGTAAATTAACTGATTGTGATTTGAATGTGTTCTCTTCGAGGCAAACTGGTGGATATCATAAAGCTTAGCTGATCACTACATACTTTCATAATGTAAGTTCACACACAGAAATAAAAAGAGAATTTTTTTGTTCACACTTTGATCATTGATTAAAATCCCAAACAAACAAGGGAAGGAAATCCCTTAAGAAAGCTGGTGGTTTCTCTACTGCAGATTATTCTCACACAGAGTAGAGTAAAAGGCTGAGAGAGGCTGATAGATCTAGGGGAAAAAAAATGCTGACAAAAATTTTAGAGGTCGTGCTGTGATTTTCACCACATGCACAGTAATGCAGATTTTGGGCTGCCTTTGGATTAACAGCTTGTTTGCTGTAGTCCTACTACATAGTCCTTGTTTCATCCATCACTGTGTCTGAACAAAAATAATGACTGCTACATGGACAGCATTTCTGAACAGTGAAACCCGTGCTTGCAAATTAAATGTTGCCTACAGTAGAGCAGATCTGGCCTTGATGAATCTCTCCCGTTGTATTTTTTTCAGTCTTGAGCACTGTGACAAAGAGAAGAGTCAAAATTTACCAGACAAGTCATCAGTGATTCTCAAGGAAATTCAGGCTCTGTTCTGGTTAACAGTGAGCAGGGCAAACTAGCTATATTTAAAACTTTAGTCTATGATCATTTACCGTAATAAGGATTTGATCAAGTGGCTTTTCAAGCAGCTGACAAAGTTAGATATTGTATCATTAATATTTTATACAACATCTGTCTAGTCATCTATCTTCCCCCCCCCCATTTACACATGGAATTCACTTATTTAAACAAAAAGGATGTCACTAAATGACTTTGTSTGCCTTGAAAAAAATTTAAAAAGGGTCAGCTAGTCTTGTGGGGTAAAACTGAATTTTGACTTCAACTGAATGAGATGCAAAAAAAGAAGCTGCTTTTTCAAAACCACTCGTGAAAATATTGATTAAAATTTATTGACTGAAAAATAGATTCCTTTAAATATTCATTTTCCACAGCATTTATCCATAATCTGTAGTTTCTGTTGAGGAAATAGCTAACTGCAAATTCCTTTTTTCCATAAAGAAGAGAACATTACAAATAGTGTGCAGTTCTGCTTCATCAATGGTCAAGATTTTGTAAGTGTATTCTCTATTTTGAATTTGCGTAAATATTAAAATAGAAAGGGAGACCAGTGTGACTGTGCAAAGGACAGGAATAGAACAGCTCACTCCTACACAGCTGAACTTGATGACAAAGGTTAGGTTAATCTTTTTATGTTTCTATACATCTTTCCCTTACCAAATGATGAGTTGGAAACTTTTCCTGACTTTGCGTACAGCATGTACACTATAGTAGGAAGCAGTCAGCTGCCAGATGCTCTTGAGTTGCATTTAGATTTATGCTTTTGGTAGCTTTTGATATATATTGTGAGATTACCCTTTTCACTGTCTTTGCCCAATTTGAGCAGATGCTGGATTGCTGTATATGTATAGAATAATGTTGGCCTTAATATACCAGGACTATACCAGTGATGGCTCTCCTGTCAAGACAAGAGATCATTTCATTATAAAGCGTACATGTTGTCTAATCTTCTCCTGCTATCGAGTTCACAGTCAGTGGTGAATACGCTTTTAAGCAGTAATGAAAGGAGAGAAGGTAATTCTGGTAGATAGAGAGCGATATTCAAGCCGTTATACCAAATCACACTCTGGTATACAGCATCTAATTCAGATTATTTGCATTCAGAAAAGGCCTATTCAAAACAGAAAAGTTGCAGAAAATGGTAATTAAGATAGTCAAAGATCTGAAAGTGAAAATAGGTAAAGTTAAGAAAGCAGTTACATAATAGATAGCATAAGGCTATAGCCCTGGATCTCCCAAGGTTGCATTTTTGGCCAATTCTGGTAATTTCTGATCCCTCAATTCCCATTTTCCATATTTCAGTCTACTCTCCTATAGAGACAAAGCCAATGTAACTAGTCTGTCAGTTCTCTGAAAATTTATGAACCCCTATCATTTGAATTTTAATTGGCTAAGGGGTGAAAAAGTCTCAGGGAAAATTGTTCATAGAATCATAGAATTGGTAAGGTTGGAAGGGACCTCTGGAGATCATCTAGTCCAACCCTCAAACGAATGGCCCATATGGGGATCAAACTCGCAGCTAGGTGGAGAAAGAAAATAAAAGTGTCTTGTCTGCAGCAAATGCTGCAGTTTCACCACAGTGATCTTCCACAGTGATCTTCCAGCAGTTCCAAACAAGCACTGACACATTCTTTGCCTTCACAGCTGGCAGGTAAAGGGATGTGAGATGAAACAAAGCTGAGGATATTATTAAGCAGTGGAAAAGATCAGACAAGTAGTGGAACTTGAAGATACAGGAGGATCTGCCTGGATCTCGGGGAACACAGGATGGAGATCTAGGGAAATGGAAGGTGCATAGTGACAGTAAACCTGAATTCATGGGAAAAGAGGACTCATTTAATCTGCTGTCCTAAAGATATCTTCTCTCTTTGTTGAAGAATTTGAGGAAGAAGATGGTATCATTATTAATCTTTCATATTTCTAGTTATCAAAGATTTAGTGGAAAGGTTATCCTTCAATTACAATTTTCCTTTAACATTTAATTTTTTTCCAACATTACACAATTCTACCAGGGAATCCTTCCACGTATGTTATTCTCTATTCAGTATAATTATTTTAAGTCTCTTGAAAGGAATGTAGTGAGATTCTGAACTGAATTTCAGATTCTATTACTACGTTACTGCCTCTTTGTATGCACTCAGAGCAAACACAGCTGGCTTGCATTGTAAGATTAAAATGCTTTTTAATCCTTTTGCCGAGCAGCTTTCTTTTAAGTCCATGCCAGAGAAAGGAAATATTTGTCAGGGAGTTCAAAATGGACCAATAGCTAAAAATGTATATCCTTGTGTAAGAAATGCAGTATAAATGGCAAGTATGAAGTACATGAAGACCCACAAGAGACCTACAAGAGTTTACAAATTCTGAGGTGTGTTTCAGTGATAAGAAAAAGCCAGCTTCAGTCTGCAATAAGGAAATAATTCTTCTCCAGAAATAAAGTTCATAAATATCTCAAGAGACTAAACAAATTCTAGTACCAAATGCTCATAAGAAGGCCCTATTTCCAGCCTTTTATGGCAAACCAAATGAAAGACTGAGCAGATAGGAGCATTACTAAATGTATATTACATGAGATTTGCCACAATAGATCAAGCTTAAAGTTTAAGAATTTTTTTAACCTTGATATGCTCTAGTCCTTAATAACTATTTGGGCAGTGAATTCCATGGCCATAGTAAATGAAAATGTCGTAGTAAATGAAAGATAACTCTTTTCAGATCACCTTGCAATTTCCATAGCTAAATATCATAAAATATTCTCTTATGTTAGAAGGAAGGGAGAGCATCAATTCTTAACTAAGCTATCTTCCCCTATTTATTATTTTCTGTACTTTGTCTTCCTCAAGTACCCTCCTTTCATTCTTTTCCCAGAGTAAAAACTCTTTTCCTCTCCTATGAGACTTATTCTGTACTCTGGRAACTGGTCATAAGATCCTAATGCCAATAGGGAAAGGTGTTACAGCTGCAACGCGCCCCTGCAGGATGGGCAGACATGAGTCACATGTTAGCTCCCAGTCATAACTTTGATGGAGTTTGCTAGTTTGGTCCTCTGGCTATATAGAACTAGTATACAGTTATTAAAATAGTCACAAAATGAGCAGTAACCACCTTTCAGGACTGATATAAGATTGACTTGGAAGCACACAGCTCTTGAGGTTCAGTTCATGTTCCTTAATGCTTGCTTTTGGTAGCACAGCTCCCATAGATAATTTGCAAAATAAACTTGAGACGCAAGACTGCTTTTTCCTCTGACACTGATATTTTTCACTGAGAAATCTTGGTAATTTTATTTAATAAGTAAACCATATTCATCCCTAATCATCTATGTAGAAAAGAGAGTATATAATTCAACTTGATATACTCATCTTCCTAAAAGTTATTATTAGTATGACATAGTGATAAAAAAAAAAATCATTATAGTTACTGAGCAAAATGATAGCTATAAAGGTAAAAAAAAAAAAAGATTATGCAATTAGGACTCAAGCTCCTAAAGATCTACTGATTGCAAGAAAAAAAATTCTCTGAAATAAACAGATTAACTTTCAGCTTCAAGTTTAGGAATTGAGCACATGACAGTCAAATAATTTACTGTAGGTACAACAAAAAAATGCATTTTTTATACAATAGGACTTTTCTTGGAGATGTTTTCTGAGTGGCTCTTGGGTCAGGAAGTGGCAAGAGAAAAGAGAAATGCAGTACCTTCATATCTGATTACAGTTATTTTTTATATGTGGTGTATGATTACAATCTTTACACCACAGAAACTTTAAGATGTTGGCAAGAATAAAAGAGGAATATTTATGGAGGTGGCAGGAATATTTATATTATGATGATGGGGGTGTTTTTTTTGAAATAATATAAAACCAAAGATATAAGGTAGGTACCTGTAACTGTGTGGTATATATTTTCATCAGAAAGCAATTCTCCTACATATCTCCATGCCAAAGTCTTCTGTGTGGTTCTCTGATATAAATTCCTATAAGAGTCCCACTACCCCCCCACCCATGGCAATTGCTATTAGTGGTGCCTGCAGTTTTAGTTTTGTACTTCAATATACTACTAGCAAGAGAAATTGCCCTAGCAATACAGACTACCACATAGCAGGAGTGTCTTCTCATTTGTTTTCAAATTGCCAGGAAATTAAATGTTTCATGAAACTTGGAAACTGGAAAGGAGTTGTAAGGGGACCTGGAATAAAATTAGATGATATTTGTATGTGTTTCCTTCTTGCATCTCTGACTTTGGCGAGCTTTGTAGAAGTATCAGGACTTACCAGGACCCAGAGGAGGAGGATTTTTGTGGATCCTCATGAAAGCAGAAGTACCTGTTTTGGCTGAGCACCATTTAAGGTTCTGAAAATCAAGGAGTAAAAAATGCACACAGAAAGCAAAGCAAWGCAACAAACAAACAGCTCTGCAAACTGAAACAAGCTCCCAGGCACAAATTCGACCCTTCACTAACCAAATTTTGCTGAATCTCTTTGCTCTGCATGCATTATTACTTCATATTCTGTATTTTTTTTTCTTTCTCAGTGCTCAGTGCAGAAGCYCTCATATACAACCCATTGCTGATCTAACTGCAAAGTAAAGAAATCTGAGTTTTTCACTAGGATGTGTTACATGATATGTTAAATATTTTTAATATTCTATATTACATATTCATTATAGAATTTTATATATTTAATATTTTTGGTTGTCAGTATTTACTTGGCGGTTTCAAATTGAAGGTATTGGAGAACTGAGACAATAATTTTACAACCAGTCCATTCTGCTGTTGAGCTTTCTCTCCTTTTATATTCATGTCTCTAGCTAGGGCTTTCACATTTATAGAAGAAATTCTTGCTAAGAACCTTCATTTCTGGTTCAGTAATATTTTTAAGCAGATTTGTTCAATTTTAATTCTGTCTCTTACTTCTCCTAATGCAAAATGTATTTCAGAAAGTAATTGGAAAGACAAAACATGCAATTGCTAGTAGTAGGTATTCCCTGAACCCCCACATGCATAACAAATAAATAGAAATGGCAGATTTTTTGCATTGTTTGCTCATTTCACTTTTCCTTGAATTGTTGTTGATATTTTTAAATGTTTCTTCAGAAATAATAGTTGGTATTTGTTCCATGCTACTGTAAAGAAAAGTATTACTGATTACCAAAATAGCCATTACAGCTTTACAGAGTATTTTGGAACCAAAAGATATTACATATGAAATAGGTCTTTAATTTAACCTCCTGGATGCCATTTTCCGTTTACCAGTGCTTCACTGRACTGCAGACATTTCCCCCTTAGACCAGTTTGTATTTTCTTTCTGTAATAGTGTAACAGGTAACTCTTACATTTATTAGCATGTGGATACTGAAAAGTCACTCCTCAGACTTGGTCCTCCTCCGCAAACCTGTCGTTTGTAGCTCTCATTTTTAATTTGCACTCCTTTTTGCAGGGAAATTTTCTGATGAATGTACTGGCATCTTCATGATTTTTATTCCATTTAGAACTACTACTTGGGCTAAAATTCCTGCTGCCTTCCTTTTTATCTTTTCCTTGGTATTGAGTAGTTCCAAAAATTCTAATCAGTCAACAGGTCTGTTTCTTAGATCTGACTTTTCAGAGAAGATAGAGAGAAAACTTGAAGGTCTTTAATAAATTATCTTGATCTTGAATAAAAGCTACTCTTCCTTACGTATTTACTTAAAGTCTCTTACTCATTCTTTCCTTGCAATTCCCTGTCATCATTTCAACATTTTGACATTTTTTCTCTCCTTAAATAAAGGCACATTTTCTTCCCATTTGGGTTGCTGCTATCACAATCCCTTGACCAAATTACTGCTTTTTTGTTTGCTTTTTGAAACAGATTTGGAGACAAATAAATTGATTCTCCAGAGGACTGGAACAGGACTAATCTTAGCACTTGGGTAGTGAGCCCTGTATTGCTATTCTGATTGCTCTAAGTACTTCTGATCAAATAATCCGTATTCTAGAAAATATTTTAAGATAATGCTTAGTAAACAGCTCTTTAAAAGACCTGTGCTGTGTAGAAGCACAATTGAGAGCACATAACCACTTTAAAAAAAAACACACACACACATACACATACCAAGAGACTTGCTCTTTTAAATGCAAAGTTGTTCTGTCTATGTCAGAATATARTTGCGTGACTGATGCCTGTACAATGGGAGAAGGTTCAGAGGGAAAAGTACCTTGTGTTCAGGAATAGTGTAGTGTTCTAGTTAGATTCCCGGGGGCCAAACATCCRGTTTGGCAAGCCAGCACAAACTCACACACACACATACAAACACTCTTCAGTAGCAAGCAGTTTATTAGTGGATACTTACAAACAGACCGACCCGAAGGTAATCTCAAGAAGGACCATCTCARTACTTGTCCCATAGTCTGCATGGTGAGAGAGAGAGTCARCAGGCACAATCTTTTTGGGTCCTCTGTTGTGTAGCAGCCTCTCCCTCCTTCGGAACTCTCCAGTATTTATGATTACTTGTGGTAGGCAGGAGTCCCAGCACCTGGGGCCAGCAAGCGCAGGGAGTCTAGCCCAACTCCGCCCYRRCTGCATAACCGGGCTATGATACTGCGCACGCGTGCAGACTTATTTCGGGGGCCACATTTGACTTTGGGGGTTGCTATTTCATTACTCTTCAACTTCTGACCTTCATGTTGACTGCTTCTCGTGGTGATTCTGTGGCTGGAAGCCACTGAATCTGTATGTGACCAACCGCTGTTCTTTCTCACAGATTTCCATGACCTTGTTAGTTACTTGTTTGTATCCCGCTTAACACAGCGGTATTGTTCTAGGCGCTAAAAAGTTACAACATGGACCATTCCCATCAGGTATCACGTAGTACAGATACATGTAGGATGCAGCTTGTTGTTTTTTACTATTACATGGAGAACTGACTTTATCTCAACACAAAGGCGCCAGAGGGTGACCTTTGTGTTCAGTAAGTATCCATAGCTGTTACTTGGACTAGATGTAAATGTTTCTTCCTGAGTTGATCAAAATAATGTGACTGTCTTCCAGAGATCAGCCATACCAGCATGAGGGAAARCTATATTATGCCTCAGCCGAACATAGAACACCTCAACAACTAACAAAGGAATTTTGAAGAGAGCAATGGGCTTGAGCTGGCTTCAACCCATGTCTTCCTTCCTGGGAACTGGGAATGTCCAACGGCATCTTACAGAGACCGGTAATGGCAATCACACTTATATTGTGATTGACCTATATAAGTGTACACTTGTATTGTGATTTCAGTATATTGCTGTATCACTCTGCTAAATCAAAAATCCCCTGTAACATTAAGTATCTTCAAAGTAAACTCCGATATTAAACATTGCACTCTCCGTGTGTGGACTGTCTATAAGAACCTGGACAGAAAGCACTGGACTACCAAAATTTGGAACCAAAAGATATTACATATAACATAGGTCTTTCATTTAACCTCTTGTCATGATTTAACTGTCATGTTGCTATAAAGCCCATCAACATTCTCTTAAGTGTTCTCTAGGGTCATGTTTTAGAGCTAATGGAGTTTACTCTCGCACTGCCTTATGCCTTGCAGATAATCCACCCCAATGAATGCTGTTTCCATCAGCCCTCTGATCRTTAGAGTCCTTTGAATATGCTCATATTAGACTATTTTTCTTCTCAGTTATAAGTAAAAACAGACATAATGCGAGAGAAAATTACAATTAGCATCCTGTCAAATGTAAACCATTGAGAGTAAATCATGTACAAAAAATCTACTGAGGTTTGTAACTAACATTATAATTTAGTACATTACATTTAAGCCCTACTACTATACACATCATGTACACAGATGGAGCCTCTGCACACATCAGGATGACTTAGTCACATTCTGCAGCAATGCTGCTAATTTTTCTGTGTCATGAAAAAAATGGGTTGTTAAGCAAATGGAAAATTTGCAGCATCGACATGAAACTCCCAGGAAAGCATTTGGAAGATATCTATTATGGATATTTTCTCTCTAGCATTTTTGTTCCTGCTTAAATACCCTTTTGCTGTTTAATTCCATTATGTATGCTTTCCAAATTCCAAAGACTAGCTTTGGGAATTGTATCATATGC
Organism: Rhea americana; assembly: GCF_003343005.1. Taxonomy (NCBI): domain Eukaryota; kingdom Metazoa; phylum Chordata; class Aves; order Rheiformes; family Rheidae; genus Rhea; species Rhea americana. Next base: position 223,661 of record NW_028186629.1, on the reverse strand, counting down.
TTTCTAATCTGAACAACAGTCCATATCCTTTTGCACAACATGGAAAGGCTCTTCAGAGCATACTCAAGTTAAAAGAAAAAAAGAAAATAAAAAGAAACTTAGAAAACAGAAAAGAAAGGGGAAAAGAAAAGAAAAGAAAAGAAAAGAAAAGAAAAGAAAAGAAAAGAAAAGAAAAGAAAAGAAAAGAAAAGAAAAGAAAAGAAAAGAAAA
>NW_028186629.1:135585-222241 GCF_003343005.1 Rhea americana | reverse complement strand
GGGAAGGGAAGGGAAGGGAAGGGAAGGGAAGGGAAGGGAAGGGAAGGGAAGGGAAGGGGAGGGAAGGGGAGGGAAGGGGAGGGGAGGGAAGGGGAGGGAAGGGGGAAAACAGAAAAGAGGGTAGTACTAGTTTGTTCAATAGAAAATGTACTGAGGCCAAGAGCTAAAAGGGAATCTTGTCTATTTTTATGGGCTAAGGCTTTCTATTTGGGACTAAATGGTTTCATAGGGTGTTCCCATCCTTCACTAGTCCTTTTCTGGCCAAATGACATCACACTCCTGCATTAGGAAGAGATGTAAAGTGCAAGGTCCAGTTTCTTCAAAGACAATATAATGATCCTACTCTCCATATTCAGTGAAGACAGTGGCTTTGCTTTAGGTGCTGTACTTCTAGGAGGTGTTATATTGACAGAAACAACTTCCATATAATAGTAGTTGGCACCAGGGTACTCCTCTGGTTCCTCTTCTCCAGTTCATCAAGCACAGAGACTTTTCTTCGCCACTGAGACTTTCAAAACCTTTTCCCAGAACAAGCTTCATTAGGGACTCTATCGCTGTGCCAAGGAGATATGAGCAGCCTCTCATTGACTCATGGAATACAGCATCTACTCCTGTGAAACCATATCAGTTTCACCATCCAAAAAGTCAGCCACTTGATAGATAATGATGTAACAGAAGTTTCTATGGTGTCATTCACTTCTTATTTTTGGAAGTTTGTTCACAAAGTGCTGTATTTATTATAAGAAAAGAAAACGGAACAATCTTCACAGCAAGAAGACCCACCATGAAACTSTTCACTCAGTGGCAACTAACTGCTGCTATTTTTCCATTGTTTTTTGATATTTATTCCTAAATTGGAGGCAGGAAAGCTTATACTGTGCTTTCCTCATTCTCACCCTGTATGTAGTTGTATAGTCTATTGCATATCTAGTAGGAAGTTGTCTAGCACAGAGCCATGTTTACGCTCTTTGGTATTCTTACAAATATCTTTGGTATTCTTACAAATATATTATTACCACTAATCAAACCTGGGCAGATATTCCCTGAAATACAACCATTATTTATTACAGATTCATATACATTTAATTTCAAAGTCTTACCAACAAGTCTAAGTCCTCCTACAGCAATGCTCATGCTTGTATTAGTGTATTTACCATAATGGATTTTTCAGTTGGATCAGACAAACAATAGCTCTTTGATGTCTCTGTGTTTGCTCACCTTGTACAATGGATTAATTGGTGCAAACATTGATAAACCAATGTATACATCATTCATTTGTATGTATCAAATGTATACATCATTACTTAGATCTCAACTCATGGACTATTTGTATCATGTTGTAAAATGACATGATAACCATTCAGCCTAAGGAATAARCTACTAGAAATGAAAAGGAAGAACATTTTTCATCTTTGTATAACTTTATCACAAGGAAAATAAAACCTTGGTACAGAAAATGTTATTGGCTATTCTTTATAACAAGAAAAYTAGCATACCAGTCACCTTTGCTCACTTCTGCTTACTGTAATGCTGYGAATATCAGTATTTCCTTACATCATCTCAGATATGGTGAGAAACTGGAGAATAAACAGGAAAATCAGATATGTCAAAAATATATAATGTGTCTGGAAAACTGTGGTTATCCAACCTCACCTGCTGGAAATAGAACGGACTCTTTCCTGTCCTAAAATTGTGGCTGGACCAGGCAGGAAGATCAGAGAAAGTCTCTCCACCTCAGAGCTCTGTTTGATATGTGTTCAGTCACAGTTGCATAGATCATGATTTTTGTCTAGGTAAAGCCTAGGAAAGACATTCAGACACTATTATTTGCATACTGTGAGACACAGATTGTCTCTCCCAGTTAAACAAGTGGGGAAGTAAAATGTCTTCTGTGGCAGAGTCAYATCTCTGTTAGCTGATATCTGCACACTCAAATGGGGAATGCGCTCATCAAATATGCTTTACAGAGACTCATGAAAAAAGTAGTCTGTAATCTATTGCTTATGACAGACTGATATCTGTCATAATCTTAACATAAAAAACCTGTGACCTGCCATTCATCTGTGGCATTTACAATAACTTAAACTGCCTTGAATATTTACCTTTGCTAAATCGATCAAATGATAGAAGATTGCAGAAAGCAATGTACCTTAAAAGTCGACACCCTTTGTTTCTTGTAATGCTGGTCTTTACTTATAGGTTTGCCTAGGATTTCCTAATCTATTTGGTCCCAAGTCGCTGCATTAGGGGGGCGAATCCAGATAGCCCATAGTCTTGAAGAGCTTAAGCCATGCTCTCAGTACATGCACTGCTTCCTTTTTCCTCTCCTCCATTCAGAGAGGTTCTTCTTCTCTTTAACTGCTTGGGCCTGCCTTTCCTGGAAGGAAAACTCCAATTTTGAATGAACCTCATTATCACTATTTTAATATTTGTAACTTTCACAACAGAATTATAAACCTAGATCTGTGACTGGATTCCAACAAGCCTTGTTTTCCCTACAGCTTTAACCAAATGCCACATTTTCTAAGCTTTTTGGCCCAGCCTGTACTTCAGCATTTTGACAGTTATCTACCTCCTCCTCCTCTTGAAATAGCTGCAATTTACATGAAACTATTCTGTTGCTAACTAATGATTCTGCACATTTTAGGTCATCAGTGCCTGAACATCAGATTCCACAGGGACCAAAGTTCAYCAGATCTCTAAGAAACTCAGGCCCTTCAAATTGTGTCTCAGRTTGGTTGCTCAAAATCCTTGTCTATATAATTCTGGTTTAAATACTGTTGTAATTTGGTTCCAAAGTATTTTGTGATGCTCATATTCATATTCCCATACTTCAGTTTTCACTGAAGGGTTAATATGAAAGTGATTACATAAGACCACCTTTCATGTTATTCTGTCTTAAATGTGGTAGCACATAGTTAGACTTACATAAACAATAAGTTAAGTTTTTGAGACAACCAAAAAATACCTCTTGTCTTGATCTTAACAATCAAAGATAAACAGTTTTGATGCCATATGCTCCAGCTGTTCACTTCCATAATCTGTTCTTGCAGCTTTGGTCTGGTGGCCACTTCTCTGACTGTCAGACTATTTTAAGCCTTCATCATCTATTTAACCAGAGATGGAGTGTATAATAATTTTGTTCTTTTCTTCTTCATCAAAACTCAAGTATGTAAAGCAAAAACAGGTGCAGTTTTGCTGGCATGAGGCTGCATTATTTTTTTTTTTCRCTACATTTTTGATATTGAAAGGACAGATCATGAAAAATCAGTGCAAGTGAATGATTATTTCATTACATGCTTGAGATAATCCTTCTATATTTAGCTACTCTCCAGTTGGTGAAAGATCAACATAGAGTGGCAACAAGAAGTGTTTGTGGAGATCAATTGAATCAAAACTACAAGAACAAGCAGTCAGGAAATGAGATGCAGCCCTAGAAAGGAGAACACCAGAGATTATTTGCTGCTTAAGACAAGAATGAAACTCTTAAAGTATTTTCTATCTAAATACAGATTCATTGATCTGTTACTAATAAAAAGTTGTGTCCCTAAACTGTGTTCTAAGCTGCCAAGTTTATATCCCAAGAATATTCACAAAGCAATAAGATAACAGTGTTATCACTCTTATTGCCTCACCTCTGAATACACTTCCATGAAAACAATTGCATTTTCATCTCAGAAATTCATCTGTTCTTGCCATTTGATGCCCTATCTAAAGCCAGAATCTCTGTAACATCAACTGTGCTGGATGAATTATCCCTCAAAATCCAGGACCAAAAACTCTTCAAGGTGTTCCAATGAACCGTAGCATGTTAAGAAATGTCTCAATGCTATGTGTTAGATGGTAAAAGCTTATCTCCAAGGTGTAGTGGTGGCTAACTCTTCCCACAGGAGTAGGGGGCCAGGACATCTTCATCTACAAGAAAAGCCATGGAGACTGTAAGGGGAGGAACACTGTCTCCTCTGTGCCGCAATGGCAAAAGATCCCAAAGCACGCCTTAGATTTGAGATGTGATGCTGTACCTAGAAACAGTTTTTAATAGTTAAGCTACCAAAGACTGATCTTGAGCTTAGCATTTCAAAGGAGCAGTGGAGGTGTTGGGGTTGTTTTGAGGGGGGAGGATGATAAGGGGAGAATGAGGGTGTTAAGACGAGAGTGGGGCTGAGAAAGCTTGCTTGTATCCATTCAGGGAAAAAGAAGAGAAAGGTAAAACATCTAGTGATGCTGTCAGAATGAAGAGATTGATGATCTGTAGTTTTCCATATCTCATTTGTACAATTACTGTGGGTACTGCCAGTACCATTTTTGGCTTTCAAAGATGTGGCCATGCCTCTGAACTGGGAGAGGTGCATTTCAGCTTTGCCCTGGGCTTGGCAAAGGGATTCCATTTCAGTGTTAGCAAGCTTTCACAATACTGCTCACAGAAGGGTCACTTATGCTCCTCTTCAGATTTTGGCTTTCATCTGATGTTTTTGTGATCTAAGAGAACATTTTCCAAGGTACTGACATACCCCAAATTGGGTTGCAAGTAACTGTCCTTTTAAGTGTCTGTTCCTTAGCTTAGCTGAGAGACTTTCCTCAAAACCTTCATTCACTGATTCTGCATGATGCCACTTTCTCCTGTGCTAAAGGATGAAGGTAAAATGATAGATCAGCATGTGAGCAATTTCCTGCTGACACTGGAGTGCAGCAGGAAAGAGAAATTTGTTACAAATCATAGTAACGAATACACACAAACAGTACAGATAAAGAAGGCTCATTTTGATCAGGAAAATGATGCTCATTTATTGAGGCCATTTGCTAATGTTTGCTTTGGAGCCAGGATGCCATATAAAACATTTTATGATGCACCGGTCTTCCTCACACATTCTTTTTCTTCTGACTTCATCCTTCCTCCAGAACAACATTATTTTTGTTGTCATCTTTCAGCACCTTTGGTTGTGTCCGGGTAACTGAGTAGCCAGGTGATGAATGAGGGCCCATCATGATAACATTTAAAAATTACTGCTATCTATAAGCACATCTACACTTTTAGAAGTATCTATACTTTAACAGTATAACAACAATTGTCACTCAGTGCTGCTTTCTGAATTAAGCTAAGCAGCTATATTGCAAAATATAAGCACTTTGTAGTCACAAAATATCTATATAGTTTTCGTAATTACTTACATTAAAATTGTCAATTGTTTGACAAACATACAGAAAACTGAAAATATATGAAATAGAATCCACTGTTTTAAACACAATATATTTTAGTGTCATTTTACACAATGCCTTGGAGTTTACATATATTTTAATATTAATTAAGATAAACAACTCGTGAAAGAAACAGCAAAGATTATCAAGCTGTCACTCAAGTGACTGTGTGATCAAAGAACAGCCGAACACAAGAGTCAATACTTTCCACTGGCAGATCTCACTTGATGGCAAGCAAGGTACATAAGTAAGTTTATACCGCATACATTAGCTGAAACCTATCATTGTAACTTCCATTAATTTTTAAATATTTATATTCATATTATGTTTATCTTTTTCCTTCTTTATTTGAAAAAGAGATGAGTTATTCCACATAAAAAATGCAACAACACAAATGAGCAATTTTTCAAGGTATCGATTTTTCTTAATTTCTTTGTAGTAATATACCCACATATGCTCAAAAAAGTGGATCTTACTCACTCAGGGACACTAATGCATCAGAAAATGTATCTGAAGGAAATATTTTAGCCATTAGACCATCCTCCTTCCTTCCAGCATTTCTAATCAGATGTCCAACCCTCTTTACCTGTATGTCAAATTAATAGATTTCAACCTAGCTCTTACAAAAAGAAGACAACAGACTGAGCGATGTTCAAAAAGTAACTAAGAAAATCCAATTCACTGCCAACCAGTGGGATGTATATCTCCACTGGAAGACTGAAAAAACTTTGAAAATCACTAGACTAGATTAATAAAATTTCACTGTAATGCAAATAAAGTGGGACTGGTTTATTTCAAGCATGAAAAAGGCTGCACAAAATGGGCCACCACATTCTTTTCTTTGTTATCTTGTGATGAAAGTATCTCACTGAGCTCATTACTAGAATTCTGGTAGCACCTGGAAAAAAACAAATACATTGAAAGGTAAATTATAYTGTACTGGTCTCCCTAGCAAGAATTTGCTGAACTTTGTGGTGATCAGAGTTTTGAAGAGATCCAATTAAGAAACCAATTACATGCAATGAATGATAACAGAATTGCCAAACTAAATGTAAAAACCCAGCTTTTTATGAATGGCAAAGTTCCTATCCTCCTTCATTTCAGAAAGACAGACTTGGCCTAAATGTAAAATGGATAGAGGTATTTATTATACTTCTTGATGGATGTCAAAAGCATCAGCTGAAGGTCCTCCACTGTCACCCAGCAATATTAATTGAATTGAACTGAAAGTTTCAAAATAGATAATATTAAATTATTTGGCAAGTTTTCTTTCTTGGCAGATTTACCAGTGCATCTATCTTAATTATTAATGTAAAAACCCTGCAGAAGTAGTCTACCTCTTTTATTAAGACTAACTATAAGAAATCTGGCAATTCTTCAGCATTTCAACATTAATTTCAGAAAGTAGACTGGAAATAATTTTAAATAAAAAATCTGCATTTCCTGTATCACCAGAACAGATCACTTCTTTTCTGTATAATGCAAAGAGTTTTGTATGTGCATAGGTTGCAGATGAAAAATAAGCCTACACAATTCAGCACTAACTAGAAATATGGCATCATTGTCATATCCTGAAAAGAACATATCCTGAAAACAGTCAATTACATTTTTTTTTCTTATATAYTTGGGGAAAGAAAATGTTGTTAAAAAAAAATAGAAAGGACTGTGTAGTGTATATAAGGAAATGCAAAGCATTTTCCAGCAGCACTCACAAGGCTCCCTTGTGCATTCTCTGTTTTCCAGATTTATCTCTTTTGAAACATAAACACTACAGAACATGTTTTTCAGAGGAGCTTAGCAGTGAATTTAACCCTTAAATATCTTCAGTGTTAAGACAGGCACCTCAGCTTCTCCTGCAGCTCAGGTACAAATTAGATGCTTAAGAAATCAGCTGTTAGAAAGAACAATTTAAGTGCACAAGAGAAAAAAAAAACATACACAGCAACCTTGAGATGGAGAGATATAGGACTCATCCCTGACCAAACATAAGTTCTTGCCTGAAATTACTGTTCTAGTCAAGATCAGTGTTGCAGAGATACGTAACTGCTGTACATAAAGGCTCAAGGACAAAATAGTAGGAACAGATTGAATTACTTTTTTTTTACCTTTTCAGCAACAGCACTCCAGATGATGGAGGGCAAGGAGCCAAGGTGACATAATTTTTTGCACAGAAGAACAGACATCATGGAGTACAGCTTGCGAAAGTCACAAAAACACAGTGCTACAAATGGGAGATTATGGAAAAAGAGTACCTTCACAGATAGTAAACATCACTGCCCTCAGCCTCATTTGATGCCAAACCACCATCAATGGGTCATTCTTTGGTTACTCAGCTGAAATCCCAAGTCAAGAGTAGATGCTTTCCATATAATATTTTTTATAAAAAAGTTTTTCCTTTCAGCATAATCAAGTATTTTAACTTATAACAGCAACTAGTTCATCAGATGTGCTTTGCACATTCATACGCTAGAATCTTTCATGAGTCTTAGACATAAAAGGATACACATTTGAGCTAGCTAATAAACATAAATCAGTACAATTAAAGACTTCCCCAAAGAACACTGAATTAAAAAAATGACACAGAAATAGTTGGCTTCCCTTAAAAGTATTTGTTACCAGCCATTCAGGCCTGTTTTGGCGTTTTAGTGAGAGGAGTATATCTCTTTTAAAAGTATGCCTAAGGTAGTTTGTAATTCTGTAGGAAAACCTTCTGGTTACTACCTTTTTGTGTTGCTTAAATTGTTTTCTTTGATAACATAAAGTTCTTGCAAAATTCACACTGATGGGTGACTGCCATACTCAATTTGTGTATCCGTTACCATAACAATAAGAAGTGTTTGTGAGATGCTGAAGCAAAGAGAAAAGAAAAAAAAATCTAATGCAGACCCACTGGATTTTGCAATAATCATGTACTTTCAGGTTTCCAAGGAGAAACTGCTCAGCTTATGCTTTTATAGCCTAAGGCCAAAACTCTAAAACCCAGCTACTTAAAGTTAAGCTGATAAATCCATATATAATCTCCTATACAAAATAAAGTTTCATTTTTCACCCTCACCCTACAGTTTTAAAGGTCATTTACTGCTGTTGTTAGCTCATACTTTAGCTCATATCTTAGCRCATATGCTAATTAGCCTATCCCCATTAACTTTAGTTAGGCTATCCTAATTTAAAGTACTTCAAAATAAGTTTTTGAAGGTATTTTTAAGGCTAGATTCAACCAAGTGGAATGTATTTTCAGCTTTAAGAGTAACTGTTATTGCCCTTTTCTGGCTTTTGAAGTGTTTTTTAAAGTTAGAGGAACACCTTCTTAAGTCATCTACAGTTTTCTTTCAGCAGATATACATTAGTTGATATGTAGCAATTTGCTATTTGTAAATTGAGTGAGTATGAAACTTCAGTTGTAAAACAGTAACTTCATTGCTATGTGAGCTGCAAGCACATCAGGAAAGAAGGGTTTCGGTGTACCTTGCTGTTACAGGCTTTTTCACATAYGCTGTATCAGTTCTGATAAAAATAACAAACATATTCTTCCTTCCCCATCAAGAAAAGCCTATCAAATTCGGAGTCAAGGGCAGTCATGACAAAATCAAAGCAACTAGAAGATAAGAAGTCTAGGCCTTGTTCTAGGTTTGTTGCAAAGTGACAAAGTAGTCTCATAGACTGTGTAAAAACTCTATTTTCACTACAGCCCAGTGCGTAAGCTTTTCACAAATACCTTTAACTTTGTACATCTGAGGAAATGTTCCACCTTACTGATTCTCTCTGATTTTTTCCATTTAATTACCAGATTTGGAGTTAGAGTATTCTTTACCTGTTCAGTTCGAAAATCTGGACTATGATCTGATCCATGTTATATAAAGTGTAGTCAAGTCTAACACAGTTACATGTTAAAGTAAACTGTTGGCACTGACTTAACAGCTTCTTCAAGCTGCACTGTTCCCCCATATATATAGTATGTGTTAGCTTAAACTACTTCAGCTACTTCTTTGGTACAAAGTCACAGCTCAGAAAGGGAATTCTTTCTTTTATGAACAGATTTTAGACAAAACCTTATGCAGCATCACTAACTTCCTGCATTCCAGCTAGTTACAGCAGTTTCAAAAGTCTTCTTGGACAGGGGCTCCACATCAGCAGGATGTAAGCATGGCCTCTTCGTTGCTCGTAGAAAAATAGTGGTTTGGGAGTGAGTAATTCATTTCCAAAGTAGGAGTGCAAGTGCTTATTTACTTGTTTGATATCTTGATTGCTTCAGAGTCGTAAGAGTGCCCCAAATTGCCTATCTTTGCATTGCGAATTTATGCCTGTGTTAGGGGCCTAAGGTCTCAAGTCTCTAATATATAAAGTATAGAAAATTCTATACTGAACCCTTCTTCTAGCTCTGAATAGCTGGGATTCACAGCAGATGCTTGAATATTCACTCCAAAAGGAAAGCTATTAATAGTGCATACTATTTCATTTCTTTTATCACTGAGATTGTTATGTATTTAGGAAAGTTCATGCAGTTGCTGATAGCACTGCTCCATTCTACTCTTATGATCTTATTTGTATTAATAGTTGAAAGAAAAGAGCAAAAACAGTGAGAAAACAGCTGAATTYGCTTCTCACAGGCATCTTTATCAGAAGAAAGGGAAATTCTTTGTTGTCCTGCTGCTTCAGAGATCACAGAATCACAGAATAGTTGAGGTTGGAAGGGACCTCTGGAGATCATCTAGTCCAACCCCCCTGCTCAAGCAGGGTCACCTAGAGCATGTTAGACAGGATCATATCCATGTCGGCTTTGAATATCTCCAGAGAAGGAGACTGAGACTCCACAACCTCTCTGGGCTACCTGTTCCAGGGCTCTGTCAATCTCACAGAAAAAAAGGTCCTTCCACATGTTTGCATGGAATTTCTGGTGTTTCTTCAGTTTGTGCCATTGCCTCTTGTGCTGTCACACAGGACGACTGAAAAGAGTTTGTCCCCATACCCTTGACACACTCCCTTCAGGTACTTATACACATTGATCWGATCCCCCCTCAGTCTTCTCTTACCCACACTGAAGAGGCCCAGCTCTCGCAGCCGTTCCTCATAGGGCAGATGCTCCAGTCCTCTGATCATCTTTGTAGCCCTACGCTGGACTCTATCCAGCAGCTCCATGTCTCTCTTGCACTGGGGAGCCCAGAACTGGACACAGTACTTGAGATGAGGCCTCCCCAGGGCTGAGTGGAGGAGCACCTCTCTCAACCAGCTGGCAACATTTTTCCTAATGYACCCCAGGATATCATTGGCCTTCCTGCACACAAAGGCACATTGCTGGCTCATGGTCATCTTGTCATCCACCAGCACTCCCAGGTCCTTCTCTGCAGGGCTGCTCTCCAGAAGGTCAGCCCCCAGCCTGTACTGGTGCCTACGGTTATTTCTCCCTGGGTGCAGGACTCTGCACTTGCGCTTGTGGAACCTTAGGAGGTTTCTCTCTGCCGAGCTCTCCAGCCTCTCCAGGTCTCTCTGAATGGCAGCACAGCCCTCTGGTGTATCAGCCACTCCTCCCAGCTTGGTAGCATCGGCAAACTTGGTAAGGAGGCACTCTGTCCCCTCATCCAGGTCATGGATAAAAAAGTGGAACAGGATGGGACCCAGTACTGAGCTCTGAGCAACTCCACTTGCCACAGACCTCCAGCTGCACTCCATGCCACTGATGACAACCCTGTGAGCTCTGCCTTTCAGCCAGTTCTCAATCCACCTCACTGTCCACTCGTCTAACTCATACTTCCTGAGCTTCTCTAGGAGGAYGTTAGCGGAGACGGGGTCAAAAGCCTTGCAGAAGTCAAGGTACACAACATCCACTGCTCTCCCCTCATCTACCCAGCCAGTCATTCCATCAGAGAAGGCTCTCAGATTGGTGAAGGAGGATTTTCCCGTGGAGAATCCATGCTGACTGCTCCTGATCACTTTCTTTTCCTCTGTATGCTTGGAGATGACACCCAGAAGGAGCTCTTCCATCCCCTTTCCAGGGATGGAGGTGAGGCTGACCGGCCTGTAGTTGCCTGAGTCCTCCTTCTTGCCCTTCTTGAAGACTGGAGTAAAATTAGCTTTCTTCCAGTCAGGAAGGCTGTTCCTTCCTCAGGAACCTCTCCTATTTTCCATGACCTTTCAAAGACCAGGGGGAGTGGTCTAGCAATAACATCTTCCAGCTCCCTCAGTATTTATGGGTGCATCCCATCAGGGCTCATGGATTTGTGGCTATCACCTTTGCCTAAATGATCTCTAAATGAACCCAATCCTCCTTGGCCAAAGGAAAGTTTCCTTTGTCCATACTCTTCCTTGTCTCCAGGCTCTGGGATTCTTGAGGGCTGCCCTTAGCAGTGAAGACTGAAGCAAAGGCAGCATTCAGTAATTCTGCCTTCCCTGTATCCTTCATCACCAGGGCCCCCACCCCATTCAGTAACTGGCCCACATTTTCCCTAATCTTTCTCTCACTACTGATGTATTTGAAGAATCCCTCTTGTTATCCTTGACATCCCTTCTCAGATTTAATTCCAAATGGGCCTTAGCCCACATATAATCCTCCCAAGTAGCCTGTCCCCTCTTCCACATTTTGTATACTTTCTTCTTCTGTCTGAGTTTTGCCAGGAACTCTTTGCACATCCATGCAGGTCTTCTCCTCCCTTTGCTGGACTTCTTACTTCTAAGGATGTATCACTCTTGAGCTTGGAGGAAGTAATCCATGAAGATTAACCAGCTCTCTTGGACCCTCCTTCCTTCCAGGGCTTTACCCCATGATATTTCTCCAAGTAGGTCTCTCAAAAGGACAAATTTTGCTCTTCAGAAGTCCAAGATTGTGATCCACCCTRTTGCCTGCTTCCTTCACACAGGATCCTGAACTTCACCATCTAATGGTCACTGTAGCCAGGGCTGCCCCCAATCTTCACATCTTCATCTAGTCCTTCTTTGATGGTTAGGACAAAGTCCAACCCTCTCCTTGTTGGCTCCTCCACCACCTGTGGCGGATGCTCTGCGGGAGCCTTCTGGACTGTTTGTGCCTTGTTCTGTAGTCCCTCCAGTAGACATCAGGGTGGTTGAAGTCCCCCCATGAGAACCAGGGCCTGTGATAGTGAGGTTACTTCCAGCTGCCTGTAGAAGGCCTCRTCAACTTTGTCTTCCTGGTCAGGTGGCCTGTAGAAGACACCCACAGCACTGTCCCCTGTGTTAGCCTGCCTTTTGATCTTCACCCGTAAGCTCTTGGCTGCCTCCTCCTCCACCCCTATGTAGAGCTCACGATGTACCAGCTGCTCTCTCACACAAAGAGCAACTCCACCACCTTGCCTTCCTGGCCTGTCTTTCCTGAAAAGCACRTAGCCATCCATGACAACCTTCCAGTCATGCGAGCTACCCCACCATGTCTCTGTGACTGCAATGAGATCATGGCCCTGTGTCCACACACAGATCTCCAGTTCCTCCTGTTGATTCTGCATGTTGTGTGCATTTGTGCACAGGCACTTCAGAGAGGTAGTCATGCCTGCAGGTTTCCCAGGAAGGATGTATGGGGGTCCCCCATAGCCATGTCCCACATGCACATCCCCGGCTGCATGCATGCACTAGAGGCCTCCTGACTTGAGCCATGTTTTTTTGACTGTCTCTATAACTCTCTTCTTCCCCCTTCCTACCTAGTTTAAAGCCCTCTTTACTAGGCTGGCCAACCTGTTGGCAAAGACAGGTGCCCTGCTTGGTGAGGTGAATCCCATCTCTCCCCACCAATTGCTGATCTTCAAACAACGTCCCATGATCATAGAAACCAAAACCCTGTCGCCAACACCAGTGGTGCAACCAGTTTTTAACTCTTCCTCCCATCTTTCTCCCTCACTGGCAGGATTGAGGAAAAAATGACTCAGTCTCCCAGACCCTTGGCCWCCATCCCTAGAGCTCTGAAATCCTGTCTGATTGTTTCCAGTTTGCTCTTGGTATCATCAGTGCCACCTGGAAGAGCAGCAGAGGGTAATCATCTGAATTGTGGACAGCAGTTATCTCAGTTCAGCTAAAGCTTGATAGTTCAAACAGAGTGGTAAATGGTTGTGTGACTGTCGTTAGACTAAATACCCCCAAACAAGCTGGATCTTGGAGACAGAATGGCATAACCATGTGGGCATATTAGAGCTAGAGTTAATCTGATCAGAAGAGTAACAGTAGTAGCAATGGCAGTATAGGAAGCACTTCAGCTCAGAGAGATGCTGACAAGGTTTCCAGTTTGCCCTTGGTATCATCAGTGCCACATGGAAGAGCAGCAGAGGGTAATCCTCTGAATTGTGGACAAGTCTTGGCAGTCTTTCCATGCCATTTCGTATTCAARCCCCTGGCAGGCAGCAAACCTCTCTAGACAAGAGCTCAGGTCAGCAGATAGTTTCCTCTGCCCCCTGCAGTGCAGAGTCAACCACAACAATTACTCGCAGCTTCTTCCAGGTGTTCCCATAAGGCACAGGGTGTGTCAACTCAGTTGCTTCCCTTGAAGCAATGCTCAGCTCCTCCTCATCCTGGAGGGCGTTATACCTATTCCACAATTGCAAGTCTTCAAGAACAGTAAAAGCCTTTCTCCTCCTTGATCCTGGAGCCAAAGGCTCAGGATTATCATGGGGGATAATTTCTTGCCAGGCAGATTTTGCAGTTCTGTAGCACTATATGTCCCCACTCATAAGAAAAATAGTTTAAAGCCTTCTCAGAAGTGGCCAGTCTACACAGCAATATAAATATATCTGAAGCAGTAAAACGCATGTTTAGGCTTACTAATTGGAGCTTTAGCTAACCTCTGTTAAAGCATTGCTCCCTTCCCCTGTTGCAGCTCCTGTGGGCTGAGATGAGGGGAGAAATCTGAAACTATCACAGCTTGGAGGTTTCTAGGCACACCAGAAGACAAATGTCTGAAACCCAGGGAACTAAGAAACTCTAACAGCAGGTCTGGTACTGTTTCTTTACCTTTGGGGATTAAAAGCTAATCCCTTCCTGAAGCTCAGACTGAAACTGGAGCTATGTGCAAGTTTCTCCCTCACTTTCTCTCCCTCCCTCCCAAGGATTTATCTGCCTCTTTAGTTCATGGGAAAAACTATTATGTTTATGCTAAGAGGTGACATATTCTGCTGTATGAACAAGTTAATTAGGAGGTATACCAATTGTAATTATACTTTATTATTTTCAGAAACTATAAAAGCACAATCATGTATTAGCTTTTAAATAAAAAAAGATTATGCATGTGCAATAGAAAATGAAATTGTGAATCTAGCCTAATGGAGAAAGGCAATGTTATGTTTAAGTAATACAAATAGTGTTAATTTAAATCCACAGTAACTGTGACACTAAACATGAATGGAATTATTATATGAAATCTTTAAAGAAAAAAAGCCTAATCACCTCAATCTCTCTTTCACAGCTTTATTAGAGGCAGGAGGCCACCATAAGGTGGATATATTCAAGTCTTTTAGCACGCCTAAGCATGGGCCTGTTAAATACGACTGGAGACATTATAATCATTGAAAGTGCAATGTGGCTTTGCAGCTCTGTAGGGCTGCTTTTATGCTGAAAGTGAGAGCAAGTGACAGCAGGAGGGAAGGCATAGTGATAGAAGATAGCTGCCTAACTTTGCTGGCTGGCTCAAGGGCTTGTTTGTCAGCATCTCTCTGATGCTAAAGTGCTTCCTACACTGCCATTGCTACTACTGTTACTCTTCTGATCAGATTAACTCTAGCTCTAATATGCCCACATGGTTATGCCATTCTGTCTCCAAGATCCAGCTTGTTTGGGGGTATTTAGTCTAACGACAGTCACACAACCATTTACCACTCTGTTTGAACTATCAAGCTGAACTGAGGTGACTGATCACCTCTTTGCTTTTCAGTCCCTGGCAAAACTCACTGTCAACTGTTCTTAAAAGATAGAAATATTATATTTAATGAGGTTCTTAAACGATTTAAGAACTTAAATAAATAGGATTTATTTTAACAGTAGAAGACTATTCTGTATAAAGTCCCACTTGGATAGATGGTTTTAGCTTGTTAGCTTCATAAATTGGTACAATAACAATCTTTCAGCAAGTAATGCTCCCTGCTGATACATATTTTATATGTATGTATGCATGTATGTATGTATTTCTGTGCATGTGATATATAGTGGGAGGAACTTGTGCTGATGAACAGAAATTGGCAACTGAGCAGTTAATCAAGAGAGGACTCAGTGGACCACAGTAACTTTCGTTTGATTCCCAGAAATTTGTAGAGTCATTACAGTGAAAGATATATGAGAAAAATTGGGATATGCTCTGGAGTCTTTCTAGGTAACACAATATATTTTAACGCTTTTGAAATAAGTAGAGGTTTTACTAGTAATAGCATTTCTCCCTCTTTTTTCTTCCATGTAGGGTGCTAATTGCCTTTTATCATCTGGTGTTATAATAATAATGAGATAATTGAACCTCTGCAGTATTTGCCAATGGTCTTTCCTTGTGCATTACTCTAGCACCCTACCTGTGCACAATTTTTTGGTTGGAGGACTGCTCAGATTAGTTGTACTGAAGAATTACAAAGGTTTTGGGGGAGGTGATGCCTTAAGTAACATTTTTTTTGATATTTAGCTGAACTGCAAGGAAGAGCCTAGAGCACACCTTCAGTGCCCCTGCTTCCAGACAGAAAATGATTTGGCCTTATTCTCCTGTGTTGGATGGTCTTACAGTCTAAACAGCCTTTAGATATGTATATCTCCAATTTTAAGCAAAAGTCAGTGGAGTACTTAGGCATGTGCATGCTTGTTTAAAATTAGAATAAGAAATAGAGAGATATTCCTTGGAGATTTGTTTTCCTTGGATTAGAAGGAATTATCTGCCTCTGCCAGTCTGTTTCTTTATGGCTCAGTTGCTTAGTGCTGGGCATATGAAATTATCAGTCCTACCAGGGAGCTGGCCAGATATTCTTTGAGCAGGAAGCTGCAATTTGTTCAGGAGAAGATAGATTCCCATTGCAGAATCTGAAGCAAGGGATGGAAGATCAGTCTCTGGAGTTCCTTGGACATCTACTACAGAAGTTTTCTGTCTTTGGGCTATATCTTGGTTCTGCTAGAGCAAAAAATTGTGCCAGAAGTGACCTGCATTTGGGAGAAAAGTCAAAGAGGAAAACATGCCAGCTACCTCCTGTGCAAGCAGATCCAGCTCTATGCAGGTTTGTTTTTAAAATACCACACCCAGAACTCATTAAAAGCTATTATTWTACTCTATTAATCCAATAGTTGTTTAAGATCATTAGGCTATGGCACTCCAAAGCTTTATGACCTTTTAATTTTGAGAGAAGACATGTTCAGTGCATGAACCTTTTAAATCATTATTAAGTCTGTCATTTTTTTTGCAAAATGGGGACACATGAGTTGCATTTCTTTGTATGTGTGTGTGTGTATACATATATATATATATGTACACACACACACATATAGATATATATATACACGCATATATATATATATGTATATATAAATGGCCCCAAAAGGCTCTCAGTAGTAACTGGGAAGAGAGACAATGAAAAATGAGGACCTCTTAGTGTCAGGGCAAAGCCCTGTAGACCAAGTTACAGTGAATTTTTATGTCTCTGTCAACCCTATACACCTCTGGAAATAAGAGTTTATAATAGAAATGCTGACATCATCTTAATTCTAATGTAAAGGGATGTGCTGCAATAATTTTCTATTCTAGTTAATCTCTTGGTATCTGTGCTGCCCTGTGAAATTTTAAATCTCTTGAGAATAGGGAGTGAGTTAGTGTGTGTACGGAAGGGGGAACGTTTTCTCTCATGCATATAAAAAGAGAAACACAAAGTGAATTAATGTTGGGAGTGATTTCAGGGAACCTTTGGAACATGTTAAACCAATTGCTTTCATGGACTAAGTGTCTACTATTCCTTATTCTGCACGTTCTCCTTCTGCATTTTATAGAGTTATGTCACAACACAGGCAGGCATAGAGGTGCTTCCTTCAGCCTCCTCTATCTAATTTTTGCTCATTTCATATATCTCTTGGATCACAAGGTCACCTAAACCAAGCTCATGCTATGTAGCATGGGTTTCTAAATGCACAGTAGTTTGCTCTTCTCTCTTGCAGATCTTCACTCAGCCATCTGTAAGTCTCTTTACTGTGCATTTGAAACGCAGCTTTCCCATCTCTGTGCTGCACAAACAGCTGGTGGCTGTCATGGGACTTGCCAGAGAGGCACCACTATCCATGCAGGGACAGAGTCTCTTGCAGCTGCAGTGTCCTAGCCCAGGAACAGTACTTCTCTCACCCAGGAAATGGGATTTGCCATTATATTTGCCATTATTTGCTGTAGCCTTTGTCTCCATCCCCAATTTCAGGGCATACACTGCCTGCCCTTAGTCATGAGCACTTCAGTCACTATGCAGCAGTCTGAGTTTCATAAGCCTGAAGGACAAGGTAAGCACCTTGGGGAATGTATACACTAGTTCCCTCCACAGGAGAACTGGTATGATTTCAGGAAAATGCACGAATGCTTCTTTCCCTTCCCCAGTTTGTGTTTGTCTACTCTCATCATCCCTTCAGAACAGCTGGATCTCTTTCTRTCACTGGTTCCTCTCACTACAGGCTTTTCTTTTCCTTGCCCTTCCTCTTTGCACGGTTGGAGTCTTTTCCTTTGTTTTGATTTCCTTTCCATGCACACATTTCTTTCATACTTTCCCTAGCTGCCATTTCCCCTCACACTCCTTTTTTTCTCTTCTACTTTTCTTGAAAGCTTCAAATACAAAATGGGGGACCAGATCTGCAATTCACTCCAGGCTTCCTGTATTGTGATTCCTCCGAACTTGACATTGACCAAGTGGGCTATGCATTGCACTACACAAATCCACAGCTATAGACAGAAGGATAATGTTGAGTCTGGAAGCATTCATAGCCTGGAACTCTTCCTAGGGAACACAGAGGTATGGAAGTATGACTGGACTTTATAAATTCGAAGTATTTTCACATGCTTAGTGTGTCTTTGTGGTTAATTCTAATGTGTGATTTCTGGCTGAAATGGCCCTATTGGCACACTGAGGAATCATCCAATGTCATGCAGACGTATGACTGGCTTCTGTTTGCACCGTGATGCAGACAAAATTCATCTAACACAAGGAGAGTTTTCTTGCAGACAGAAGACTGATTCATTGCCACAAAGCACCAGAGGAAAAGAATATTGTGGACAACTGCACATATGTAAAGAGGACAAAAACCTGAAAGAAATACCTGGGTTTCAGCTAGCCTACTAATCAATACTTATTAATGAATGATCTCATAGGAAAACAATTAAACTTCATACATATACTCCCTGAAGAATGCCCATGTGCAGTAGGTAGAATTTAGTTAAAGCAATATTGGTGCTGTGTTTCCGCAGAGAAGTTCAGAGCTTGTGTTTTGATTTTTGTTATTTCCTGCATTGTTCCACAAAGCATAAATTAGCTTCCTACTTTATTATGACAACGCCCAAGGCTGTATTGAGCACAAGGTCAGCAAAGCTTGGTACAGTTTCTCATATAAGCAGAAAGGCTTTGTTTATTCTCCTAAAGTAAACTGTCTCCATAATGTTTTAAAGTGTGGGAACTAGTCATGGTTGTTGTTGTATATTGTGCTGTTTTAATGCATTTTTCTTGCTTTTTCTTTTCAGGAATGATCCACTAAAGAACTGTTCATTTGCAGAGGGAAATCTGTGCTATGCTCACACATAAAAAGAATAAATCCAGAATAAACTGCTACAATCTGATGCAAACTGGCAAAATCACACCCAGACTGTAAGTTAATTCTCTCTCTGTCCRTCCTTCTCTCTCATGCATTGCTTCAGTTACACTAAGTTTAAGGATATTAAGAAAAGAATAATTAAAAAAGTCTTGCATTCACTTTGAAATTCTGTACCCACAGTATCTTCATGGATGCCAGCCAAGGCAAACTGAATTCCCATCATCCATATCGGATTCACATCAACTCTTCAACATGAAGTGCCAGCCCCCAAATCACCACCTGAAATGATATGCCTTCTCTCAGGACCTTCATCACACCCACCAAGATGCCCCCTTTCTCTGCTTCTTTAGGAGATCCAGTTCAATTCTCCCACTGTTCCTGATTACTAGCTTGATTTTGCTCTGTGGTTGCTGGAAAAGCATGACTCTGAGATGAAGAGAGTTGTATCAGTCAGCAGCTACATTACAGAAAACTCCCTTTTCAGATTAAAGAACTGGATCAGGAGTACAGTGTCCTCCAACACGGTAAAAAACAGGGCTGGTAACAGCTTAATTATCTTTCTTTTTCTCTCTTAAATGAATGCTGGGGCTCATTAATGCTTTAACAATAGCAGTCCAAGACTCCACATACTTGTTTACCTTCATGAAAATCTTACATAAAAATCTTGCTTCTGAAGACTTAGGTAGCTACTCACAGATCAAGAATTTTATTGCTTAAGGCTACAACCCACTCTCATCAAAATGCCTTAACCATGGAACAGTGGAGGTCTTGGGATAATTGGCCTTTGCTATTTTTAATAGCTTAGCGAGTGAGCTTTGAGCTCAGACTGGTGCTTGTAAAGTTTTGGGAGGAAAAGAAGATATTACCATTTATCATTACAACTAATCTAGGTCAGTGGTCTCCTCCAGCGGCTGTCTTCCCTGTCCCTAGCTACTGTTCCTAAGGAACAGAGCATGCTAGTCTCTTTACTTAAACGTATATTTCTGCTTGCTGCCTTCCTGAGTGAGAAAGATAAATATACTAATTTACAGCACAGAAAATCAGAGGCTTGACCTCTGGCTGTACACTGTTGGCTTTTTATCTTGAAATTCAGGGGTGTGGAAGAATTCTGCAAAAGATAGAGCCTAGTTTGCATTAAATGTAGAAAATGAGGAATCCCTATTTTTTCAGTGGTTGTAGGCAGTTAGGGAGGATGACAGTCTTGTGGTAGCATGACCTGGCATAATTAAAAGGACAAATAGCCTTACAGCAGCCCATAGTACCTATTTGGTGCTTGCCCTTTGGAAATTCCTTCACAAAAAAAAAAAAAAAAAAAAAAAAAAAAAAAAAAAAAAAAGTAGTTCGTGGACTTACAGGTAATAAGATATGCCCCAAACAGACCCACAGGAGAAAGCTAGACATTGCGGAGAGCTGCTGCATTAGTTCATCCCCCTAGACATGAGATCCTCAGGAAGGTGTACAGCCACTCCACAGAAATTTATGAGAAGAGTGCATGTTCTTTCTCTTACCTTTTATAATTCATCATCTAGCACCTCTGAACCAACTGACATGTACTAGGTACAAAGTACGAGGGAAAATAAAGGCAATATGTTTTATCCTGGCATGTTCCAGACCTGGGATTTGTTAACATTATTTATCATACAGAAACACAAAAGAGCCCTGAAGTTGCTGTTGCCTAGTGGACTCTGGAACAGGGATGGCTGAGCCAGGTGAAGACATAAGACCTCGTTTTGTCATGGAGAAGCATCTCCAATCAATTCCAGCACCCTCATTTGCCCTTCTGCCAAGGCTAATTTTGAAATTATTTTAGCCAGTTCACCCCTGTGCATGTTGTTAATGAGAGAAACAAAAAATGACCTCTTCTTTCTGAAAAATATTTCCCTAGTAAGTGATAGAATTGGGGAAACTGAAATAAAAATATTAGAAAATGGGTGAAAAAATGTCCTAGGAGATCTAGTTTATTTCCCATATGTTTCGTCTCAGTAGCCAGGATCCTCATGCATGAAATTTCCTCATACTTTATTACCTCACTCATTTTGGTGAAGTTTGGGGAAGAAACTATCTGGCAAGGAGGTATTATAGTTTATAAATCCCTAGTAGGCACCAGTGCTGTCAAAAAAGCTTTTTTTTTCACTGTCACTTATGGAATAAGATCAATCTACCCTTGGTAACTGCTGAATTCCAAATCTACTATTGCCATCTTCCCTATCTGCAGTATTTCAGTTGTGAAATGGAGCATTTCTGCTGGAACAGTAAGAACACTCTATTTTTCACCTCCTGTGACTTAGGCCTTTATTAATCACTAGGTCATTGCTTAACTTTTGTGGAGAGAGGGAAGTAGGTCTGTATTTTTTTATTTCCTCATCTACTTTTAACCCTCTGTGGACTATAGAAAGTCTTACTTGCATTTCTTTTCTGTTATCTCCAGTGGTCTCCCAGTCTTGCAGAGAATCCCTGGCTTTCTGCCTTGGAACTTTGAAGCCCCAGAGGTGCTAGAACCCTTGGCCAAGTGGAGTATAATGAAAAATTGTATCTTAATGTGGACTTCTGCCCAGTAAAGACATAAATGATCGAAAGATGAAACAGCAGTGTGTTGCTATGCTAGCCTAAGTAGCCACTTCCGGACACACAAAGCCTCTTTGGACAGAATTAGTGGTGGAAAGAAAAGATTTTACTGCTGGGGCTGAGGAGTGCTTCTTTTGAGAACTRTCTTAGTCCCATATGGTGTCATAGTCCAATATTCTCTGGTCAGATTCTCTTAGGTATTCCACAGATGAAGAATGTAATATTTAACATCAAAATTTACTTACTTGAAGATATTTGATGTTACAATTTTTGATTTAGCAGAGTGATACAGCAATTTACTGAAATCACAATACAAAGGTAAGCAATTGTAATATACAGTTCAATCACAATATACAAGTATGATTCCCATCACCAGTCTCTAGAAGACGCTCACTGTCACAATGCTGAGTGTGCTCTCTTACTAGTAAGAAATATGTGCATTGAAACCAGCTTAAGCTCATTGCTGTCTTCAACATTCTTTTACTAGTTCTTCAATATWTACATTCTCAACTGGGTTGAGCCACATCTATGCTCTCCCCACCATCCTGGCCTTGTTAATTCAGTGAGACCTTCACACTCTTTTAATGAACTCAGGGAGAAACATTTACACCACCACTTGATCCATTCAACTGACATATCTCCTTATCTAAAACAAAAGCCACCCTCTGATCTCATT
Organism: Rhea americana; assembly: GCF_003343005.1. Classification (NCBI taxonomy): domain Eukaryota; kingdom Metazoa; phylum Chordata; class Aves; order Rheiformes; family Rheidae; genus Rhea; species Rhea americana. The sequence continues at coordinate 200,079 of NW_028186629.1, read as the reverse complement.
TGTGTTAAGATAAATTCAGCTTTCATTGCAACAGCTGTTGTCAGTCACAACCTAAATTATTCCCCAGGCTTTGTGAGCACATGGCCCTTGCCCATCTCCTCTGAGCCTTCTTCCATTGTAGGGCTTTATTGGTCAGGCACATACAGCCYATTACCTAATGCTGAAATTTTTAGCCATCAGCTAGCAGACAAGGGTCAGGAGTGTTTTGAGAAACTGCACCACTGACAGAATAATATATATCATTAAAGTCACTATACTCTTATCACTAATACAAGATAAAAATCAGAATGTGTTCTAACAGAGCAGCTTAACCACAAGTCTCCAGACAACACAGACAAGGTTAAGAGCATTAAAAGCACTGTCTCTTTCAAACTGAGGTTATATCTAATTATGCAGGCTGGGGAAGGCCACGAATCTTCACCATGCTGTGTATTGGGTAAAATGCATACTTACTCAAAAGAGTTAGTATTTTCCAGAAAAAAAACCTCTTGCTTCCATACAAGCTATTATTCACAAATGTGTTTTTCCAGTATCAGGTGGGAGTATAGGTATAAACAGATTCATTTCAAGTTTTCCTTTAACTGGACTTGAATACAAACTTCAGTATTACCTACCTATCTGTGATTCAGAAGGAATATCAGAGGTAAATATTCCACAGCTGTGACATGGATTACAAGTACATCAGACTGGGTAGTGATAACAGTTTCTTGTAGATATGAAAACAAAGTTGAATCATGTTGCTGTGATGTATTTAGCAATTGATAAGGCAGGAATATTAAATATCTTGTAAGATTAAACCCTAAAGGAATAACAGATCACTATTCAACTAGGCTGTAAGCACTAGCACACTATTTTTCATATATCACAACCAAGACTTTGCATTCCTGAATGAAAACTCTTCTGGCCTCAATGCTACATATGGTGTTGGTATGACTACTAGCACAATGTGAGCAGCCAGGATTGCATAAATGTATTGGGCATAAAGGCTGCAGGGAAGATGGAGAAGAAAGTGTTTGTCACCTTACAAAGAAGGTGCTCTACTGAGTCTACAGTCCCACTGTTGATGTTAATAAGTAGTCAGATTTGGGGCAAAAGAAGATGCATGAATGCAAACTGTGATATCGAAAAGCTCCATGCAAAGCAAAAAGAAGAAGCAAGTAAGATAACATTAGAGAGGGAGGAGGAAAAAGGAAGCACATACATGATCTGTTGTGAATAATTTTTGGAATACTCATAAACAAAACTAGAAGCATTTCTTCCATGGCTGCAGTCTGAAAAAAATGCCAAATTTGGTGCAACTCAAATGACACCTTTAAACCCCTCAAATTTGTCTTTTATTTATTTTTTTATTTATTTCATTAAAATAAATATTTCCTATGAAATTAATAGTGTCCCTGAAATTTTTAATTTATGATCTGATTTAAAAAAAAAGACAGTGGCATCTGCTACCCTGCGCTAAACTTTGTATAATTAAAGATGACAAGCCCTGGAGAATCAGTATTACATAAAATAGATTCATTTAATATCATTGAACATATTTGTGCATGCAATGTTTTAACATAATATCACTCAGCATATGTGCAATTAATAACTAGATTATTTTCCACAAGCAAAAGCATCATAATACTCAGCAAGACAAGTTCATTAGTCTGAATGACTGGACCAATGCACAGGAACTGAAAGGTGATGTTGGCCTCATGATACTGACATATGCCTTGAGGAAATAGTAATGTCTTAGATTGGCAGAGAGCATATAATAAGCTTTTCTTGCCCTCTGTTGGTAAGTCTCTGAGCCATACTTTCAAACAGGCAGCTAATACTTTCACAGAAATAGATGTTTTAAATGAGCCCAATGTTGAACTAGGATAGTTCTGCTGTGTAAAATTGTGCTAAGTGAATGCTTGTTTATGTCATAATTTTGGATTATCAAATGAAATCTGCTTAGAAAATAGACTCAAAATTCAGTTCACATTTATCAGAGTTTTAGTGTATAAGATTTCAGAAATATTTGCATTTTAAAGACACTTACTGTATGTTGGATCCTAAAGAAAACAGCTTTCCTAAGACACAAGGGGCTATTGCTGTGAACTTGGGAAAATATATTGTTACAAAAGAGATGGCCAAAAATTAACATATCTTTCTTAGGAGTCTCAAGAAAGAAAAAAGAATAAAAAAGAAATCCATCTGTGTTGCTTGTATTTGATCTATTTATTCTTATACTCTTTGGCCAAACAGAAATACTCAATGCATATTCAATGACTAATAAAATTAGGTCAGTGGACTTTCAGTAGAAATTACGTGCCCCTTTGCATTTTTCACTTGCCTAAGTACCTTTAAATCTAGTGTCCTAATAGTCTACTGTTTAAACTCTGATCTTGCCACACTGAGCTCAGAAAGAGCTTTGCTCTGAAAGAGTATGCCTTCCTAAGGATGAGATTTCCTTGTTTTGTCTCGTTTTGAGAACTTGTGGATTTTAATAATAACTGGTATAAGAATATGAAATAAAATTGTATATTTGTATGGTGTACTGTCTCAAAAATGTTATACCATAAGGGAGAATACCTGCTCCTAAGAGAGTGGGGGTTCTCAATATCATATTTGATCCGATATGCCGAGGGCAGCAGTTCCCTTGACATTCCACTGCTTCAGCTCTCATCTGTGGGAGTGTGAATGGGTTTAAAACTTACATTTCAAAAACAGACAGATGGATAACAGAGTAATAGGGATAGGGATAATAATAGAGACTGGGATAATAAAGAATGAGGAAGACAATTATTGCTTATAGAGACTGTATTTCTAAAAGTCTGGAGAGTTAGTCATGATGTAAGAACTGCTCACTGTTCAAAACAGAATATCTGCTGCAATAAAATGTCATCTTCAGCATGATTGTGGTATTCATTATAATAACACATACCATGTTTGTAAACTGAAATTAATCTAACTGTAGCTTGCAAAAAAAATATATTAAGGACAAGAAATGTCCTTGTGCATAGCAGAGATGCTATCCATAACCAAACAGCTGCAGAACAATATTTCTACCTCAGCTACATGATTCTGTTCCTGCTGTAAGATATCATAACTTTGGTACTTCTCCTAAGGGTTTACAAAAGTATTACTTTTTTTTTTTCTCCTAACTGTAGTGTATTCAGAAAGGTCTATCAAGCCAATACCAATGACTATGATATGTGTATGTGACAGCTGCACTTTGAAATGTCTTTGCTTCCCATCTTTCATATTATTATTCTGCTATAAATTATTTTAGTTTGAATTTGAAACCATACGGGATTTTGGAGCTGGAAATGATTGAACCTGACTTCAACAGTGTGTTTGAATGCAGACTATAATGCAGCAAAGAATTTTTGCATGTGTATCATATTCGTGCGCTAGCTGCTGAAATCAACAGCATTGTATACATTTTTAAAATAAGATAGTATAGCTGAGCACCAGAAGGGTTCATTATGGTTATCTTGTTTAATCTCTTATCTGTTGTCAGCCATAAAATTTTGCCAAGAGATTTTCAGCATCAGTAAGTCAGGTCAAACTATAGCAAAGATACCAAATATCTCTTCCAATCCTTCTCACATTACTTTTTTTAATAATGAAAAGGAGAATATTAGCCCTATGATCGATCTTCTTCTAGGGCTAAATGGAAAATATTTCTATCATTTGGTTTCCTTCTCCAGAATAGCTATTATTTGACATGAGTCTCAACATTTTAAATCTGTATTTTTGTATTTTTGTCATTGTGAGGGTGTTCCTCACCATGGTATCTGCCACAAGGATTCTTTACAGATGGGATGCCTGTCTTGAATCTCAAAGGAGTACTGTTGGGATGAAGAACTTTCTCACAGATTTGGCTGAGTCTGCCACTCCAGCAGAAAGAGGATGTAGCTCCTAAGTTCTCAAGGGAAAACCTTGGATTATTCTGAGGTCTAATTAGGACCAAAAATGTGTCAAAGATTTGGTATGCAAAGCCACATCTTCATCACAGGTATAAATTCAATATGCAGCAGCTGCAATGACAGCATGTTTTCAAAGTCAGTCTGCTTTCTTTAGACTCTCAAGATCCCTACTGCACATTCTTCTTTTAGAAAAGTTTGTCCTTAACTTCTCAGATTTTATTATCTTGCAAATTGAAATGAACTTCTCCTGAATGTCTGTTGTATACTTTAATAGGCTGACATTTCTAAAAGTGGAACTATAGTAGGTCCCTGCAGATCAAACATATGGTCAGAGCCTTCATTGTCAGAACTCTACTTTCTGGGCAGGAAAGGAGAACTTCACCTGATATATCTCTGCTCCAGCTCCCAGATTGCTGCAGGATTGTGTATATTTTAATTCTCATCAGTGATGTGCATCTACGCCAGAGGTTAGTACTCCATACAGAAAATACAGAAAGTAAAGTGATCATAGAACACATCTGGGCACAGGGCATGGGAAAGTTTGGGGAGTCAAGTTTGGTGGAGCCTTAGAAACCTAAAGCATATATACACGGGAACATAAGCACATGTAAAACAAACTTATGGCACAGACTTTGACCTGGAAGTTAAAACAAGGTAAAAAATCTCACAAATGATGGGATCAGAAATTGTCTTCCCATTGCCTTTTCCGCAAGCTTCCTCCCAAGTCTACTCTCCAATGTATCAAAGTAAAGAGGTCATAGAGCAATATGAGATGTAGTTTATTGTCTTTTAAACCTTCCACAAAAAAAGCTTGTCTGCCTTTACTTGCTCAACGAGTTATGGATTGGTTATTTGTGCCTACAGTTCACATTCTGCCTCCCACAATTTTCTTCTAATAGATGTGAAGGTGGAAAAACTGTCAAATAAACTGTGTTGTCCTCATCATAGTTTCCTGTAAGTGGAAAGCCATTATAGTTTTCCTGTTATCTCAGCAATATGTTGTCCCTCCATCCCTTGTAACAAGCTGCATATTTGACTTATACTTTGAAAGAGAAGGAAGAAAAAGAGGTGCTTTTACAGCATATATTTTCTGTAAGGGCAGGCCAGACTGCTGTGATAGCAGATGAACCAGTCAAGTGTTCCCTTGGTTTATCCTAGTTGCAAAGTGAAAATCTCAATTGCAGTTCTGTCCTGAATCCTCATGGAAAGTGATATCCTTTTGGATAGCAGGAAACTTCATAAAGTTGATGCTAGATAAACATTTGACTTACTATTCAGATTGTCTAATGTGATGACCCATTTTCAGCTTTTTTATTTTTTCAGGGATGCTGATGTTTTTCAGCATGCTTTCTAACAGCATCTAATATTGATACAGACAGCTATTTAAAGTTTTTTCATTCTGTTACTCCTTTTTTGTCCACAGTCTCAAAAAATAGAAGTAGTCATCATTGGCTACTGAGAGAGGGATGTGGTAGAACTCAGATTATTTGTGTTTTAATACCTTTTCTAAAATGAACGAAAGTGTTGCTACAGTGGTCACCCTGAGGGTCCAATGACAAATYTTCAGAGTTAGCATGGTAGAATTGTCAATGTCCATGATCTACAGGGTAACTTCAGAACATCTGTGCAGCTTTCGATATTTGACACAATGTCTCCTGGGGGTATAACAGTGACATTCAGATTCGAGAAACTGAGTTATATACATAGAGAATAAGTGACCTGCCCCAACTCATAGTGAACTGCAGCAGTTTGTGCAGCATTGTTTCGGCTCTGCCTTGAACTTCTGGGGCTCCTGTGGGACATTGTGGTCTGCTGACCCTTGTGGAACGAGGGGACTAGAGAGTGACTCTGCTAAGAGGCAAGGGGAGCTGGGCAAGTGAACTGCAGGAAGCCTTAAGCTCTCCTAGGAGAAGCTCCAGCATTACTACCCACTCTAGCTGGGTGTAGCTGCTGCTAAAGAGCTCTCTAGGTTGTCCCTGAATAGAGGGAGTTGGGGCTTTTGATGTACGCAGCCCTTGTTTGGGGTGGATCAAGTACCCTGTGAGTCAATAGTAGGGAGAGGTTTATATAAGAGCGAGGCCTGGAGCACAGCTCCCAGAGTGCAGCAAACAGAGGCAGCAGTTTGCGGAGGAGGAGTGCAGTTAGGTGTAAGAGGACATCTTTCTTTTTTTTCCCAATCCTAGTAGTGCCCACTTTCACAAACATGGTTATAACTCGCCACAAAGCATATTTGCCAGTGGCTGTGGGAACTGCTGCATCAGCTGCATTGGAAGCTCCAACCCAGAGAGAGCCTCTTGCAGCAGATGCTGCCCTACAGGTCTCAGGCTGCAGGGAGTGCTTGGAACCTCTCCAGAAGGCCTGGACTGATGGTCCGCCCTCCTGCAAGAGGTGTGCTGTTGTTGGTGATTTGTGTCATCAAGTCAAGGAGTTGCAGGACGAAGTCAGTAGATGGTGAAGCATCTAAGTGAGCAGGAGGTAGACAAGGTGTTCTCGGAGACCGTATTGCTCCTGGAGTCCCAATCYGCCGCAGCAGGGGAGTTGTTGCAAGGCTCTGTGCAGAGTGAAATAGTACAGCACAGTACAGTTAAAGAACCAATTTATTACCCTCCAGGATGAGGAGGACCTGGACCTGTCCTCAAGGGAAGCAGCGGGGCCATCAGACCCTGTGCCTTGCATGGCCACTCAGAAGAGGYGACGAGTGGTTGTAGTCGGTGACTCCATGCTGCGGGGGATGGAGGCGCCTATCTGCCGACCTGACCCCTCCTCTAGAGAGGTTTGCTGCCTGCCGAGGGTGAGGATATGAGATGTGATTGAAAGGCTGCCAAGGCTTGTCTGCTTGTCAGATTACTACCCTCTGCTGCTCTTTCATTTGGGTGCTAATGATACAGAGAGCAAACAGGAAACAATCAAGCAAGACTTCCAGGCTTTGGGCATAGTGGCCAATAGTCTGGGAGCCCAGGTGATCTTCTCATCAGTCCTGCCAGTTAGGGGGAGGGATGGGAGAAGGAGTAGACAAATTTTCCAAATTAACATCTGCCTGCAATGCTGGTGTTGGCAATAGGGTTTTAGTTTCCTTGATCATGGGACATTGTTTGAAGATCAGCAATTGGTGGGGAGAGATGGGATTCACCTCACCAAGCAGGGCACCTGTGTCTTTGCCAACAGGTTGGCCAGCCTAGTAAAGAGGGCTTTAAACTAGGTAGGAAGGGGAGAGCCATAGAGACAACTCAGGTTTTGGGAGGCCTCTAACGGGTGCATGCACCCAGAGATGTGCATGTGGGACATGGCTATGGTTTCCCTTCCTGGGAAACCTGCAGGCATGACTACCTCTCTGAAGTGCCTGTGCACAAATGCACACAACATGCAGAATCAACAGGAGGAACTGGAGATCTGTGTGTGGACACAGGCCATGATCTCATTGCAGTCACAGAGACATGGTGGGGTAGCTCGCATGACTGGAAGGTTGTCATGGATGGCTATGTGCTTTTCAGGAAAGACAGGCCAGGAAGGCAAGGTGGTGGAGTTGCTCTTTGTGTGAGAGAGCAGCTGGTACATCGTGAGCTCTACATAGGGGTGGAGGAGGAGGCAGCCAAGAGCTTACGGGTGAAGATCAAAAGGCAGGCTAACACAGGGGACAGTGCTGTGGGTGTCTTCTACAGGCCACCTGACCAGGAAGACAAAGTTGATGAGGCCTTCTACAGGCAGCTGGAAGTAACCTCACTATCACAGGCCCTAGTTCTCATGGGGGGACTTCAACCACCCTGATGTCTACTGGAGGGACTACAGAACAAGGCACAAACAGTCCAGGAGGCTCCTGCAATGCATTGATGACAACTTCTTGTCACAAATGGTGGAGGAGCCTATGAGGAAGGCTGTCCTGCTGGAGCTTGTCCTAATTAACAGCAAGGAACTGGTTAGAGATGTGAAGGTTGGGAGCAGCCTTGGCTGCAGTGACCATGAGATGGTGGAGTTCAGGATCCTGCAGGAAAGAAGCAAGTTAATAAGCAGGATTGCAACCCTGGACTTCAGAAGAGTACACTTTGGGCTCTTCAGAGACCTATTTGGAGGAATCTCATGGGTTAAAGCTCTAAAAGGAAGGGGGGTCCAGGAGAACTGGCTAGTGTTCAAACATCCCTTCCTCCAAGCTCAGGAGCGGTGCATCCCTATGAGTAAGAAGTGCAGCAAAGGAGGGAGGAGACCTGCATGGATGAGCAAGGAGCTCCTGGCCAAACTCAGATAAAAGAAGAAAATACACAGAATATGGAAGAGGGGACAGGCTACTTGGAAGAATTATAGGAATGCAGTCAGAGTATGTAGAGATGTGGTGAGGAAGGCTAAGGCTCAGCTGGAATTGAGACTGGCAAGGAATGTTAAGGACAACAGGAAGGGCTTCTTCAAATATATCGATATATCAGTAGGAAGAGGAGGACTGGGGAAAACATGGGCCCACTGCCGAATAGGGTAGGGGCCCGGGTGACAAAGGATACAGAGAAGGCAGAGTTACTGAATGCYKYCTTTGCTTCAGTCTTCACCACTAAGGGCAGCCCTCCCGAATCCCAGAGCCTGTAGATGAGAGAGAAAGTCTGRAGAAWGGRAGACTTTCCTTTTGTTGAGGAGGATAGGATCAGAGACCTTCTGGGCAAGCTTGACTTCCACAAATCCATAGGCCTGGATGGGATGCACCCATGGGCACTGAGGGAGCTGGCGGATGTTGTTGCCAGGCCTCTCTCCATCCTCTTTGAAAGTCATGGAGAACTGGAGAGGTGCCTGAGAACTGGAAGAAAGACAATGTCACTCTAGTCTTCAAGAAGGGCAAGAAGGAGGACTCAGGCAACTACAGGCCAGTCAGCCTCACCTCCATCCCTGGAAAGGGGATGGAAGAGCTCCTTCTGGGTGTCATCTCCAAGCATATGGAGGAAAAGAAGGTGATTGGGAGTAGTCAGCATGGATTCCCCAAGGGGAAATCCTCCTTCACCARTSTGAGAGCCTTCTCTGATGGAATGACTRGCTGGGTAGATGAGGGGAGAGCAGTGGACATTGTGTACCTKGAMTTCTGCAAGGCTTTTGACCCTGTCTCTGCTAACATCCTCCTAGAGAAGCCCAGGAAGTGTGGGTTAGACGAGTGGACAGTGAGGTGGATTGAGAACTGGCTGAAAGRCAGAGCTCASAGGGYCSTMMTCAGTGGYGYRGAGYSTASYTGGAGGYCTGTGGCAAGTGGAGYTGCCCAGAGCTCRGTACTGGGTCTCATCCTGTTCCACTTCTTCATCAATGACCTGGATGAGGGGACAGAGTGGCTGCTCACCAAGTTTGCCGATGCTACCAAGCTGGGAGGAGTGGCTGATACACCAGAGGGCTGTGCTGCCATTCAGAGAGACCTGGAGAGGCTGGAGAGCTCGGCAGAGAGAAACCTCCTRAGGTTCCACAAGSGCAAGTGCMGAGTCCTGYACCCAGGGARAAATAACCGTAGGCACCAGTACAGGCTGGGGGCTGACCTTCTGGAGAGCAGCCCTGCAGAGAAGGACCTGGGAGTGCTGGTGGATGACAAGTTGACCATGAGCCAACAAGGTGCCCTTGTGGCCAAGAAGGCCAATGAGTACATTGTATTGCCAGCAGGCCGAGGGAGGTGATCCTGCCCCTCTCCTCAGCCCTGGGGAGGCTTCATCTCAAGTGCTGTGTCCAGTTCTGGGCTTCCCAGGACAAGAGAGACATGGAGCCACTGAAGAGAGTCCAGCGTAGGGCTATGAGAATGATCAGAGGACTGGAGCATCTGCCCTATGAGGAACGGCTGCGAGAGCTGGGCCTCTTCAGTGTGGGGAAGAGAAGACTGAGGGGGGATCTGATCAATGTGTATAAGTACCTGAAGGGAGTGTGTCAAGGGGATGGGGACAAACTCTTTTCAGTTGTCCCATGTGACAGGACAAGAGGCAATGGCACAAACTGAACTACAGGAAGTTCCGCCTGAATATGAGGAAGAACTCCTTTCCTGAGATGGTGACAGAGCACTGGAACAGGTAGCCCAGAGAGGCTGTGGAGTCTCCTTCCCTGGAGATATTCAAAGCCTGCCTGGATGCAACCCTGTCTAACACGATATAGGTGACCCTGMTTGAGCAGGGAGTTTGGACTAGATGATCTCCAGAGGTCCCTTCCAACCTTACTGATTCTGTGATTCTATGAGAAAGAGGGAAAACCTCATGGACACAGGACAGCTTAATAAGGACAGCTTTATATTCTTTGTTTTTTTCTCAGTCTGCAGTGCATACAGGAGAATCTCCCTGTTGATTAGATATGGGTGCCACCAACAGTACTGGCTGAGGCCCCACCAAATCCACAGCTGCATCACCGCTCGCTCCAAAGCGGACATATGCACTATGACACTGAAAACTATTGTAGACGTGCATGGAGCCATTTGAAAATCCTACTTTCCTGCCTTTTCCTTACATAAAATCCTGCATCACCTCCATTTTTAAACCCCTGTATCCATCATAAGAGATTACATTCTTCTCTGCCAGTGAAGTGACCTTAATGATAAGATCCTTTGGCTATCAAATTTGTTTGACTGTGTGGTTAGGACTATACAGATAATGCTCTCTCATAATGTATGTTTTCATTAAATTAAAAAATAAGGGCTTAAGAGTCCTGGCTGTATATAAAAACACTCAAGGTACAGCATCTTGGAGGAGAAAGAAGGGCAAAGGATGGAATGTAGATGCCTGTGGTCTGTTAAATTGATTAGTAGTACAGTTATGACAGCAAGTCTACTTCTATTTCTACATTTTCTGTACATTTCAGGAGGGTCCTTTGACAGAACAGATACGGCTCAGCAGTTTTAGGAATTGAAGCCTTGCCTTTAATAATGACTATCTCTATAGCAACCCCTAATGCTAAATACAACTACACTTATAGCCAATGGGATATTTATAATACGGTCTAGGTCACACAGTGACCCATAAAAGACACTTCGCCTTGCACTAATTTTGCATCCAATTAGGCTGTGTCTGTACAGCTAGAGAAATCTGCAACCTACTTTTTGTGTGTGTGAGGATGTGCTGAGCKAATTGCTAGTGCTAGGCATCACTTGAGACAAAAATATCTGTGTTTCTACAATGATGCATGAGGGTCTGGAAGATGTCAGACCCCTAACCAAAAGACTTTTTCCTTGGGGGCTTCCAGTAAGTGCTCTTCAGTATTACTCATTCTCACAGGGAATTCTTCAGAAGCTAGCAAACATCCCTTTTATCTAAAGAAGAAAGATCAAGATTCTCATTGTTCCAACAGGTTTTGGACTGGCTTTCAACAAATACCCCTATAAGAAAGCTAGATCCTCAGTTGCTGAAAACATCTCGTTTTGGCTTACTAGTTCAGATACACTGGCTTACATTAAGAGAACATAAGGCCCTTGCGAATGTTAAAGACCATCTTCCTTTCACCATGGCATGATGCTGTGATTGTTATGATGAAAGAAAATGTCTCTTTATGTRGACAGAGGTCTTTTTATGACATGAGAAATAAAACATGCTAATGACTGCAGGCAGCATTAAAAAAACTGAAGTAGAAGCAAGGTTTTATATTTTTGCCATTGATGAGGGTTTTTTTAAAGCCTCCGTTATTGCAATATGCTTTTACACTACAGCTTAATACACATATGAAAAGGTTCAGGACCGCTGAGCATRTAGATATTCCTAGGGAAGCAGCACAAGCACATTTAGCACAGGTGTTTCTGTAACTGTACAATATTTCCTATTCATACTCACACCAGCTCTTATTCCCTTGTGGATGATGCATTAGGATGATGCAGGTTCTACTACAAAATAGAAATAATATCACTTTTCAATAACTCCTTCTACAAGTCATCTTTCATTTCTTGAGTACAAACATTTCAGGAAGTGGATTTTTTATGTTAATTATTACTCACTATTACTTAGGTAGTTTTCCTTTAGATGTTGTTTTAAACAATAGTGTAGTTCACATGCCAGGCTAGATGTGCAAAACATGACAAAGGAGAGGATCTTATTGATTCATATGCTAGGTATCATTTTGAAATGGCCTGGTTGCTCCCCATATTTGGCTGCCATGACCCCGTATCAGGCATATCTCCACTGAAATGAATGATTTTGTGCTCAAGATTCTCCAGAGAAGCTGGAGACCACATTTGTTCTTATCATATTTCTCTTCAGCTTATGCCAAGCACACGCTAATCCATGTGCCATCAACAACAGCTGSCTGTGCTTAGTATATGTGATAATCAGCCCAAGAGGCTGGATATATGGTTACTGATCTGGTCAGTACCCTGGTACCCTCTGCCGCTTCATGAGTATTTTTATAGAATGTTATTATGTATTATTCATCTAAAAAATTAAAAATAAACTAAAATATACCTTCACTTCTCCTCAGTTCTTCTGTATTGTTCCTATGTTGCTTGGATTGAGTTGTCTGAATARACACTAGATTCTGTAATGAAAAGATTAGTTCTCCTTCGGCCCCCTGCAGATGACTCTTTCTGAGTTTTGGATCCCAGCAGCCTCACTTCCCTATGAATTAGAATTTCTTTCTATTTTTTCCCATATCAGCTACATCTGATACTGAAGATTATTTAGTAAGCTGACACATTTGCTAAGTGCTCAATAGGCCTGTGCTTTGATTTCTTTATTATTTTGCTGGGGCTTTTGAAACACTCTAGCTCCAGTAACCCTTTCAGGTTTACTGTTCCCGTTATTAATAATGTTCTTGGTTGCAAGAGAAATTTGCAGGTCCTATTTTCTGGTATATAGTAAAATATACATTATTTATAATGCACTGAAAGAGGAGATACAGACTCAGATTGCGAGTTCTAAGAGTTGAAGGGCCAAACCTTTAAAAGAGGGCAGAGTACGGGGATGAAAAACAGTCTTCAGAGAGATTTGAGAAAGTAAAACCCCAAATAACCTTCTTTTAAGAAAGCAATTGCAATTTGGACTCCAAAACCTTAYTAGGAAGTTTTCTAATATAATTGCATTTCCCCTATGGCTGCAGTATTTTCACAGAATAGTTCAGGTTGAAAGGGACCTGGCTCAACCCTCTGCTCAAGCATAATCAGCCAGAACACATGGTCAAGGACTACATCCACTCAGATCTGGAATATACCCAAGGACARTGACTCCACAACCTCTCTCGACAACCTATTTCAGCACTCAGTCACCCACATACTAAAGTGTGTCCTTACAATTAAGTGGAATTTCCTGTGTTTCAGTTGGTGCCCATTGCCCTGTCACTGTGCACTAGCAAAGAGAGTCTGACCCTGTCCTTTTGACACCTTCCCCTCCATCGGGTATTATTTCACATGGATTAGAATCCACCTGAGCCTTCTCCTCTTCAGGCTGAACAGGCCCAGCTCTCACAGCCCCTCCTTGAATGAGAGTTGCTCTCATTCCTTAATCATCTTCAGGGCCCTTCACTGGACTTGCTTCAGCAGGTCCACATCTCTCTTGTACCAGGGAGCCCAGCACTGATACAGCACTGGCGTCCAGACATAGCACTCTGGGTGTGACCTCATCGGGGCTGAGCACAAGGGGAAGATCATCTCCTTCGACCTGCTGGCAATGCTCCACTTAATGCCGCCCAGGATACCAATGGTGGTCTTTGCCACAAGGGTGCATTGCTGGCCTATGTTCAACTTGTTGTCTACCAACACCCCAGGTGGGCTCTGCAAAGCTGTTGAGTAACTAATCCCTGGGTCAGAATTCCCCAAGGGCCTCCTGATAGATGACTGAGACGTTTCATGCACAAGGATAAGAATAGATTTAGTTTCATGCAGACTGTCTTGCTGAGCATGACATTTATATAAGTACCTCCTTCTTGCTATTACCCATCGAACTGCATGCACCAGGAAAAAAAGAAGAAAAAAATAAAAATGAAAAGAAAAAGAATCATGCCTGTATATGTGCAACTGAATATTGGAACGAATAAAAAAGTCAGAGCAAATTTAAATATCTAGATTTGAAATATTATAGCAATCGATGGGAGAAATACTGTAGGACAACAAAAATCGTTTATGTTGTTACCCTGCTGTTGCTGTTACTGCTTTACCTCATGTGTATTGCCTGTCATGCTAGCTGCTGTTCTTCTAGCATTGAATAGTTTCCACAGCTTTGGATATTCACTTGAGTTTAGAAAAAGGGAGAGTGGAGGAGAAGGAAATCTGTAGCTCACAAACTGAGGTGAGAAAAGAGCAAAAAAGGAAGAAGGAGAACTTAATATCATTTTCAAAAGAAGAATACCGTGTTTTCATTCTTCTCCTCCATATTTGAAGCAGTAGCTGTTTTGTTGCTCTGCCTGTCATTCTTGAATTTTCTGCTGACCTGTAGGAGCTTTCTCTTTGAAGAGGGAGATGAAAGAGGGGAGAGCCATGACTATGATGACCCCCTTTCAGCAGAAGGCTGCTGCTTCCCTGTCTTCAGGAACAGTGTTGCCTCGCCTCTTTGCCTTTGCTCTGCCTGAACAGGTAGAAGCAAACAGCTCGGCATGAAGAACAAAGCACCTAACAGGGTGCAGCTGAGACCTGTGACTGATAGATCTATCTTTTTCAGGGACAGTGGCATCTCGCTACCTCAATAGCCAGTAGGCTTTGGAAGAGGAATTACAAAGGGCCATGTCATTTAATAGGGTTCAGCTGGGGAGGAAGAAACATAAGTCTGCTTATAATGATCAGAAATACAGTGGAAAAGTTTGCAAGAAGAGGAAGTGTGGAAAAAAATTTGGAAGTTGAAAATTGTCACTGGAACATGAAGCAAACCTATGTTCAGAAACAAGATGATAGTCTGAAAATGGAAAAAAAGGTTTTAATAGAAGATTTTGTAATGTCAGTGGAAGTTATACTCACAAGCAAATTATGTGCATGAATCAGAACTCTTTGAATTTGCAGAGCTGTCAGCTTTAGGAGAGCTTGATTTGCTGTAATTAAATGACCTGGAGTATTTAAAGTAGTACTTAAAGACAATTACATTTCTGAAGAGGGATGCTGAAATGAGGAGACCAGCCTCTGTCAATTAGTATAGAATAAAACGGATGGAACCTGAAGATGTATGACAAGAAGGTGAATTTGTGAAAGTAATTAAAACAGAAAGTCTAAGCTGAAAAGGCTAGTATAAGACTCTGCATTTTTTTTTCAGGAAAAGAGTCTCTGATATGATTATTCAAATCAAAGAACTCTTCTGCTAAGTACAACTTTATCAAAATACCCATCAGAAGTATTGTCCCGTAATGTTTAAGCTCTCAGAAAGTACTGAAAAGGTAAGTTTGTAAGAACTTCAAGAGAGACAAAGCAGAGGTATGCTTCTAAATAACAGAATGGCAGCAAAGCATTCTGCATGCATTGGGACATTCTTGTGTAGTCAGAACTCTCTTTTGTAGCCACTAACCACAGTATAGACAGATACTACACACTTACTTTGTGCTTATGAATATAGGTATGATCTACACATGAGCAGTTTCCTCATATATTACCTTCTTCTTTGCCCTATATTTAGGTCTCTGAATTTCTGCAGAGTTTTAAAAATTTAGCGTTCAAAAAAAGAAATTAAATTAAAAAGCGCATAGCAAGCCTGAGAGATTGGAATGAGGTATTTATCTGTCAGTGTAAATTTGTAAGCCAACATTGCAGCAGAATGACAGATGAGAAAAAGCCAGGAGACGAAACAGGTCTTTTCTCTTTACAGTCATTATGTTCCATGTCCATGGATTTCAGGTGTATGCAAACTGCCAGGAAAGCAGCAGGAGAAAGCAATGGTAAACTGGGTTTGCAGAGTTATCATGAGGTGTGCTGCTGTAATCACACTAATCCAGGAGCTGCAATAGTCTGAACAATGTGCTACGGAAAGAGGTTGTTTGCCTGACAGCAGCTCCTGCCCTGCCTTTTTTTTTTTTTTTTTTTTTTTTTTTTTTTTTTTTTTTTTTCCGGAGGTGGGCAGAGTTGGGCTTACACTTTATTAAGCCACAAAGTGAATGGGCAGGAGACATCCAAAACTGCTGCCTAACTGCCTCATCTGCTTTTTGCTAGGGAAGGATGAAGATACATCACTCTGTGTACATCATTATGTGAGGATTCAGTCTGAGTAGCTCTCCTATACACATGGAGAGTTTTTCAGCCCTGGGCCAGGACACTGCGTCATCTCCAGGCATGGCACTGAACAGGGTGTTAGGCACACACACAGACCACAGCACTGGCTGCTGCCTGCCCAGCCACGCTGCAGCAGAGTGTGAGCAGGATGTGCAACTGCTTGTATCTTTCTAGTATGAGGGACTATGTCTCTGCATCCTCCTGATCTAAAATTTGCTTATGTTTTCACATTAGGAATTTCATTTTTGAACGGAAGCTTCAGGGGAGTAAGCCTTGGTAATCCTTCAGCATATTGTTTCCCTGTGGCTAGTATGAAAATAAATGGACATCTGGGGATTCTTGGCTGGATGCTGCAAGACTGAGGGTTCCTCGAAAGTGCTACTTTGAGAAGCCTTTTTAGCTGGGCTCTGAAAATGTATGTTTATACAAAAGTAAGATGAATGGTGCAAGAACAGTTAAAACTACTCTTTTAAAATGATAGAGGTTCATTTTAACAAGGTTATGATATTTTACACTAAATAATCCTGGGCATTTTTTTCCTTTTCTATATYAAAGACAAACCACAACTCTTTTAGCACAATTACTCTACCATATGCAAAATCTTTTCCTTCATTTTCCCAAATATCTAACATTTGTTTCCAATTATTTGGGCAATATGCAGAGCGGGTTGTGCTTTTGAGAACATGTAATATCTTTTTATGCTGATGAACGCAATGAAGTTTGATTATGGATGAAGTTTGAACAATGCAGTATGTTTTATTATTTCAGTGAACTTTCAGTGAATTACATTTCTAATAGCCTGTATCAATCAGGCCTACAAGAACCTTGTGCAAACACTTTCTGAATTTGTTGCTCAGGAGTCTAACATTTAAGTAGACTTGCTACTTTCAAGTCTGTTCCATATTGTCTATCAGATTTGGAATGAGTAAATTCAAATATGCACTTAAGGGAATAACAATGTGAATAAAAGAGGGGAAAACAGATTCCTAATCCTACCATATTCCAAAACTACAATCTATTAATTTAAATATTTTTGCAGTTTTTGCTGCTTTTGACGACTATGTTAGACTTGTAGGAGGAATCTGGACGGACATCACCCAAAGTCAAGCAGGGTAAGAATTTGGGGTTTTCTGTATTTGTAGCTATTTTGCACGTTGTTTTTCTTCAAGAGGTACAGTGATTCCACAAATCTTGTATCTGTGTCTTCACTGTCCTCTAACACTGGCTTCAATACTTTCAGTAATATCAGTTTCCAACACCTCCTTCAGCAAAATGCCACCTGCATAGAAGTCTCACCACTTTTGGTGAGACACCTGTCTGACATGTATTAACCTTATTACATTTCTGACATCTCCTAAAAGTTTTCATCTTTGTTCGTCTTTGAATAAGCATAAAAGCACTTCCAGTAGAATCCTTTTGTACAAAGCATTAGGTAAATGACCATTGCATATAATTTTTCATTTTAGTAGTAGAATAAACGTCCATACTTATGCTGTAAAACTTTTATTATTTGGGGGGGTTGAGTAGAATAGAAGCTGTAAACTAAGAAGCATATTTTATTGGATATTTCTACCCCATCTTCTCTTTTCAATTTTTTCTATATACTTGCTGGTCTCAGAACAGCTGAAGTCAGGTGCAATTTCATACATGCCACAGTCTAGTATCAAGATGAAAATTGAAACCTATCCTTGAAGTATATCTGTTATATGACGCAAAAGAAGCAATCTTGTAGTCTTGGCCATGGCTAAGCAAAAATCTCACCCTGCTGGAAATCTTTCGTTTTTTGTGTTTTACATATTCTTTCTCCTTTTGTTCTTTCTTTTCTTCCTTTTTGTACCACTATGATGAAATCATGGAAGATAACAAAGATCACTTAATTATCCTTCTGAACATACAGGATTATTTTATACTGTGTGATGCTTTCCTGTCATAACCACACAAAAAGCTTTGACATTTCAGCACCTTACTGTTTTTCTTTCTCCTGCATAGTAGTGCTGTTGATATGTGCATAGCAACAACAGTAATAGCAGTGATAGTGACAGCTGGTCTTTCCCTATAGATTGATTTTTTTCCCGTTGCCCTTGTAATGAGACCACTGTAGAGAACAACCTTATAATTTCACTAGCCTTAGTAGCTACTGCTTCTTGATAATCTTTTGTCTACTTCTTTCTTAAAAATTCATCTCATTTCATATAGTCATATATCATATTAAATTCTCTTTCCTCTTTGTCATTTACATATTTATGTCCTCATAGTATTTTTATTAATTATATCCACAAACTTATATTTTTTTCATAAGTCAGACATTCAGTTTGCTTAATCATATCTGAGTAGTCTTTCCTAGGTTATTCAATACCTGGACACACAGAACAGCTGCAGGATTTGTCCATCAAATCCCTACAGCAGGGCTCTACAGTTCAAATGGTAGCTTGCTATCCCTGTCATTTAGGAAGCATGCTATCCTAAAATATTTCAGCAATATTTGCGAGCGGCTTGATCTAACTCTGAAGCTAACTTTGCTTTGAATGGTAGGTTGGGCTAGAGACACCCAGAGGTGTCTGTTATATTATAGAATGCACAGAAAGGGCCCTAACTGTCTGAACAGAACATGTGTCTAAAGCATAAAACCAGCTTCAGGCAATTCAAATAATCTATTGCTTTCACAGCCCCTTGGGAAAAAGTTGCAGTTAAGATATGCAATTGTATTGAGCTATTTACAGCATAACATGCATAGATCTTTTACTACATATATATATAAAAAAAGTATCCTGCTTTTTCCAGTTTTGAAACAGTGTTGTGACTGTGAGATGGATGACATAACAATGCTGGAAACTCCTGAAACTAATTATGGTAGATGATTATAGCATATAGCATAGCATTAGGTATGCTAATTTGCTCTTACCACCATAACTAATGAGGTAGGCAATAAAATATTGTCCATATGTGCATGTGAACATATGTTTTATTTAGCAGCAACAGTAGAAATCTTGATACTGACTAATAAAATAATAACAAAACCGCCATATCTTACAACAACAATGCCACAAAGAATATGAAACTGAAACAACTCTCTTAGGTAATTAGAACAGTGCAGGAAAACCCAGTGCAGAACTTCAAGCAACAAGAGAGTTGGTGTAGTAATGAAAACCTTGATAAAGGCTGATGGTTCCCTTTGTCCAAACAGCAGTTCATCACCTGTGTATGTTCAGTTTTATTGTATGGGCAATCCAAGATACTTAATCCAACACTTACAGTTGTAAGTGGCTGCTGAAATTGGATGCAGTCCTACTCCTCCAGCTACATGTTTTCTCTCCCCCCTCTTGCATTGTTTCTCCTAATCATGCAAAGTGAGCTAGTTCAGTGAGATGACTGAAAAACATTTCATTTGTAAATATATATTAGTTATTTTTGGTGGTTTGTTTTTCCTCCCATCGGGTCAGGTCTGTTGATGTTGAATACACAGCTATGTACTCCCTAGATGCAATACAACAGAGGTGACAGATGTGTGGAGAGCAAGACCTGCCCTTTTGACAATAAGATGCAGTTTCCTTACTACGAGTGAGAGAGGATTGTTGATGAAAAATGGGTCAACATACAAATAGATTAAATACATAAATAATTCATGTTGATACGATAAATGTTTGGACTCTATCCCATGATGTATATTTGTCAGATTTTCATTTAAAAGCAGAAATTTTGCTTCTTTTCTGCCATTCACCGCTTTCTAGTTCTTTCTGCGCTGCTGTTGTATTATCTGAGGCTTATCTCCTCTGAAGTATTGGGATATTCACTTTATTCAGTGTGTGATAACTCCTCATATACCTTTTAGAATTGGACACAAGCACTGAACTGACACCAGGTCATTTTTATGTCTTCTGCTATCTTTTCCTCAACAACTTTCTGATTGTACTTTCACTCTGGTCTTGTCAATTCTATGGTCAATTAGGATTTGTCCTTAACTCTTCCACTCACAAATAGATGCTATTGTTATCTTTTTTAGAAGGAGGGTTTTTGGAGGTGGATACCCTCAACTTCACACGGCATGGCTTAACATCTCTACTTCCCTGCCTTTTACCAAACAAGAAGATGAGCCAGGCAAAGCCACTATGAAGAAATATAACATTGGTACCTTCATTGATTTGCCCCAGCCTATTTTGTTTTACCTTTGGTGAAAGGAGAAGCTAAAGAATTTATTTTCATCTTCTTATGCTCACATTTTTCCTCTGTTCTTCCTGCCCACTCTTACAACACCAGGATGCCGCACATGAGTGCCAATCAAAAGGAATGAGTTGTCAGTGAACATAGCACACCACAGGTTTTATGGGCTGTGCTCTATTTCTTGCTAGTAGAGAACAAAGAAAACTAAGGGTATTTACATACCTCCCTTTTCTCTGTCAAAACACTCTTTACAAACAGGTAGGCTTCCTGAGAAGAGTGACCTAGTCCAGAGCAAGATTCATTTCCTGTATATGCATGGGTCAAAGTCAAGAGTGTGGAAGGTCACTTAAGCGCCTCACAAGCTTGTGTAGAATTTTTCATCTTGAATTTTATATGGGCTGCACTAAGAAGAATCTTGCATGATCAAGGCTCATTCATGAAAGTCTTCCACGCTTTATTAAAGTGTTTCTTTGTTGAAATAATAGAGCACTATGGAAGGAAAAATGCAAAATTATAGCCTTGATTTAACCATAACCACCACAGATAGTAGGCCTTGTCTAAAATTACCCATGTATATATGATGGCTTGCATAGATAATTACAGGTATTCTGGCAGAATAAGTGCTAATTCTTTATCATAGAATTCCTCAGCTAGTTATTACCTAGAAAAGAATTCTTTGTGTATCTTAGGTGAGCAGATGTTTGGCTATTCTGTGACAAGAAGATTTTGACAGTTTAAGTATACAGCTGGCTGACACTAAGCTATTTAATAACCATTTAAATTTGTTTAATCCTCTCTGAACATACAAACTACAGGCAGGATTTTGAACAAAAAAAGTTCTGTTTTGCTCTTGAGAACTTCTCATGTTGTCACCTTTGTAATAAGCCTGAAAACCCAACTAGAAGACACTACTTAGCTACATGTGTTAAAAGGCATTCTTAATATTCAACTTTTTATTATTTTGAGAGAATCCCTCTCTGAAGCGGTCTCCAGAAATTCCACAGTACTATGTTTGCAGTGAAGGATGCAACAATAACATGTTGCCTTCCAAAAGGTGAATCCTGGTGCACTCTTATTCAGTAATATCTTTGAGAAATTAATTACACTTGTTAAAATAGCAACTCACTTTTGAGAATGCATAAAAACATTAAAATGAGAGAAAAGTAATATCATAGAGCAAATCTTTGGTGGTGGAGAAAGAAGTCCTTTTRTGTCTTTACTGACGTAAAATCTTCTATGAAACTGAAAAGTAAATCTCTTTCTACCCACTGAATTTGTTTATGTCTCTTTCAGTGATGTTGAGTATTTTCTAACGGGATGAATTTTTTCTGCAACAAAGAAAATATCAAAGCTTCATTTTAAATATAGGTGAAATGCTATCTCCTGAGAAAAGATTTGAAGTTTACTAATGTGCAGTGTTCTTATGTKGACATATGATGTTATATTTGCATATGTTCCAAATTGTCTATCATTTACAAAACAGTACAGACAGACAGTTCAGGAAATGGAGTGGGTCTGAAGACCTCTTATCTCCACACCTCGTTCTCCTACGGTTTTACTGAGTGATCTCCAGCAATCCATTTAATATCGCTGTCTCTTTACCCCCATCTGTGGAATGAGGTGACATTTCCCCTATAACACTCTTGGTGAAGTAGGTATAAATGCAATTACAATTTAGAGAGCCTCAAAAAATCTGCTGATTAGATCACTAAGATGACAAAAACTAGGCTGGTTTTGAAAAAATCCTAAAGTTCTTTATGGTCTAATGAAAAATATCATATCTTTCACCAGCATGGCAGAAAAGCGAAGGAGGCAATAAATACCTCTCTTGCCAAGATGATGTAAGGCCAGACCAATTTAATACACATAGAGTTACACAGAAGAATATTTCTTGTGCTCCCAACCACTCCCAGGTATAATACTGAGGCTAACAATCAGAATTTCTCTATTTGCATTGGATTATTTCAAACCTAGTGGCAAAAATTTCCTAAGAAGAGTAGAAGAAATTTCTATACCAGAATATTTTGATTTTTTTGTCCAGTTGTTTGTATCTGAAACAACTGCATTAATTAAGCCAGCACATGAGAACTGGAGAAACAGACAGTTCACAAGATGGTATATTTGCTGGCAGTTCTAGTGTCCTAGAAATGTTTGTGTATATAAACACATGTGCTTGTCATAGATTACTCCTATGTAATGAAGCAAGCAGGACATGGTGCTGTAAAGACTTAAAATGTGCCAAGAAGAAGAAACCAGTACCAATGCACAAATATAAACTAGTCACACAGAAAATTAGCCAAAAATACCAGCTGGAAACTTAAACATGAATCTTTTTTATTTAACACTAACTTCTGATTTTATCACCAGATTTTATCTACAGGTTTTTCACCACTTGCTACTTAATGGGCACAGATTACCTCAGTTATAAAGAATGCTGATGAAAAAAGGAATTCTGAAATGCAGGTTCTATATGCAAAGATCACTATAAAATTATGTCACATTCAGAATGAGGCAACTTCTGTCACAGATTCTTTGCCATTTGTAGGTAGTATTGGCAAAATTATTAATAATACAGTAAAGAGAGATGTGTTTGGTAAACTTTCTTTTCTATATTTGAGAGATTTTTCCATGTTAAATGATGTGAGTAGTAACATCCCTATTCCACCAGTAATTTGTAAGGGTGCTAATCAGCAACCAACAAAGCTGTATATTTTTATACAAGAATAGATAGCTTTCATCCTAAGCTTTGAACTTGACTAGTCAAAAAGACAAATAAAATAGGAGAATCTCATGATCTCTCTTTCTCTCTCCTAGAGCTCATTTTCTCATTTTTATATTCCCTTTTTTCTTCCAGGTGATTTGTCTTTCCAAAGCCTCTTTTTTTTTTCCTGCTTCTACCACTCTGTTATTTCAAACTAGGGCTTTTTCAGTCCCAAATTCCATTTTCCCACCTCTAACCACAAAGCATATCTACTGAATGCACTCCAGCCAGAACCCATCATAGACTTTCCATGCTGTGCTTCATACATTCTTCCCTCTCAGGCGGGAAGCGCCCACAGCAAACTGACACAGGCCTTTGTTGGACTAATGTCGATTTGGTGTTCATTCCATCACACTGAAATGTCATAAAACAGCCATATTTTATTAATTACCCATAGATGGATAACCTACTTCCCTGTGGTGCATTTTCAGTCATTAAGTTTTAAATGAAGTCTGAATGGGCTGAAGGTATGCTCTGTTCAGTTAAAAGACAATTCTGGGGTCTAGAACACACCCTCTCTGAAGATATTCTTAATTTTTTTAATGAAGTCTTGTCTGACTACTGATTTTTAAAAAGCTGGTCATCCTCAGTGGGTTACTATCAAAGTCAATGACAACAAAATAACTATAGTCACTTGAATGAAACGTATGTGTGCAAATAGTATTTCCAAAAACGCCTGCTTTCGATATGGTACATCACTTGGAAGATCTTAATCCTCACTACCTTATAAATTCTAACAGAAATCCTTGTGGCACAGATTCAAAATATTTTTTTCCAGAAGAACGAATGTGTCTCTGTTCTACAGGGCATATGAGAATAATCTCCTAAAACCATTTCATTACTTTGCAGGTTAGCATTTTTTTATTATATGTACATAGAAAAAGCTGGATAATTGTTGCCTGTGTGTGTTGGGTGCCTTACCACTTAGCATTTCTACAACTTTATGGTTTATATGCACTGTACAAGTACTATCTAACCATTAAACAACCACTCCATATTTGAGCAGGGTTTATTTCTTCCTTACTGAATCTTTCAACAGACACTTTTTCCTTTTAAGATCAGTAGCATAGGTTTTACTTAAGATTTGGTATTTTAGAATTTTTTCAGGACTTGATGTTATGCATTAGCAAAACGGAGAAAAGCAGTAACTTGGATTTTTATTACTGTGTAGGTATAAGCGCAGATACTTGAATTTATTTGATGCAGTTTTCCCAAAGATGATTTAGCTTTCAACAGTGACCCCTTGTGGTATGCATGGGTAGCTTTCAATACCGAACGCTCTGTACTGAAGCTGCCGTTTCTAATATTAAATACTTCACTTATAAAAAATTATTAACTTTTTAGTCATTGATATCAGAGCTGTGGGTGGAGAAAGCAGTCTGCTATGAAGGCTCATCTTCCTTCGTGACCTTCCTTTCACTTGCTTTATTAAGGCATCTCTAAGAACTTCTGAGCCTTTTAAAAAACAAATGTCACTTAAGATCTCTTCTTCTTAGCAGAGGTTCACTACCCAAAGAATATGAATCGATACTCATATATGTGCCAGATATGGAAGAGACTATAATTACTAGTCTTTGGCAATAATACTTGCCAAACAATTCATCATTTTCTTTCTGGACATGAAATACTGAAATTTCTATCCTTGTCAGCTCATTCCTCTCACCTCCACTTTTGTTTGTTTCTTTCTTAATTATGAACTTTAATATCATTAAAAAATTTCTGGATTCCTTTCAGGGTCATTTGATTGTGATGATCTGTGTTGCAGAGATTTTACTCTGCACTCCTGCTCTGAGATATTCTTCATTAATTTAACAGGCAAGAAGCATGGTTTTTTAAGCAGACAGTTTCCAATTCCAGTATTGCAATGGAATTCCAAATGAACATAATAAGCAACACAGTCAGAAATTAAAATCTGAGTAGATTCATCATTGCCATAGTCTTCATTTTTGCAGATTGTTAACTTGTCTCCTAGGCATGCCACCATATCATTTCACCTGACAAGTGTTTAAAATTTGTGTCTTATTAGATGAAGATTTTGTTGTTTCTTCTGCATTTGTATGTCACATTCTGTCATACGCCTTTGAAAAGTGAAAACATTTCTTCACTAGGACAGATTTGTTCTCTAGGCTTTTTCCAGCATTTTGTTTCAATGTTTAGTTGGTCGGTTGGTGGGAACCAACCAACAATGTTTCCAGTGGAAACATTTTATAGCTTGTAATATGGTGGAGCCTCTTTTTCTTTTACTGGAATACAGTAAAAGAAATACAGACTAGAATACAGTTATAAACTCACAGAGCTTAACAGGACCTGGAATTAATTTAATCTGCTCCCTTGCTCCAAAGCTGAAGCAACAATACCAGAGTCACTCCTGACAGGTGTTTATCTAACCTGTTCTTATAGATCTGCAGTGGCAGATTCCCCAGTCTCCTTAGGCAGTCCATTGCCATGCTTCAATAAGTTGGAAATGATTTTCTTCTGCCCAAGTAAGTTCTCTGTTACTGCTCTTTAATGCTACCACTCTGTTATTTTGTTCTTCCTGGATCCAGAGAACAGACATTTCCATGGTAACACATATATGTAAGGGACATAAGTACACTGACCTCAAGTAACTATAGTCTTCATGTAAGTGACAACATGAAATAGTCTCAGAATCAACTGGGAGTGAGGCTGTGCTGGATTGCCTCCTGCACAAGCTTCTATAGCACTCCAAGCTTCATATAGCAGTTAATAAAACCACACAGTTGGGAGATGAGGGAGCCAGTCCACAGAGTGCACAACAAACATAACAAGCACYCTTTAAGTTGTGCAGTGGGAATTCATTGCCCTCCTGCAAGTAAATAGGTTGGTAAATACAGAAAGAGCAGTGATATTGTCCTACATGAAGGATTAATGTTTGTTAATGTCCTTGAACTCAGCTTCTTTAGAACTTCTGTCTCTTTCTCTCCTGGTTGTTGTAGCAAGCTAGGAAGACATTGAAGGTTTTCCTGCTTGCTCTTTCCTTTGTTTCTTTGCAGTTGTCAGACCCAGTTTTCTGGGTCCAGACAGACATTCTTCAGTGACAGCTACAAGCAAAGGCTACAAGTGCAGCCAAACGTATTCAACATGACAGAAAGGCATCACAGCTTTGTGGGAAGTCAGGGCATCAGAGAAGCAGTGAGCATTGAGTGCATCTCTGATGTACGAATCTTTTAACCAGGGCTGGAGAGGAAGATGCTAAYAAGCAGCATTATATAACACCCTCAACAGAACTGCTAGCTGTGATGGGAAAGGAAATATTGAAAACTAATGACTGGGCCAGAATAGACTCGAATGATGCTCTCAGAGTTGAGAGATGAGAGAGTACAGGATGGGATGGACGGGATGGGATAGGAAATAAAGAACTCCTGATAGCAGCAAGTTAAATAGACAGGTAAACTATGTAACCTGACTGTTCAGAACCCCATTAAGAGCAACTTGTCCGAAGCTAGTAGGAAACAAATTTTCCTGGTTTTTTTGGACCTTTACTGGTATGGAGATGGATGTTCATTATATCCGTTACAATAAAGAAGTTAAGAATAAGAATACGGGAGTGACTTGCTCCTCATTTCTCCATTATTGCAGAATTAGCTTTTCCTTCGCCTCTTTCAGGACCTGATTCCTTTCCTGGAAAATACAAAGAATAGGGTGTCCCAAGGATCCTTTTAGGAACATCCAACTGCTGCCAAAGGCTATTACATAATTCATGCATGATTGATCTTCATGGATTGTTTGCCATCTTCTGAAGCTTATTTCATGACAAAAGGCATGTGAGATTGTTTCAACTACTGAAAAATTCTGTTGATATATACTTTAATACATATCCTTCAGGTACCTCTGCTAAAACTTTCCCAAAAGGTAAAGCATCTTGAGGTTTGAAAAGGGCATGAATGGTACTTGGGGCATTATTGAAGAGGCTTATGTTATCACCAGAGCCTAAAGAGTTTTGTTTTAAAATGTACTTGTTTGTTTTTGAAGCTCACTGGCTTCAATATTTAGGATGTTGTTTTTTTCCTCTACTTTCCTTTAAAAGGGCAGTAAAATATTTTCTTTAAATAATAAAAAAGCACAAAAGAAATCCAGAAGAAATCAGACGGGGTGTGACAAGCAGAAAATTTTTATAAAAGTTAGAATAGGTTTGAAGCAGTCAAAAGTTACAAACTGGATATGATTTGTAATTGTAATATTTTTCCGGGTTTTATTGCTAAATGTATGAAAATATCCTTTATTATTTCCTTCTAAAAGTCATTGCATTACATTTTGGAGCATAAAAACCTTTAAGGGGAAATCTCTAGAGAAAAAACACTGCCACAGAATTTTGTGTTGTTGTATTTATATGAGCAAAAGGTAAAAAGGGTGAAGCTCAATCATGGGAATTTGAATCTAGAGTTAGCTTTCAAAAATCTCAGCCTTCAGGCTCTTTTAACTTGTCAGTTAACAGCTCTCTATGAAAACCCCTAAAAAATATTATCTAAAGAGAAAAAGCCTAAATACTATACAGACTTTTCCACTGCTCTATTTCAATGTCCTGATCCTACTGCAACGTTTGTTGTAGCCACAGAAGTATGACAAATAAGTAACGATTGTTCTCTAGGATAATCCCTAGAGCATCCTGTAAGCATCCCTTTAGAGAACTACAATCTAAGGTGAACTGTAAACATGAAAAAAAATGCTTCTTACAAGTGCTAACCCCAATACTGCATACTCTCAGTACAATGAACACTCAACCAGCCAAATGAGAGGTGAAACACAGATGACATTATGTGATTATATTTTACCAGCACTCTCATTTTTCTCTGTGCAAAAAAAGAGCATTGAAATTGTTATGCAGTCAATAGGTCTATAGGTGTTTCCACTCCAAAGGAAACTTAGCTTTAAAGCACTGCAAATTAGAATCTTTCCACCTTTTTTTGAGTTTTTGCTCTGATTGTTAGTAGATGTATTATATTTCTTATTTTTCTTTTTTTTCTCCATCAATTTACAGCACAACACAATGAGCTTAAAAAGAATCCCTCTAGCTAACTGATCAGCCAGCAATTTTACAAATGAATCCATTTAATCAAGTTATCTAAGACTATGATATTTAGGGAGCTTTGCAATAATTGGAGACAGATTTGTGACTTCTCATGCTATTCTTTAGTTTGTAAGAGCACAGTAACTCAGGTCAAGGAGTGAATACAGCGAAAAAGAAATAAGTCACTTCAGTGACTAAGTCAAGATCTAAGTGTGTATTCAGACAYAGTACAAATAGTGCATCAGTTTAAAAGTCTGGGCAACATGGAAGTCTGCCCAAAGTTTATCATATTCTTAACTAATATCCTGAACAAGGGTCACCTGAGGGTATAGTGCTGATGTAGTGCTTAGGCGCTGGTCTGCAAGTTGCCATGTTCTCTAAACAAATACATCATTCATAGAAGTTTAAAACTTGTTTTCAAATCAAACACATATGTTYGACTTTCTCCTTTCTTGTTGGGGTTGAAAATATCCAAGTAGTATCCAAGATTAGTTGTTCTATCACCATCCCTGAGATCGAGATGAGGCTGACCAGCCTGTAGTTCCCTAGATGATCTTTTTTGCCTTTCTTAAAAACGGAGGTTGCATTTGCTTTCTTCCAGTCCTCAAGAATCTTTCCTCATTGCCATGACCTTTTGAAGATAACTGAGAGTGGCTTTGCAATTACATTGGCCAACTCTCTCAGCACTTATGGATGCATTCTATCAGGACCCATGGACTTCTGTATGTCCAGTTTATTTAAGTGTTCCTAACCCGAACCACTAACCCTTGACAGCTCCACTTCCATAGTCTTCTGCACCCTGGCATGGGTTGTAGTATGTACTGATGGAATAATAACTATTCCTTGAAGTTAACTGTGGATTTCACTTGAGGCATGAGTAAGACTGAAACCACCTGCCTGCCTGTGTGAAAACAAGAAATTTTTGATAGGATTATTCCAGAATTTGTAAAAGAATACTATGCTGTTTTTCAACATATACTCGCTGTTGCATGAAAGCCTGTTCAGGGATTAAATCTGCTCTTTCTAGCAAACTGAAGGACTCTGCTACCAAATCTATGGATTCAAAATTCACAGCTTTCTTGTATGCTTCTGGCCACCAGAGTGCATCTTTATTGCTCTTCCTTGCACCCTTCCAATTTGTGATGAAGAACTAATCTTATGCAAGAKAACTGGGTAAACATTGGGGGAAGATTCAAGCTAACGGATGATGTTCCATGCTATTATGCCAGTCTCTTTGCAGACTTGCATTAGGAAACATTCCCACTTTTTTTTCTTTCTCTCTCAAATGAAAGACTTCAGTCTGCTGCATAGTTTTGCAGCAGATGGCCCAAGTAGAAAACGGAACAACAGTGGAATTAAAAGAATGATTAAGCCAATACCCTACCATTAAGTCATCTTGTGAATCAAATTTATGTTATGTTGTAATAAAACATAGTGAAGATCCATGTAATTTCATAACACAGTTTCATTTCCAGTATATACCATCTTTCTGCTCTACTGCATCTGGGATGGCCAGCCATTCTGACCTTATGTTACCTACCAAAATCTTCATATGACAGAGAGTTACACAGCATATAGCATAGAGTGAAGAGAATAACTATACAGGAGATGTCATTTGTTTTCCTTAGCTTCCCTTGTTCCTCTGAATATAGGACTGGGCTGGGCATGTAAAGAAACTCTGAAGTGACCTGAGTGCTGGCCTCAGATACTCAGGGGTTGAGGCTGCTTATGTGATGTTCCATGATGGGCACATTTTTCCCCAAAATTTGTGGTTCAAGAAGTGCCATATAGCAATATATCTAACACAAGATTTAAAAATGACTGCTATTTATATAACTGCACATAACCACAATAACAGCAGCCAATCAAAGATTTCCAAATACTTTTTAAAGTACTACCTAATTCACTGTAGCATTTTGAAACAGATGGTGCTTCATTTATACTTGAATCAAGCAGCAGCCATTACAGATATGGTACCATATATAGCACCTACAGCTCTCAGCCATTACAGATATGGTACCATATATAGCACCTACAGCTCTGGTTGACTTCTGCTGCCACAGAGTATTTCCATATTTCTTCAGTCAATGGAGTAATGGAGAAAAGACTATACTGAAGCAAAGCCATGAGCAGAACAGCATTCTAGCTCCTGCGAGGTTGGTAATATTGTGGCACGTACAGTGCTTCATGTAGTGATAGCAAGAGTGGCTCTTGCACTAGCCTGGTTAATGGTGTACTCACAGTAGAAACATTACGAACACAAGTGTAGATTACCCACAGGTTTATAATATGTATCTCAGAGAAGACAAATGGTACCTTGCTGCTCAGAAAGAACAAAACGTGCTGAAAAAGCACATAATAAACTCGTTAGAATTTTCCTAAAAAACAGATCAAATCCATCCCCATCGATGTCTCACTAATTATTGGACAAGAACTTGTCTTCTTTTCATACTGTTTATCTGCAAATGTCCCTTATTCCCATGTGTTTGCAATTTTTGCTACAGATAATATAATAATATTTAATTTACATATAGATTAAAAATTACCTTGGAGCTTCTTTACACTTTTAATGGAACACTGCTCTGACATTCAGGTCCTATTAGGCCCATGTCATATTAAATCTTAGAATGTAGAAATCTTAAGGGTCAGTTTTGTTGGGTCAGTGTCACAAATGGACTTTGGAAAACTGCCATACGAACCTTAACTGCTTTCATAGCACACTAAGAGTTAGTTTCAGTTTTCAACTGTTCCTCTTTACTTTGGAGTTTGTTTGTATGTTTTTAAATAGGCTTAGTCTGATTACCAGAAATTAATCAGTTTGATCTTGTGCATGTTGCATGAGCTTAAGCACATATTCAGAATCTTTCATTTACCCTTCCTGATCTTCAGATTTATTTGAATCATAGAATCACAGAATCAGTAACGGACCAGTAAGGGAATCGGTTAGAAGGGACCTTAGGAAATCATCTAGTCCAAACTCCCTGCTCAAGCAGGGTCACCTAGAGCACGTTAGACAGGGTTACATCCAGGCAGGCTTTGAATATCTCCAGAGAAGGAGACTCCACAGCCTCTCTGGGCAACCTGGTCCAGTGCTCTGTCAATCTCACAGGGAATTCCCCCTCACATTCAGGCAAAACTTCCTGTGGTTCAGTTTTCACCCATTGCCTCTTGTGCTGTCACATGGGACAACTGAAAAGAGTCTGTCCCCATACCCTTGACAACCTCCCTTCAGGCAGTTATACACATTGATAAGATCCCCCCCTCAGTCTCTTCTTCTYCAGGCTAAAGAGGCCCAGCTCTCGCAGCCGTTCCTCATAGGGCAGGTGCTCTAGCCCTCTGATCATCTTTGTAGCCCTATGCTGGACTCTCTCCAGTGGCTCCATGTCCCTCTTCTCCAAGTCTGCGGAGCCCACAACCGGACACAGTACTCGAGATGAGGCCCTAGCTTGTCTTCAGAGTGGCATCATGCAAATACTCCTCTCTCACTTTGTATCCTGATACTGTTTTCTGGATCAGAACATTTCACCTTGATCCATACAGGAAGTTAATCACCAATAATGGTGTGCCATATAAGCCTGCCATAGACAGATTCCTAATGTAACTTGGTAATGATAAGGAATACTTTCTTTTGCAAAGGTATGCACGAAGTTGAACCTCCAACTGTCACAATGTCTTCAGCAATGACTCCCTGCATAGTCAACAGGAACTAGAGAAATATGCAAAAAATAGCATGCAGTTATGTAAATGAATAAAATACCTCCTTTTTCTTTCATCCACATAGGAAATTATTAAATTTTTCTACAGTAATTTACTGAGGTCTTCAGATCTTTCTACCATGTATTAAGTTTCATTATTACAAAATATTACATATATTTTATCTTCAACCGTTTGTTTTCAGATTAATAATAAAGGGACCAGTTGCTGAGATGGGGACAAGTATATATAATGTTCTCAAACTAAATGATTTTCTTTATGTTCCAAGTAATATTACAATTTCACAGTCAGCTGAAATATGTCTTCACTGATCTTTTTTCTGTCCTTTCTTAGAAGAGGACATTTTCCTTTTCTGAAGAACCTTCCAAGCAGAGCATTAATTTAGTTTTTGTAAATATAGCTTGGTAGCTCCCCACCAGGTGGCTGCTCTATCAGAAAGCTGAGCTGAAGCCCCAAGTCACCACAAGGCATGCTGCAGCCAAGGGCCAGCCTACTGTACTTGAGCATAGGAGCACTGTGAGAGTGGCCAGGGCCAGCCAGATGAATTTATAGTTACAAGGCAAGTCCATGGGCAAGGCAGAACATCAGTCCCAGGATAGCAGCAGGATGCTCATCAGTGAGGTCCATGCAGAACACAAACATCGTAATTCAAGTAAGGCCTGGGATGAGCTTAAAGTTAGCTCCTGAAAAATTGGAAGGTCTCTTTCAATACCCATTCTAAAACAGCTGTTTCCTGGCACTTGGACTCCAGGTCCCACAGCTGTGTCATGTCAGAGCTGGCCTTGAGCATAGGCAGTCAAACCCTCACAAGTAGGAGAAAGATTGCCTAGCATCTTGGTATATTCAGGACCTTAATAAAACTCAGACTATTGAATAAGTTGTTATATTAAGGCCGAGGGCTATGTTCTATTTCAGTTTAGAGATGCAAGTGAATAGCAGTAGACTGGCTGCCATTTTCACTCTTCTGTAACTATAGGTATAGGCCGCAATAGTTTTAAAGTGAAAGAAGAATACACATAACCTTCACAAAAACAACAACACAAAATGTAGATTTTAGCCTGTCTGATCGTACGACCTTCCAGCCCTGGTTGAGCACCCACAGTTTAATGCTTTATCCAATATTTGTCTTTTTTATGAAATACTACTTCTTTCTCAGTTAGATCAAATGTAGGACATCGGATGATTAAAAAGAAATATTGCCAAACTAAAAGTTTTCAGTGCTGTGTTAAAAAGGGACAGTACCTAAGACTTCAGGGAAGAGCACTTTTAAAGGTTGGTCCATGTCCCTTAACAAGAATGCCTTTTAAGAGGAGCATATAATAGGTGGTATGTGTAACAAGCATAAGGCAGGTTTAAAGCATCCTTAAATCCCAAGGCATCAAATGAGTCAGAAAGCTTGCAGCCCTTGCATTGATTCTCATTTGGAGGAGTCCATCTACAATGGAGTATATCAAATAAGGAGACAGAAGATGTACTAATGAAAAGGCACACCACAGTCAAGAAATGACACTGTAGTGGGCTCTCCAGGCTCCCAGAGTGGTAGCACTTAGAGCTCACTTGGTATTAATGGGGTGCTTGAAGTAGGATCACCTTTCCAGGAGGCAGAAATAATGGCAGCTTGACCCTATCTCATCTCCACTCTGAAGATACACATACACAGACACAGAACAGCTCTTACGCACACTCTCTTCCCACTTCTGAATCAGCAATAACCTTGTGTTTCCTGGCTGACAGAACAAACTTTCTATTACAGCCTCCYCAGCCTTCTCAAGTATAGCACTGTCTTAGCTGCTAAGGAGTTAGAGGCACCACAGCACAACAGTAATGGAAAGGTATTAAATGGCTTTCATAAAAACATTGCTGGTTTTTGCTGTTATAAATCATAAGCATTATGTAGAAAAAAAGGGGAAAGAATCTAACATGAAAGACAGATTATCCCAAAGGATGGGGTCAGTTATAGCCGACACACCTTTTTGTTTTTCTCTGCAACGTAGAAGTTGTAATGAAGAATTGTATTCTATTCCTGCAACACAGAATTGAAACCCTAACTTACATAAAAAGCTGATGTGTAAGGCCAAAATAGTACTTTCATAAAAGTCCTCCCACAGAATAGCCTTTTAAAAATGAGTATAACTGTACCCACTCACACCTGTTTTCCTTTTGACATACATAATTTATTTTTAAAAAATTGTTCACCATAGAATGGACAGATTCTCTGTAGAAACAGCATTTTTTGCTGCAGTATTTTTTTTTAATTTCTGGTCTCTCTAAATTTGAGAAGAAATGTCACAAGCTTTTTTTTTYCCCCTAGACTTCTCTTTTCAGTGATTGTACTGTTTCTTTACATCTTCTTTTACTCTTTCTTTTTCTTGCACAATGTGCTGCATATTGTGGATACAGCAAGATTGTATATGACTAAAAGAAACCAAAAGGAAAATGTCTAAATATGGAGAAAGTGGGTCTTGATTTAGACTTTTTTCTTAAAGAAACCAACAAATGCTGAAGCTGCAACATGTTTCTTCATTGTTCTTTCAAAATCATTGCTTTCCTGAGGTAACTGTATTTTCAAGAATTTTTGATTACTTTATATATTCACTTGATAGTTTGGGTACTTCTTTTTTCTAACTCAATAACCACAGTGCAGTCCTGAATATTAGCTTAATCCTGCTAAAATCTTTACTTAGGCAAGAATACACCTTTCAGTGGGCCCACCATTCTACAGTCTGTATGTTTTACTGTAAGCATCAATTTTATTGCTGATATGACCATATCCATACTAATCCTATGGGTTAGCTTTTCCTTAAAGGAAAAACTCTCATTGGAGGAAAGTGCATACGCTTTGAAGGATGTGTTTCACTGTGTATATGTATGTATTACATGTATCTTGGTACCTCTCCAATGCACTCATACCACTGCTTCATCCTCGTATCAGTAGAGTACTAGGTGCGTGGGTTTTGACGGAATCTTTACAGTTTACTTGCAGTTCTCCTGTAACATTTGACACACATGTTGGCTAAACCTCACATAATCACTACAAGTAATGGTCTTAAGCAGAATGAAATACACTGTTTCAAAGGCTTGAAAAAAATGTGGGATTTTAAGGGAAGGAGCATGGCTAATGTGTGCTTGATAGGATGAAAAATATACAAATAAATATTGGGTTGTTGGTTTGGTTTGGTTTTGTTTGCAACCCATGATTGGGTTGCTGCAGTTTAGAGCTAGGCACAGACTTCTCAAATTGAAGAGAAAAAGGTCAAATATGTTAGCCAACAAATACTAAAAGGAGTTTCCAACACATAGCCTGCATATGGAAGCAGTTAAGAAACAAAGATTATAAAATGCTGAAGAACTGTATTTCTGTTCAACCAAGAAAGCTTTGAATGCACCTGATCTTCCGCAATATGGGACTAAAAGAAGAATCCTGATCACTTAAAGACAGACTGACTGGCTCTGTGACTTGTATGTGCTGTTGATTAAATGGAGAACAATTCGGATGATTGTGATATTGGCCCTCCAGACACTACTTTTGCTCTCTAAAACTCTCTGCTTTCCCACCCAAGTTATTTTCTGTTCTTTCCTGAAGCTTCCAATTGAGAGTATCATGAGAATTTTAAATGCTTCTGTAGGGGAGGCTACACTGAACCCCACTGTTTTATTGATTAAGTACCCCTGCTTCCACAGGCTGCCCTCCAGCCACTGTTATTAATGTGAGTGGATACCTGAGGGCTGATACAACTTGCTTATTAATAGGATTTGGACAGCTACATTGTCCTATGGACAGGGCTTGGGCAGCTGCATTGTCCTGTGAACAGGACAATCTGCCAACAACTGACCACCTGGAACCACATCTTTGTTTCCTCTGAACCACATCTTAGATCCACCRGCTGAATAAAGCTTTGTCATATGACTTGTGGTCATCACTGTCAGCTATATCTATAGGTGAGGGAAGGGGACTTACTCTAGGAGAGACAGATGCAAGTTTCCACCTCTCTGGTTCGGGGATACCTGACTAGGAAACTCCTTGAGGTTGAGAGCCCAAATTGCTTGGTGGTATGTAGACTCTGCTTTATTTACTAATTATTGACTGATCTTTCTTTCTATTCCTCTGATATGTGAATAGCCTATGCCTGTGAATTAATAAATTGTATCCTACTCATTACTTACTTGTGTTCTGACATTGCTGTAAGCATAACAGCTTCATTGTTGATGGTGATTATTTTGTCGGCCGGGCAAATACTGCAACATTTTGATGTTAGTGTCCCTGCAGCTTGTCCTTCAATGAATTATATGACTTTTTCTTCATTAATTATTATTTTATGACAAAATCTCTGGTTGTTTTGAAAGCTTTGATTTATGTGGTTTATGTGATTTACCTCACTCTCCTTTGAGCTGGAGGAGGAAAAAGAGTTATTCCAAAAGCTATGGAGGCTTTTAAAAGGGAGACTTTCAGTGCAACTTGGACATTGCACTACTAAGCTTCAATAATGTGGTCCTTAAAGACATGTATTGGCATCTACTTTAATTTTGTTTGCTGACATATCAGCGAGGACTTTGTTTTCCTTTATTACCATTTTCTCTAGGGAGGTTCATACAGAATATGTATGACACATGTCTTTCTTTTATAATACCTGAGAGATGACAAAATGCTAGCAGCTTCTGTTTTCTCTATATATCTCTAGTTGGGTCTATTAATACTTTTGTTTAGTATTTAGAGAAAAAAAAATATATTTTTCTTATGACATCCTGAAGGGATGGTTATTTCTCTGCATCATGCTGTGATACTGTCTTGAGTCATATCACTCTGGAAAGCACTCATGTATTATTTCTCTATTAAGGTGCAAAAAGATTACAGTTACATATTTCATTTAAGATGATTTTTAATTTCAGATGTTACTAATTCTGAGGTTTTTTGCCTAATTACATACTCTGGAGAGCTCAACATTATAAGTAAGTTCTTTCAATTGGCATCAGAGAAGTAAAGTTGACGTTTTATAACTACTTAAAATTAAAGCTTAAGCCATTTCAAGTCATCTGAAGTGTGAATCACCAGTTCCATGATAGGAAGCTCCCAGATGTACCGCTACTGAGTTCTCTTTAGACTCCTGTCTTTGCAGAAAAGAAAGGATTTGTTTTTATAGTTATATATAATAAAGTTTGTATTAAAAATATATATGCAGTAGAAGAATGGTACTGAATGCCACCATCATTCAGTGCCATGCTGTTGGTCAAAATATAAATAAATAAATAGATGCATAAGCTATGCATGTGCATCTTGCCTAAACTAATTACACAGCTGATGCCAATGTATAATAAGTAGGTGATCTCAGTTGGCCATTTGTTCAGGTAAAAGAGAATTTTCAAACAACATCTAAGAACGAGTGAGATGCACTAAGTCCCATGAACTTTTTTAAAACACAGATTGTATTTTCTTTTCTCCTGTCATTATCATAACTGACTTTGAGACTATCAATCCAAATTTACACAAAGTTAATCTCGAACTCTTTCACCCGTAATTATTGCTTATGTGTTATTTTACAGGTGTTTGTCTTCTTTAAGTATTCCAGTCAAAGCTGAGGGGAGAACATATGAGAACAATGTCAAACTTTTAACCAGTCTGCCCTCCTTGCTATTCCTACACTTCACAGACACCTTTTCAATACAAAGAAAACCAGAATTCAGCCCCAAAGCACAAGAACCCCTAGTTTTGGGGATACTATTTCAGAAACATTGTCTTTAATTCTTGCTATATTCTGTAGAAACTAGCAAGATTGTAAAACTAAATTAGCTTTCCTTATGCTAAAATAGATGGATATGTATTACTGCTAACTTAAAAGACGACTATTTTACTGTGGCTGAGGTAGAGGCTTGTGATGCACAGAAGTCAAGAGTGTTACAATCAAAATCAATCACAATCAGGGTATAACTAACATTACCTTGCCTTGAACCTAAAACTAAGTGTGTTAAAGCAATATAAGCAATAGGACCATATGAGTATTTTGCACCACTGGGACACCATAGCCAGACACAATGTATAAGCATTTTATACAAGCGTCTGAGCAACGTGACCACCACAGTAGCAAATGCACTTGTGCATAGTTGCATGCTGGAAGCATCCAATGAACAAAAGGTTGCCAGACAAAGGACAAGGTACACACAAGAGACTGCAGGCAGGCAGGATATCCTGCCACATACAAAAGAAGAGCAATTAGAAAAACCGAAACCATGCTATGCATTAAGAGTAGCAGATCAGAGCTTTCTTTTGGAGGAGGGCTAAAGAGCATAACAAGAAGGAAGAAGAAGGAAGTAAGAARGAAGGCAGACAAGAAAGCAGGAAAGAATGATTCTTTACAGATTTTTCCTTGTTGGAGAACTCTCAAGCCTGACTGCCTCAGCCTCCATGACTGAAACCACCAAGGACCCCAACTTCCAGCCATAACTGCACGGCATCAGCTTCTCATAGCTAATCTGGGATATAAGTGTTAAGGACAAACAGTTTTGTATATGTAGTGATGATGATTAATATATTGTATAAACATGAGTTCACTCATTAACTGAGTTGTTAATGTATAAGTCAAAGATTTTTTTGTGTCTAAAACTGGTCTGCTTTTGTTGTAAAATTTTGCTGTAAAATTGGCCAACTCCTATCGCAATGATCTCTACTTTCCTTACGTTTATTTATACATACATACACATATATATATATATTTAACTGCAGCATTACCCACTTTTTAAAATTAAAAAAACTAATGACCACAAAGTAAAAATGTGAACAATAATCTTGTATGCCAGAATCCTTGATTAAAAACTTTAACTCCTCTTTGCTCTGAGGCAACTRCATCTGAATCCCATAGCCAAATGGTCAACAGAATGTGGGCCTCTCTCTCCATGAAAATAGTTAAATAAAGGCTACTCAAACAGCAGTGGAATCATCTTAATAACTGGAGAGGGCCAAGCTGGCTGAAGCTTGTGCTGTAACTACTGCAGATAAATGAGCATGCAGCTTTTCAGTCTAATCTGACTGCTGAAATGTTGTCTACTGGGTATGTCCTTATATGATGTAAGTTGGATAGTCTCCACACTAGTCCACCTGAAAGAGCTGAGATAGCATTCACACCTATGAATGCTGTTGTTTTGCAATTTGATCACCTCTCAAAGATTTGCTGACAAGACTTACTGACTTGCTAAAAAGTATAACAAATAATCTCCTGTTTGTTCTTCCATCTCATTTTTAAGATGTTGCTGCTTATGTATCTATTTATCTAAATTTCCTGCTGCTGCCAGCACATGCTGTATTTCATTTTTAATTATCTATAGTTTCATAGGAACTTATTCTTTATGAGTCCTGTAGTTCCACCGGAGATATGTGCACCTTGTTTTCCTTCACTTTACGGACACAGGTATAATTAGAACTAGAATTTCACTTCCTCATCACATTCCACTGTAGGACTTCCCTGAAAACATTTCCTTTTAACTTCTGCTCAAAAATATTCAAAGGAAATAGTAGTGACTACATTACAGTAGCCTTGTATTTAATCAGCAGTGCTGTCCATCTATCTACAGTATTTGCATATTCTTCAATCAGATGCTGCAACACAACTTGATGTCAAGAAGATATAACTTTGTTATGCTGTATCAGTTGCCATTGTATACTTCTGCAGCTGATGTTGCAACTCAGTCTTTTCTGCCTGAATACTCTGCTTGCAATTTTGATAAATGTGTTTACCTGAAAGAGTGTTTAAGAATATCTATACTTCTGTATGATTGGTTTTGTTGTCATTTTAATAAAAATAAATATAAAAATGAAATGTACTCCACTTAGGAAGTTGGTAATATCTCATGATATTCAATAATGCGCTCAAAATTCAAGGAAAAGTAYCCTTGTAATTTTGCAGGCAGTAATAGAATAGTGTTATAAAATATCCCCAAGCTAGGTTTCTGTGGAGTAGAGATTAGAATCAGTTATGCGGTACTAGGGAAACTATTTGAGTTTGTAAGCTGTTTGCATTGCTCCTTCACTTCAACTAAAGTATCTCAGTTGTCCCCAGTTCAGGCTCTGTTGATACCTAAAATACATATTAGTACATGTAACACCATTAGGAATACACTTGGCTTCTCTAAGCATTTATTAATCTTCTCTGAGAATTTCTTAATTTCTCTGAGAGTTGGTAGGTGTTTGTGAAACTAAAGCTTATGATCTTATGAGACTCACCACATTTGTGTGTTACTAAGAACCAGTGGGAGTCAGAGGCTGACTAGCATTCTTCCCTACTGGCTTGTTAAAATTTCCTTTGTTCGTTCCTACAACACTGTATAACATTATGTACATGATGTACAATCTAAGTAGTAACTATAATTCATTTGAATCCCTGGGGATCCAAACATATGCTCTTCCACATCTCACTGCACACCAGAGTACTCAACATGCTATCCTCAGTCCCTGAGAGGTGCTTTTTACTTCCCTGATCTGAGAGCTGGTAGGTTTCAAACTAGTCAGTTCTGTTACCTGCTACACATTCTGAGGCATATAAGACATTGTTAAGATGTCACACTTCTTCAATTTACAGACTACTACATCCCTGTGCTACACAAGAAACCCCAATCTCATTATGTAGCTAATTTAAAATCACCCTTAAAACAAGCAAGCATGAAGTAAAAGACAAAGTAACATCATAATTTCTGACACTGTGCCATTAACAATGTTTTAATAGAGTAAGCAAATGGAGTTGCAAGGGGAATATAGAGGGAATACTGAATGTTTGCGCAGCAAGTAAAAAAGATTCGTTATGCTTCAGGCTCCATTCATTCAGCACAAGTTTCTGACAAACACTCACTGTTTATAGCTATCTGTTAATTTCTTTGGACATGGAAATGTTCTGTGATTGGACCCCAACTTTTCCACTCCGTTTTTCAACTTCTTGACTCTTTAA
Source organism: Rhea americana (assembly GCF_003343005.1). Lineage (NCBI taxonomy): Eukaryota > Metazoa > Chordata > Aves > Rheiformes > Rheidae > Rhea > Rhea americana. Next base: position 159,497 of record NW_028186629.1, on the reverse strand, counting down.
CGTAATATAAAACTTCTCCTCCTACTTGGTGGACTAAGGTTGCTGCTTTTATAGAGTGAAGTGTTTTCATCTGTTGAGGACAATATTTAATATCATTTGCACACTGACAAAGTACTCAACAGAAATATTTGAATAGGAAAATACAAGTGGTTCATTACCAGCTCTAGACTCATATTAGTCATGACTGAAATTAATCACTTCAGGATGACAGTAAGCTTAGTGTGACTGACCTCCTTAAAACCTCTGAGAGTGTAAACACTTAAAAAGTGTAGATAAAAATATGGTGCACTTTCATCTCTAATTCGTGTTTTGCACCCTTTGTATCCTTCCTGATTTCATAGAATCGGTAAGGTTGGAAAGGACCTCTGGAGATCATCTAGTCCAAGCCCCCTGCTCAAGCAGGGTCACCTACAGCATGGTAGACAGCATCACATCCAGGTGGGCTTTGAGTATCTCCAGAGAAGGAGAATCCACAACCTCTCTGGGCTACCTGTTCCAGTGCTCTGTCAATCTCAYRGAGAAGAAATTCCTCCTCACATTCAGGCGGAACTTCCTGTGGTTCAATTTCTGCTCATTGCCTCTTGTGCTGTCGCATGGGACAACTGAAAAGAGTCTGTCCCCATACCCTTGACACACTCCCTTCAGGTACTTACACACATTGATAAGATCCCCCCTCAGTCTGCTCTTCCTCACATTGAAGAGGCCCAGCTCTCGCAGCCGTTCCTCAAACGGCAGATGATCCAGTCCTCTGATCATCTTCATAGCCCTAGGTTGACCTCTCTCCAGCGGCTCCATGTCTCTCTTGTCCTGGGAAGCCCAGAACTGGACACAGTACTTGACATGAAGCCTCCCCAGGGCTGACGAGAGGGGCAGGATCACCTCTGGCAACCTCTTCCTATCTTTCTATAATGCTGGCACCCCAGGAGACCATTGGCCTTCCTGGACACAGGGGCACATTGTTGKCTCATGGTCAACTTGTCATCCACCAGCACTCCCAGGTCCTTCTCTGCAGGGCTGCTCTCCAGAAGGTCAGCCCCCAGCCTGTACTGGTGCCTACGGTTATTTTTCCCTGGGTGCAGGACTCGGCACTTGCCCTTGTGGAACCTCAGGAGGTTTCTCTCTGCCGAGCTCTCCAGCCTGCTCAGGTCTCTCTGAATGGCAGCACAGCCTTCTGTTTGACAGAGCCCTGGAACAGGTTGCCCAGGCAGATTGTGGAGTCTCCTTCTCTGGAGATATTTAAAGCCCACCTRGATGCAACCCTGCCTAGGTGACCCTGCTTGAGCAGGGGGTTTGGACTAGATGATCTCCAGAGGTCGCTTCCAATCTTACTGATTCTATGATCCTATGAATACTAGCCAGYTCTTCTGGACTCCTCTTCCATCTAGGGCCTTAACCCATGAGATTTCTCCAAGCAAGTCTCTGAAGAGCCCAAAGTCTGTTCTCCTGAAGTCCAGGGTTGCAATACTGCTTATTGCCTTAATTCTTTCCTGCAAGATCTTGAACTCTGTTATTTCATGGTCACTGCAGCCAAGGCTGCCCCCAACCTTCACATTTCCAACCAGTCCCTCTTTGTTGGTTAGGACAAGTTTCTTAGTGTTTCTTCTATCAATAAAGTATCTTTGTTGGCATACTTATTTTTCACAGATAAACATATTAGGATTGGATTCACATTTTATACTAAAATATTTTCTCAGCCTGCTTATAATATGTCTACAGTATTTACAGAGTTGGTCTTCAGAATCTGAATGGTCAAGGTCAATACTAACTGTAGGATATACTACCCCTCACTATGAGAAGTTGAATACAGCTGTATTCACAGTAAGACACAAAATGCTACTACAGCAGTAGTTGGTAAGAAGTTGTACCAAAGTGTTCTGACAATAAGGATCTATCTCCCAAAGCCACTATAACAGTTGTATTTTTCTGAATAACATAACCGAAGCACTACGGACAGAACTAAAGTTTTTTGAGTGATAGGCAAAGATTTCTGGACCAGTAACATTACTAGCTTGTTCCTGGCCACTGTGGAAAACAGGCCAAAAGTAACTTACTTTAACCTATAACTTCACGAACATTCTTGTGCTGCAGAAATTAATGGATTTTTGATTAACTAATATAAACTCTGTTTGTCTATTCCTTGTCAAATATGCTGAAGTCCACTAATATAATGTGATCTGTTTTGGCCTTTACTTTGAATATAAATTCGAAAGGTGCTAGATTGATAGCTCTTATCTTCAGAAGAGGTTTAGCAATAAGCATATCTCAGTACTGAATGAAATTTCACCTCTCAGTGAAAGCATAAAACTTGGTCATTAGTACACATCTTCAGGCTGTGGACAATATTCCAGAAGGAGTGGATGCTGSTGTTTGACACCTAGTCTTTAGAAATAATGCTAGCCCTTCAAAATCACTTTGCACACAGCACCAAAAGTGTTAGTGATAGCAAAAGGAACACATCTGCGTTTTTTGCTGACAGATTTGCTGACATTTTTTAAACCAAAACAGTAGTAGGACCCTACCTACTCCTCTATAGCCTGGAAATCTTCTCTTCACATAACATTATAGTGCCCCTTGTCCATAGTGCCTCACACTTGTCTCTCACACAGTAGAAAGAGTGTCAAATGAAATTGCTATATTTTTGCTAAATTATATTCCTCCCAGAGAGATTTTGAGCATAAAAGAGCTGCTAAAATTCAAGTGCACGTTATATAAGGACATCACTATGTGTCAAGTATTTGGCTCTTACGTGAACTAATGTGATAGAAATTATATTTCTTTGCTGCATTCTGTTCTGCTGCATAGAAGCTCACAAGACATCTGCATTGTAATTACCACCACAGATTCAAAAAAACTGAGAGCTGCAATGTTACTGAACTTGCCTCTGACCAGGTAAGCACCTCAATGTCTGCGTATTTAAAAAGGAAAGCAGAATTTAAAAGTATTTGTTTATTTTAAGGGTCTTTGAGCTGCTCAAAAGGATGTGAGCTTTTTGGAAATGCTTTGGTGCTTGCTAGTGAAAAGAACTCATCACTTTTTTTCTTTTTCTCCTACGTGAAAAGTATGCTGCAATCAAGAGGTTAAAAGATATCATTCCTGGCTTCTCTAGCTGCACTGCAGCATAACAAAAAATGTACGCAAATTCGCTAGGCCCTGAAACAAGCAGTCACTAACCCATCTCTATTAAATACTGCTTAGCAATGGAGCTGTTTTAAACTTGTTAGAGAGAGACATGTTATTTGCAAAGACTGTTAACTCTTGCAGATTCTTATTTCAAATATTTATTTTAACAGAGATAAATTGTTCCTTATTAATAGAGATTATTGTTCCTTGCTGCCATTATTATATCTGCTGATGCAACACAATAAACATATGAAAAGGTGACTTTCTCAAGAGTTTGGCTAGAATGAGGAACTGCAGCTTTTGATTGATGCCAAGTAAGTTTCCTGAAAAGCGCATTGTTGAGCAGGAAAAGTCACAAAGGACAATTCCCTTCTCATCTTGCTTCAGTAGCCATGATGACTGATGGGTTATATACATCTACTGTCTTTGAATAGGTAAACAGTTTTCAAGTTCTGTAAAAACAAAAAAAAAMGCAGAATTTCTGACCTTGCATGATGTCTGAATTTAGAATAACAGATGGAAAGGCTGTCCTTCCAATCCTTTCTTCYAATGTGAGTGTACCGCCTATGCCATGTATTAACAGATCCTGACAAAAATGATAGAATGGTAGGAAACRTGTTGACTTTTCCTCACCACTTGAACTCAATTTTAAAGCTTTTAGCATTTTTAGGTATCATTATGACAATAACTACGACTCCACATACCCTTTTACTTCTCTGGAATGAGTTTCTTTATGAAGATCTGAATTACATTTTTTTGTGCTATAATACCTCCTATTTCTCAGTTTTGACCAGTACACAAGGCATATTGCCCAGCATCTTAGAAAGAAAACAACTATTAAATCCACCAATGAGGGTGCAGAGAGATTATAATTTGCTCGAAAGGTACCTGAAGGGAGTGTGTCAATGGGACAGGGCTAAACTCTTTTCAGTTGTCCCATGTGACAGCACAAGAGGCAATGGGCAGAAATTGAACCACAGGAAGTTCCGCCTGAACGTAAGGAGGAATTTCTTCCCAGTGAGAGTGACCAAGCACTGGACCAGGTTGCCCAGAGAGGTTGTGGAGTCTCCTTCCCTGGAGATATTCAAGGCCCGCCTGGATGCAACGCTGTCTAACATGGTCTAGGTGACCCTGCTTGAGCAGAGGGCTTGGACTAGATGATCTCCAGAGGTCCCTTCCAACCTTACTGATTCTGTGATACTATGATTCAGACACATATTATTAAGTATAGGAAGAGAAGTGATCAGTCACGAAGAGGGGAAAAGACTGCTCTTAAATCTATAGTTCTAGGTCACCACTTCTGCTGTTCTCTGGTTGCAATAGTACTTTTTATATTAATCAATGCTACTTATTCAGTCAAAACTCGTTCTTGAAGTTCCACAGTTCCATCAAAGCAAAAATAATGAAGGAAGACCCTGTTTTTCAGTGTTATTTCACCTTATTTGTGAACAGGAAACATAAGCAGAGACTAAATATAAATATAAATATAGTTTCTTTATCTCTCTTCTATATTCTATATTCTTCTTTATCTCTCTATAGCTGAATATTTTCTTGACCATCTGTAGCTACTGTAAAGCCTTCTTTCCCATATATATGCATTTCTTACTTTGGGTGTGTCTTTTTCATTAAAAATATGGTATTCATTTGCAATAACCGGCCTTTAGATATTTAGAACCTCCTCTGAAACTGCTGACTATTTTCTCCATCATCTAAAAATGTAACTGTTCTTTGCAGTGAGACATGAGGCAATATTATGCTTTCACACTGACATCAAGGCATACAGAAGAGTAACTTTTATTTTTAAAATGCTAGACAGGAATTTAAGACAGCAGTGGAAAAGGATTAGCATGTTGCAAGAAATACTGACTAAGGGAAGGATTTTTCAGTGATAAGACAAGAAATTCCAAAGTGGTTTAGAATATTTAGTATTCTTTAGACCTTTTAAAGTTAATATGATTAAGTCCGGTCAACAAAAAATAGCCTAGATTAACACCAATAGGAAGTAAATTATTGCAGAAGTGGGGACGAATGTTCAAAACTTAACCTTCTTAGCTCTCAAGAACTGTCCTGCTACTTGCTGGCTATAACCTGCCTGGTTCAGTTGTAAAGTGTAGTAACACCTGGACAAAACAGAATTGACAAATATTGAATCCTCCAATGAATTACACATGCCACACATGAGTCAGAACTGGCAATTAGGAAGATGATCACGCATTGTGTTTCTGCACATAGACTTTTCAGATGAAGAAAAAATAGGTCTGTAAAATTGGAAGAATTCCTGAAAATGGAGGAAAATCCTTGGAAATGCACCTATGAAAGCTTGGGGACACTTGGGGACCTGGCTGGTAAAGCACAAAACTGTAAGCAGATGGAAAGCACAAAACCATCACTTTCTGCCCAGCTGTCCTAGACCAACAGCAATCTACCCAATGGGATGGAAAGCGAGACTGAATGAATGCGACTTTCAGAAGTGAGTGAGAGAGTAAGAGTGTGAAATAATGAAGTGAACTTATCTGCAAGTTTAGCTAACCAAATTACCACTAAAATCAACATTTGATGAATTACTACCTAATTTTTAGTATCACAGAATGCTACCGAATCTTTTCTCCAGAAGAAATAATCATATGTGTAACGAGACAGTGTTGAACTACGCCCACACTGTTGTTCTAAGATTAAGTTGTCTTTCACTGCCACATTAACTAAAGCTCTGGCTCAAGACTTAGTCCTCATCTCTTGCAAATCTAAGGGACCTTTTGCTACTGATTCTAGTGGAAGTAGAACTAAATATCAAGAAAGTAAAAAGGTCCAGCAAAATGACAAGAACATCTTCAAAAAAAAAAAAATTCCTGTAGTTCTTTCATAGGACTAGTATCTAGTATATAGTATAGGACTAGATTTGCCTGTGCATGGTGAAAGTATTTGGCTTAACTGTAAGAAAAGAATGAGTATCTGCACTAATTTCAAAGGTAATGAAATCATAATTGTATTTTTAAACTGATGTATACTGATCAGAATACTTGTAGCTCAGAGGGCTTGCTGACTGTGTTTGACATGGTTGCTAGTCAGCTGTATAGCCGTCTGAAAAGGCTTTGTCGTTTTCTGTAGTCCTATCACCTATGCAGCCAGCAGCCATTTCATCATGTGGCTACATACTTGGCATGCACTCACTCATTCTGAAAGATGTACTCTCACACATGGCTCCTTCCAGCTGATGATAAAAGCATAGAGCCGTATCCAGATTTTAAGTGTTTTCCCAAATTGAAAGAATATGAGCAGACTTGGCAATTCTCATGACCCTGATAAACTATCATTTCACTTGACTGCTCAGTCTAATTGCTTGCAGAAGTAGCTCTTTAGTCTCACGGAGCTCTAGAAGCTCARGTGCAGTAGCTGGAGTTACACCCTCTGATGACAGCAACGCAGTATTAGGTTGCTAGATAATCAAGTCTCTTACTGTAAGTCTAAGCATGCCAGCAGGGCACGTCAAAGATGCAAATCCTTCATTTCCTTAGTGCTCAGTTCAATACTGAGTTGAATATCCTATCATTCTATGAAGAACTACTGCCATTTTCTGCTTACAAACTACTCCCAGGGCCTCTGCTCTCCTTAGCACTTGGAGATAGGTGCTATGTGTCTAGGGGCTCTGTGAAGATTTGGATATGTGGTAAGTGCAGCAAAATATATTTAAACTTGGAGCTGTTTTGGCTGCAGTAACTGCTTGACTTAAGGGGAGGCACAAAGAAGTTTATGCACTTAAGAGTCTTGCAACAATTAATACAAATTCATAAAAAAAAAGCTCTCCATAAAATAAAGCTGAGATGCTTCCTGTCACACAGGGATGGATAAGCAACACAAATAGAACCATGCTGCTCTAACAGCACAGGAATTTTGGGGAACCACAATACTTCTGTCAAAGAAGATGAATCAGATTCTTCAACATCTGTAAATGTCTTAATAAAAGCAAAAGAATTCTCACATAGAGCTTAAAATGAGCAAAGAAGGAGACTCCACAACCTCTCTGGGCTACCTGTTCCAGTGCTCTGTCAATCTCATGGAGAAGAAATYCCTCCTCACATTCAGGCGGAACTTCCTGTGGTTCAATTTCTGCTCATTGCCTCTTGTGCTGTCGCATGGGACAACTGAAAAGAGTCTGTCCCCATACCCTTGACACACTCCCTTCAGGTACTTACACACATTGATAAGATCCCCCCTCAGTCTGCTCTTCCTCACATTGAAGAGGCCCAGCTCTCGCAGCCGTTCCTCAAACGGCAGATGATCCAGTCCTCTGATCATCTTCATAGCCCTAGGTTGACCTCTCTCCAGCGGCTCCATGTCTCTCTTGTCCTGGGAAGCCCAGAACTGGACACAGTACTTGACATGAAGCCTCCCCAGGGCTGACGAGAGGGGCAGGATCACCTCTGGCAACCTCTTCCTATCTTTCTATAATGCTGGCACCCCAGGAGACCATTGGCCTTCCTGGACACAGGGGCACATTGTTGTCTCATGGTCAACTTGTCATCCACCAGCACTCCCAGGTCCTTCTCTGCAGGGCTGCTCTCCAGAAGGTCAGCCCCCAGCCTGTACTGGTGCCTACGGTTATTTTTCCCTGGGTGCAGGACTCGGCACTTGCCCTTGTGGAACCTCAGGAGGTTTCTCTCTGCCGAGCTCTCCAGCCTCTCCAGGTCTCTCTGAATGGCAGCACAGCCCTCTGGTGTATCAGCCACTCCTCCCAGCTTGGTAGCATCGGCAAACTTGGTGAGCAGCCACTCTGTCCCCTCATCCAGGTCATTGATGAAGAAGTGGAACAGGATGAGACCCAGTACTGAGCTCTGGGCAGCTCCACTTGCCACAGACCTCCAAGTAGGCTCTGCACCACTGAGTAGGGCCCTCTGAGCTCTGTCTTTCAGCCAGTTCTCAATCCACCTCACTGTCCACTCGTCTAATCCACACTTCCTGGGCWTCTCTAGGAAGATGTTAGCAGAGACAGGGTCAAAAGCCTTGCAGAATTCAAGGTACACAATGTCCACTGCTCTCCCCTCATCTACCCAGCTAGTCATTCCATCAGAGAAGGCTCTCAGATTGGTGAAGGAGGATTTCCCCTTGGGGAATCCATGCTGACTACTCCCAATCACCTTCTTTTCCTCCATATGCTTGGAGATGACACCCAGAAGGAGCTCTTCCATCCCCTTTCCAGGGATGGAGGTGAGGCTGACTGGCCTGTAGTTGCCTGAGTCCTCCTTCTTGCCCTTYTTGAAGACTAGAGTGACATTGTCTTTCTTCCAGTTCTCAGGCACCTCTCCAGTTCTCCATGACTTTCAAAGAGGATGGAGAGAGGCCTGGCAACAACATCYGCCAGCTCCCTCAGTGCCCATGGGTGCATCCCATCCAGGCCTATGGATTTGTGGAAGTCAAGCTTGCCCAGAAGGTCTCTGATCCTATCCTCCTCAACAAAAGGAAAGTCTTCCTTTCTCCAGACTTCCTCTCTCATCTACAGGCTCTGGGATTCYTGAGGGCTGCCCTTAGTGGTGAAGACTGAAGCAAAGGCAGCATTCAGTAACTCTGCCTTCTCTGTATCCTTTGTCACCAGGACCCTCGCCCCATTCAGTAGCTGGCCCACATTTTTCACATTTGGAGTTAGCTGTAGGAGTATAAAATTTGTATTAATGTTTTATAAGTATTTAGTACTGCAGTTTGTTACTGCTGATATTGATCTTGAATGTATAGTTCATTGATTGTCAGTTAATTTCAAGTCACTAACAAAACATGATTTGTTTTAAACCATATGAAATGAGCAGTTTTCCTGTGACTAATCGTGTTCAACCTCACCTTATTGTGAATGGATTGTAAGTCCTCAGCAGAGGTTTGCTCAGTGATGGTAGATGATAGATCTACTTTGCTATCCAAAATTCAAGTGAGTCTTACATGACAGCTACAAGGTCCACGGAAAAGCTTTATACTTTTCCGCCTTTTAGTAAATAAAAGCTAATGTACTCATACAGCTTTCAAAAGATACCTCAAATCTGCCTACCCTAATAAAGTGATACTGTATCATTCTCATACGCCTTGTAGGAAAGGACTATATTTTCTCCATTTAACACTCCTTTAAACTGTCTTGATTAACAGTAGCAAGTATTGTCTTGGGAAAACTGCCTGGGTCATATACAGCTCATAAAAACAGAATATTGATGCAGATTTTCACCAATACATCTTTTGGTCTTCTCCAGATAAGTAAAACTTAACAGAAGTGAATCTAAGGAAGAAGTGGTTTATATAAAGCCACTAACAAGACATGCTTTTATAGTTTCTCCTGCCTTTTCATGTGTAGTATGTAATGAAGTTTAACTTTCTGCTAAGTTATAGTTTCAACCTCCTTTAGACTTGGAAATTTTGCAATATATATCCCTTATTCCAAAATACATTCTTGGACTATGACTTTTTTTGTTCAGTGACATTTATTACAGCTTAATGTGATATAATGATATATGCCTGCTTCTGTACAGCATTACTTCAAAGTTTAGGTTCTGTGATTGTCTTAGGGTAATATATGCCCACACAGCAACCACAACAAAGGGTTTACCCTTGGCCCAGTCCTTTATGCTGGTATATCTGACCAAGGGACAGTACGGTGACTGAACTTTTTTGCCTGGAACCTACCTTAAAAAAAAAAAAAAAGAAAAGAAAAAAGAAAAAAAAAGAAAGAAAAAGCACTACACTGAAATATATGCAAGCCTGCACTTACTATTCCATGTTCAGTCACAGACAGTGCTCCTCTCTGAAGCTACCTTGTCCTGTTTGTGAATGTTGTGAAGTACTCTAATATTCTGCATGCCAAATGTGACAGATGACTGCATTTAGAGAGTGAACTGATCTCCACATCCAGTGAGTCACAGCCTGCTCAAACCAAGCCCTTACAGATGTGAGAATCCTGGTTTAACAAACCATGTCTGAGATGTGTGCAAATCACAGGTTATTATCTGTTTCCATTTTTTTTAAATTCACTTGCCTTATCTCCACATTCAGGCTAAACTCCACATTCATTATTGTAACACTTGCTTTAACATCACTTATTATCTTACTGACAGAGTATGCCCCTTAAGCGGCTACTCTAGTGGATAAAACAACAGAGCTGGGCATATCCCAGTAGCAGGTTCCCCATTTTCTTCAGTTTTGTAACTTCTGTAATTCTAACTAAGCTCCAGCAGTAGTGCATCAATTTCACACCCCTGCTATTCAATTTGAAAGTCAAATGTTAAAAGTACTCTGAAGCTGACCATGGAGGGATCAACCTGCTATGTTTTCAAAACCTTTAGAAAACACACCCACASGCAGTGCTCTGTCATAAATAATATAAAATTACCTTTAAGATCTTTTATTATAAATATTTCTGATTGATGCTAAGCATCTTYAAAGACAAACAGGCTTGTTTTCCATTTTTTAGAATTTGTGTCAGTTTAAAAGAAACTGACAATGTGATTTGAGCAACCAAGCAAGAGTTTACTGTCCCTCTTTTGCAAGTCCACAGTCTGTACACAGAATCTGTAGGAATTTGAAGTACTGTTGTGTGAAGCTTAGGCACAGGAAGACCAATGCTGCCCAAGCTCAAAGCCAGCTGTTGCCTGGAAGCTGTTTAGCTATATACATTCTGCCTCCAAACATCCATTCGCACTGGTCTTCTTCAGGTGAAGCTTTAATTGTCACTGTGGCTTGAACAGATAGGTACTTTTCTTTAAAGGATGAAATCATAGAATCATAAAATCAGTAAGGTTGTAAGGGACCTCTGGAGACCATCTAGTCCAACCTCCCCGCTCAGCAGGGTCACTTAGAGCATCCAGGTAGGTCTTGAACATCTCCAGAGAAGGAGACTCCACAACCTCTCTGGGCAACCTGTTCCAATGCTCAGCTTCTCCATGTCTAAAAGGATGAGAGGGGGAAAAAAAAGGAAAAAAAAAAAAGAAAGAAAACTCATGAGTCCTCTTGGGATAAAATGCTGTACTCTCCATGGACTAAAGGTCTCTCTCCGGACCTTTAATTTCCATGTAAATATTGTTAACTTGCCCTGAAAGCTTCTAAAATAGCAGGCTGCTTTCTGTCACAGTAATTAACGGGTCCTAACACTGTCATATCTGTGCATTTAGTGATCTGTAAAGCATTAACATGATAATGGCAACAGACTGAGAAAGCGCTGCTCAGACACAGACACAGGTGGGATGCAGCTAGAATCAATGTTACAAGTTCTATGAGTTAATTTATACTTGCAAGTTAGGCTTAGATCTGCACAGGTCCTAGCACCTATTAGAGGCAGTATTTCCAAGAACAAGCTAATAGGAATAACAAAAGACATTTCATAAACATGATGAGAGTTCAAAACATACTTCACTGCTCTTAACTTGGATTGAAACTATAACCTCATATTGCATAAACCAGTACTACTGCAGGAAGTCCCAACTTCTCCCTGTCGTAAGAATGAACAGTTGGAGACAGAAGGCAAGACTTGCTTTCTGTGGAGCTAAATCTGGCTTTATTTAGCTTGTAGGTTCATAGAACAAGAGTGTTATTTCACAACTGACATAAGAAATCTGCACTGCTATAGAAAGGAGAGGCCCCGCTCCTTATATTCTAGTCAAATATTCCCATTCCCTCTCTTTTACCTTATGTAGTAATTTTGTTGCACTCTGATCTGGCCAGAAAAAAAGTTTTTATTAGTGTGAAATTAGTTTTTCCAAGACCAAGTTTCTGCAGTGCCAAAAACTTGTATTGGTCTAAGAGCACTCTAAAAACGCATGGTTTCAGTGCAGCAGGAAAGCTAAATAACACCTCAGGTTTCTTCCATCCCTGTGCTGTTGTGGTCTTTCTCCACTAAGCTGAGAAACTGGATTCCACTATGTGTTGTTTAATTTCTTCCGTTTTGTTTACCCACCCTTTTATTTTAAAACATGTCATCAATCAGGAGAAGAGAAATTGCAAACGTAAATAAATTTGAAATGTATTTTTACTTGAGCTCTCAGCCTCAGCTCATTTTTCTCTTCTATGTGTTCTATACTCTATTATTTCTATGCAGATACGCAGCATTAGGCTTTCTAACCAGATGTATTTGCTGTCTGGGAAAAAAATATCCTTACACTGCAGCCTGTTACCGGTGCTCTGATGACTCTGCAAAGCACACCTGCAGGAATATTATTAGTCTTTTCAGATCATTCAGAAATAGGATTCTTACTCTCTTCCCTGCCTGAAGAAAATATCAAAAGTTGAAGTAGAAAAAGTACAGAAGACAAAAATAAATGTTGCTAGAACAAGTAGAAATTTCACTTTGCTGATATCACCATAACAATTAGAACAACCCTCCTAAAAGCAGTGATTGTAATTTGTAACTTATGCTTAAATTTCTTTGCATACAATACAGTGATTTGCTTTCACATCCAGAATTCTCAAAACATTTCTTAATGGGAAAACTGAGATGTGGGAATACCAAGCRTCTAAGCTTACAAATGTGCAAGACGATTTAATGACAAAATTAAGAGAAATAACGCTCCCCCACCCGAGACCCACTTTTCCTGCACTATTATTTACCTAATGTCAACACATCTTTCATAACACTGAGTATCTACTGCTACATGAAAGATAGAGGTTTACCCTCACTTAGCCTCATTAATCAAATGTAAACTAAATTAAGAATATATGTGTTTTCATTTTAGTAGGTTTATTTTTAGCAGGAAGTATAAAGAATTGTAAAATCTTCAAAGGTCTACATTTAAACAGCAGTGGAAATTCACTGATTTTGATGTCTAATCTTTATTTTGACTTCAGCAAGCTAAGTGGCAGAAGAGATTAATTTTGCTGCATAAATTTTGTATGGTCATTTGTTTTTTCAACTCTGATTCTTGGAAGGTAAACGTACAGGCCATACAAAGATACAACAGGCATACCAAACGTTCAGTGCATGTTTTAAACATCATTATTAAAAGTAATACAAAATGTGCCTGAAAGCTAATCTTTAAAATTTTCGTCTTTGCATGGTATAGAAAGAGAGGTTTACCCCAAGATGCTGTAACTCTGCTTAATTGCCTGGCATTAAACACTTTCAAATAAGGTGATTTTTGTGGTTGGACTGAGAGGGTACAACTCAAGGATCACAAGGCGAGAGAGTTTAAAGGAACAGGGTATGCCTATCAGCTTCTTTAAGCCACTAAGTTTAAAGGGTAAGCTTCTTTATCTTGTTCGGACTGCAAATAAAACAAAGGCCTTTAAGTGATTAGGGTGGGTTTTTCCACACTGGGTCACTTTAGTCACAAGATGAAAACGCACCTGAGAAACATAAAGCAGTTTGAAAAAAAAACGATCCTGTTTCGCATACAGTTTGTTTGGACACTGAAGTAGTTCTAGTATTATGAACTTCATGTTTTGATGAGGCTGAAAAAGAAAAGAATAATATCTACGATTAGTAAAACGACGCCGCATGCACACAGCTGCCCCCACCCCCCACGGGCCGCTCTGCGCGGTGCGCGCGCACGTTCGCGCAGGGGGCGGCACCGCACAATCCGGCCCGCCCAGGCTCAGCGGCGGTGCGGTCTTGCGGCCACGCTCGTCTGCCTCCCCGGGAGAAGGGAGCAGCTGAAACAGCCCTTCCGGGGACGGCTGGAAGCAACCGCACCGCTCAACTGCTCTCCTCAGCTCCGTGCGCGGCGCGCCGCCCGCTACCGCGGCGGCACGCACAGACCCCACCGCCGTCGCCGCCCAGCAGCGCATGCGCAGCAGCGGCGCTGCGGCTGGCTGTTGTGCGGGGGTGGGRGAGAAGAGACTGTGCGCATGCGCGGCGTCCGCGCCGGGGGCGGCGGGTAGTGCGGGTGCGCAGGTGAGGCGGCGCGCGCGCGGGGCCTCGGATTCCCTTGCTGTGTGAGGGGCGCCGAGAGGGTGGGGAGGGGGGGAGGGGTTGAGCCCCGGCGCTGTCGGTGCCGCCTTTCGCTTGCAGAGCAGCCGGGTGCCGTAGCTCGCCGCCCACCCGTTTGCCGAGGGCTGGGTAGTTTCCGAGGGGGAAGTCGGGTCCGGGCCGCGCTGAATACGCCGGTCTCAGGCTTAGGTGGCGGTTGTTTGACCTCCGGGGAGGCGTCTGGCGTCGCAGCAGCCCTAGCTCTCGGTAGCTCGTTCGGGAAGAGCTGTGGTAAGGGGACGTTTCTCGTCTGCCAGTGGCCCTAAAGACGCCGGGATGTTTCTGCTTCGTCTCCTCCCCCCGCCCCCCTCCTTGAAACTGTCAGGTTGCATTTTAATCCCAGCGCGTGGCTCCCCTCTGCCAGCCCAGGTTGCCTTAAGCTGTAGAAGAGTGGCCTAACGTCCTTAAATGAGGCCTGAAAAGTAAACAGGCAGCTGCTTTGCTCCGCTGCTCTAAGGAAAAGCAGTTGGACAATTTTACTGGGGAGCTGAAAAGGCATTGAGGTATAAAACAAAAACTATGCTAGAGGTCTGACCGTAAACAACTACTACTACTTCGATTTTGCCTTTTTTTCCCCCTTTGCTGCAGTGCAAAGCAGTCTTATGTGCAAGCATAAACAAACAAACTTAGTTTTGGTCTCTCGAAGTTAAGCCAAGCTAAATGCATTTTAATGTTTATATCTCTTTATTCTGGGTTAAGATTTTTGGTACAACTCTGATTTAATACATCTGGGTTGCATAACTGTTGCTGTTACATGCCTTTTGGCAAAGGTGGAACTTCCTGTTGCAACTCCATCAAAATTCAAAATTGGGAAGATGCAGGGTTGTKGGAAATGGCCTGAACATGCATGCTGCTTTAAAATAAAGGAGATGATTATCATGTGTCAGTTTTCTTAAAAACTAGTTGAATGTTGTGCAGGCATTTGAAGTTTGATTGACTAATGTTTGTAAAGCATACCATTTTGTTAGGTGGAGGTATGCACATAAATTTCCTTCTTGCATGAAGACTAGAATGAAATTCAAAGAGTAGAAGTTGTAGAAGTCAGAGCCATGGGTATCTTGAAGTCTGATTTGGAAGTAGAAGAAAATAATATAATAGTGAATGCTACTCTAATTTTCTCTTTTTTTTTTGCTGCTAAAACTTTCTTTTAGGCAAGATAAGCATTTCAGTGATATGATAGAAAAGAAACAGGTATGTCGGCTCTTTGTCCTCCACCATCTCCCGCAGTTGCAAAAACAGAGATATCCTTGAATGGAGAGTCGCCTTTATTAGCTGCCACTTTTGCTTACTGGGACAATATTCTTGGCCCCAGAGTGCGACACATCTGGGCCCCAAAGACCGAACAGGTACTTCTCAGTGACGGTGAAATAACTTTTCTTGCTAACCACACCCTGAATGGAGAGATACTTCGGAAYGCAGAAAGCGGTGCAATAGATGTGAAGTTTTTTGTCTTAGCAGAGAAAAGAGTAATCATTGTTTCATTAATCTTTGATGGAAACTGGAATGGAGACAGAAGCACTTATGGACTGTCAATTATACTTCCACAAAGTGAACTTGGCTTCTACCTGCCTCTTCACAGAGTGTGTGTGGACAGGTTAACACATATTATAAGGAAAGGAAGAATATGGATGCATAAGGTAGGTTTGCTGTACACTACTAAAAGCACTTGTCTGAGTTGTGTTGAGCAATAGCAAAAGRTTAAGATTTGTGATGCTGCTTATGTAACAACCCAAACACAGAAACTCGGAGGAAATTGATCTTTCTGCATGTGTTTGATTTTGAAGGTAGAAATTTGACATAAGTCAGCAAATTCAGAGCTGAATTTTTAGCCATGTGATTTATTGTTATATATAGGATTATATGAGCATGTGCCAGTTCATCTAGTTAAAACAGGTGTCCTGTGCAGTGTTCGCTGTCTCCCTGAGTTTAATGAAATTACTGCGTTAACTCTGGTAACTAAAGTGTTTATTTAGGTGGAATTGTAAAATCACTGTCTTTCAGATCATTGTTTTCACTGTTCATGTATAAAAAGGGAAACTATTGGAATAATTTTAAGTTAACTTTCTGCATACAGTAGTCACCGTATTATTTCTCAAAAAAGGATATTGACAAACAATTTTTGCAAGACAGCTTGCAGAGTGTTCAACTCTGGGACAGACAAGAAAATGTATCTCCTTTAGTCCAAATACTACTGCTTTGAAATCTGAAAAAAGAAACCGTTAAATTATTTTTGAAGAATTGTGCCTTTGAGTTCATTACCAATTTTTCATAATTTAATGGAAATTATTATGTATTTTGTTAAAAACATACAGTATTCTAGTAATAAACATTTTTTTAAAATTGTGTAATTCAAATTATCTAAAAGAAATAGATTGCATGTCAGATGTAATGTCTGTGGTAATGTGTGATTGCCTGATGAAGTTTTTATTCCTGTTTTGAGACTTCTGGTCAACATATTTTAAACTTCATTTTTAAGTACTCTAATCTGAATAAGATTCCAAAAGAATAATTCGCTGTTAAATTTTTAATTGTAATTTCCTTTTTTTACAGTAACAAAGACCAGTGTATTTTGTTGTATGGCTTGGTGATGTCTCTGTCCCCTTTCACAGCCACTCTTGTTACCTCTGATGTTTGTTTTTCAAAGGAAAGATAGGATTTAAACATTCATTTTCAGTAGAGTAGGAAAATAAATGTTGTGTTCCTAATCTAGTCTTCTAAAAGTCAATACTTCCCTGGACATTAGTGCTTTTGACATAAAGGAATGCTCGTACCCCTTATTACATAGTTTCTTTGTCATTTAGGGCTCTCTGTGCAGGGTCCTAACGTAGAATGGTCAAATTAAGCATTGTGCATCATTGTTAACTACAGTCTTTCCTCTTTTTGAATCTTAATCCACATCTGTTTGTTTCTGCAGTAGAAATGGCCTTTGCATTGCGTTGACAATGATGGAAAATGTTTTCTGCTTGTATTCTCTGAAATCAGTCRTGAAGTTACTAATTTATTTTTCAACTATTCTTGAGTAGATTGTCCAGCTTGGTTAGTCAAGAGAGTGATGTTCAGTAAGAAAGTTAACCATTGTTGAGTTTTTGAGGAAGGTCAAAAGTGTTTCTAAGTTTATCTGCAGAGTCTCAGCCTAACCCAGAAGAGAGAAAAGTATATTAAAAATTTAGGTTAAAGTTTAGGCATGAGTAGTATTTTAAGACTTGCGCAAATACTGCAGTTTCCAGTTTTTAATCAGCAAGCATGACTACACCAGAACAAGTGAAGCTGAATTCATATCTCAAAGAAACTGTGTATCTGTTCCAGCATTTATAATGGTGGCTGTGGTTGTCAGTTCTCATGAGTTCTATTTAGGGATGGACAACAGTTCCAACCAGACTTTAGAAGAGAAGAAACCTGAACTCAGGACTAGTAGAAATGTGGAGCAATGTTCAGACTGGCAAAGAGAAGCAACTGTGAACGAGTCTACTATATGGGGTTAGAAATCCCTTTTACTCATTCAGATTTCATTTTTCAGCTGTTTACCTAATAATTCAAAGCAGCTCTGTTTCTAACAAGAGGTAGCTTACGGTGCTCAGCCTCATCTTCATGAAGACTGACTTGTTTAAAGCAAAGAATCTTCGTTGTCAAGGAAGCCTTATGACACTGATGCCAAAGTCACGATGGAGATTTCATGAAGGAATCTGCATAGTGTCTGTGTTGTCTTTCACAAGCACTGCTTTCAGATTATTAGACAAGTCTCAGAACCATTTGAGGGCAATTTAATATATAGCTTGCCTTTTATTCAACTGCTCCAAAGAGGCTGGGTAAACTCTACGCAATTCCATGTGATGGACTTAGAGTAGCTCAGTCAAAGGAGGATAACCACATCTTCTGAGCATCTAGCAAAAGATACCATTAGTTCTTTCAGTGTCTTTTATTTTTGTATCTTGAAGTGATTGATCAAGTAATTAAGACAAACAATTCATTGTGAATAATAACTAGATTCTATTGTAAGTTACATTTTGAATGCTGTTTGCTACTGAGCTGCAGGTGAGTCTGTTTTGAGAGCCTAGTCCAAACTCTTACACAGTGAGTGTTTTATGTACTTTGAGGTTTCGTGTTTCCTATGGTTGATTTTAAAATGGTGGACATGTTTTGAAGACTTGTCGGTGTCTCAAGATGTGGAAATAATTCTGTCTTTCCTCCCCTCCCCAAACCAATAGTTTTCCTTATTCTGGAGATCTCATTTTCTCTTGTTTCATCAGGAACCATCAGTCTGTACATTATCCATTTGAAAATAAAAGTGCATAAAGTGGAATCTGCACCTTAATCTCCTGATCATCTGTCATTTTCTTGGTCTGTAACAAAGGAACTATTAATCTGTTGTCATTGTMATCCATTCTCCCTTTTCTGCTACTCCTGCTCAAACTCATAAGAGGTTTGGTGGGGAGCAGACCAGGAAGCATTGATCTGTTTACAATGACGTCACTTCCTACTTATGTCAACTCTGTAAAAGAAAGACTTGAACATCAGAATTTGAATCTAAGAAGCATGACTCTCCAAGGAAGAGATTTTGTCATTTGACTGTTGTGTGCATACATGTATAGACAAATGCCAGAGCTTTTATATTTAACTGCTTCTCTTGCTCAGGAGAGGCAAGAACATTTCCAGAAGATTGTCTTGGAAGGCACGGAGAGAATGGAGGATCAGGTAAGACCTGCATCTGGTTGATGCACGTGGCACACCATCACAAAACTGTTTGACTCATCTAGTGACTGTAGAACTCCGTGCTGCTTCTCATTTCTGGCATCCAGGAAGATATTTTGGACTGGCTGATGACCTGCCATGCGCGTGAGGCAAACTTACTGAAGATAGTATGATGGAAGCTGTGAACAAATTGAAGGAAAAAATATTGCATCACTTTATGTGTAAAATGGAAATCTATGAAGAATATTACCTTTCAGAAGAGGGAAATTTTGTATTTGAAATTCAAGTTCCTTAAGGGTAGTAGCTTCCACAGATTTATGTTCTCTTCCCCTCAACAGTAKTTTTTCATTAAGTCATTACCTTTTCAAGTTGTAGAGATATACAGAGACTTGTTGGAAAGTGGTTGTAGACTTGATGAATGAGACTCTGAAGAGAATTTGGTTTCTAAAACTGTAAACACAAAAGTATGACTTGAGGTTTTGTGTGAAAGAACAAGAGAAATGACTTCCTATGTTAATAAGCCTGGTACCGTTTTCCTATCACTGTTGAAACATTATAGTTTGGATCTGTAATGCTTAACATTACATTGTGTAGTTGCATGTGATATAGTATGAATAAATTGTATTATTCCATATATATTCTGTCTTGGTCAATCAAACTGATCTGATGGATTAGCATAGGAACCTGGAAATAAGTTATATATGTCTATACATGAAAAATGAACTGCTTTTTTCCAGTTCATAATTGCTGATGAACAAAGTCAAAGAAATCTATGTATCAGTTAATTCCTGCACAACACTTCCAAACAATAGAAAGCTAAAGATGTTCTGCCTGTTCTTGCCTTGCAAGTTTGTCCCTGGTAACTTCCTGTACTACATTATGTGCTTTTACTTCAAACATGTTATTTATTCCACAGGGCCAGAGCATCATTCCAATGCTGACAGGAGAAGTTATTCCTGTAATGGAACTCCTTTCCTCTATGAAATCGCACAGTGTTTCAGAAGAAATAGATGTAAGTCCTTATGTTTATTGCATTCTGAATGAGAAAAGTGATTTTGCCATTCTCAAATGAGGCTCTCTTTGACAGGAAAAAAAATCCCTACACAGCTGTGATAACTTCTTGTACAGTTTAAGTATTTGACATCAAGCTCTACTTAATCATATATGGGATGGTTTAAGTACTAGCAGTGGATTTTTGCTCAGCAGTTAGCAAAATTAGCTATGAATGATACCATTTTTAAAGAGAAGGGGAAAGGCTGTTCATGCGGAACAAAATAAATGAAGAGGTAACCGGGTTAATGTTGATACCTGTTTCAGTGTGGTTTAATGTTGTCATGAAAGAAGTGGAAGCAATTTAACTTAAACTAGTTTTAGGTATTCTGGACAAGGCATTAGAAAAATAAATTAGGTGCAATCTAACTGTCATAATGGAGAAACAAATTTAATGATCTAGTGATTTTTTTCATTCTCTCAATATCCTTTGGCTGATGCCATGTGACCTTTTTCAAGATCTGGTTTTCTGTCTGTGTTATAACTTAGTTTATGCAAATCCTAAGCAGAGCAGATCCTAAACAGTCAACATCTATGATTAAAACCAAAAATGAATTAATAATGTCACACATCCTTGTCTAACTGTTGTTTATGTTTACTTGCATTTCAGATAAGTGATACAGTGCTAAATGATGATGACATTGGGGATAGTTGCCATGAAGGCTTTCTCCTGAAGTATGAAATTTGATTTTGATTTATGCTGTAGTAAAATGGCTTAGACTTATCTATGTGCATATCTATAAATATGTGTGCATGTGAGTGTGTGTTAGATTAATTTTCTTTATAGAGGGGAAAAATGACATATATTAGATTTTTAGAGATTTTTATGTGTAAAATGCTGTAAAATTTGTTTCTTTTTTTAAAATAATGGCCCTGAGCTAATAGCTGCAGCTGTTTCTTGTCACAGAGTTGTTTCCTTAGATACCAAGTATTATATTTCTTTGATGCAAATCAAAGTCTTGCATCTTTATGAAATACCAAGTATCAGGTTGTGTTACGATGAATAAAAGTCACTGCAGGTATGACATCTAGGACATTCATTATTATGTTACATATTTTTGTTTATTCTCCTGTTTTTAATGTATAACTAGAAATAGTTGTAAGTTAGAGCAACCTAGTCTCCTGTGGGAAGCATATTTCATGGATTTTAATTGATCATCTGTTACCTTTTTCAATATCTCCCCTAGAACTGCATTTATTTCTGTAATGCTTAGCTCCAAAGAATTTGTAATCTGTTTATATAGTATCACATATTCTTTCAGTGTTACACAGATTCATATGTTAAATTTACTAGTTTTTTACAATTACATATTTAGTTTTATAGAGAACTTGGGTTCTCTTTGTGTTTTTAGTCCTATATGGCTAGCAATCTGTAAAAAGTAATGAATATTGTTGGATGGATTATGGCAAGCAACTAGAGTCATTAATTATATAATGATGAATTACCCTTTTATCAGAAGCAGATAATGGACTTCTTGCTGCTGCTTCTCTTGCCTGGATAAAATTTTCAGGGAGAAGAATAATTTGGTCATTTGTCTAAAGGGCCCAAACATCAGCAGCCTTGTTTAGAACATACCTATTATGACATGCTGCTGACAACAGCCAAATGAACAGCGCTGCATAGTAACCCCCCCCCCCTCCCCCCCAAAATCGAGGTCATTGTATATGTTTTAGTGGTGTATCTCTACAGTTACCTGGAGTGGTGTTTTGCATACTTCCTTGTTACATGGTTTTCTGCATGCCCCCCTTTCCTCCTTTCATAGCTTTCTTAAAGTTACTGCTAATAATAGCAAGGCCTTACACTTTTATACAGCTATTGGCCAAGTAATGTCAGGGTTTTTGAACAGAAGTGACGTGACTGATCTGGGGAATGAACAGAAGTGACATGACTGATGTAATGAATGATCTGATGAATTCTGTCTTCAAGGATGAAGGTTCAGTTAAGCTTCCTGTGCTGCTCTATTTAAAACTGCTTCCTGGGGCATAGTGGAGCTTATCAGCTCATCTGGTTCAGGTTTCAAGTCTAATGTAGTGTTGGTGTGGATTTCTATTCTTCATTGAAAAAAAAATGAATTACACAAAATGAGAAAATAATCTGTATGCAGATAGCTTTGAGTCTAGCTATTTCAGAAATACTTAGTAACCTAAATAGTAATATATCCACCTGTAGGACTTGAGAATCTCAGCATAGCTATTACAGTCCTAACTAGTTGAAAGGCTTTATTAGAGCTGGTTAAGGACAATACAATCAATCCTTCAGTTCAGATACTTCCATGTATTCACAGATGTTGGAAAAAGGTTTTTCATTACAAGAGTAGCTAACTTTTGAAGCTCTGTGGCAGATGTTGGTATGAGAAAGTTGTAAATAGTGACAATGAAACCTCAACAGAAGTCTCTTTAAGAGCAGGCTAGGAGTTATCAAGGTTCTCACAAGTATACTTGTTGCAGCCTCCAAACTTGGGAGTAACTAAATCAGAACTGTGCCGCTGGCAACTCACAAGACAACACCATCCAATTCCCAGTGTGGCATTGTGTGCTGAGAAGCTCAAGCCTGTGAAGTGCTGTTGCCTATGTAGTTAGAAGAGTAGTGCACTTTACCTACCAAGTGTCCCAAAAATGGTTTCTGCCTCTCATTTCTGGAAAATGAGGACCACCGTGGAAGAGGTCATCATTTCAAGATGCTTTCAAACCTTTCATTATTAATGTGTTCTGTTATTTTAAATGAATTATTTTATAATGATGCTATAATACAGTTAGTAGTAATAGACAATTTTGGTTAGTACTGTAAGTGGTATTTAGAGGTTCTATCTACCTGTCTTTCTATCCATCGTACTTAAAATGTAGATATTGCTGAATCTACAGAAATATCGGTATTACTAAAATCCAAACGTTGTAGAGGATCTTAATTCTTCTTTTAGAATCATGGTAATGGTTATATTTTAAAATCCTGAATAAGTATATTAACTTATTTTTTCTTTTTATTTGCAGTGCAATTAGCTCACATCTGCAGACCTGTGGTTGTTCTGTAGTTGTAGGAAGCAGTGCAGAAAAAGTTAATAAGGTAAGGCACTTTCTAACAAACTGAACTTGAATGCTGATTAGAGTGTTAGTGTGTCATTTGCAGCAAGGGTTGCCTGAGAACATATCTGAGGTTGAAGAAAGAGGGAATATCCTTGTCTAGTTATCTTCCTTCAGTTGATTGTACTAGTAGTTCCTAACTCTGCTTGAGAAGTGGCTTATCAATTGTATTTTGGCAACTTTAAGCAAGCCAATATATTTAATTTTATTCATACTGTATATAAATGACTAATAAATGAGTTGAAGATTTTAAAATCAAATTTGTTAGCTATAGATATAAACAGAACCATTCTGAAGTGACTGCTCAGTTCAGCTATGTGAATTGGTGTTCTCCATGCTCTTTAAGAAATGAGTATCTGCATAATTTTGCTGTGTGTAAATTTGTGTGTAATTGTATCTAAATATACTTCTACATCATGAATTGCTTATGTTTCATGAAACCTGAAAGCTGTTATGCATCGGTAATCACACACACACATACCTCAGAATGTGCAMGCTTACTAGGATCTTACACCATTACCATCAATTCCAAGATTTTTGTCTGCATAGCTGTTTGTGCTACCTCTTTATCTTCAACTTGTTTAAAACTAATTTTTGTAGTTTTAGTAATAACTGTGCAGTTTAATTGATAGATCTTAAGTTAAGTTTGACTCAACTTTTCTGAAGAGCCAGAAAGTTGCAAACCACAGATACAAACCCCTAAAGCTGAGCCCTGTGGCAACAAAATACACAGTATTTCAGCATGATTACTGGAGCCAGTGTAAATCTGACACTCACCTCTAGCATTATGTTAGGGAGCCTCCAGATCTAGAAAAAGATGGGCAGCATTAGGTGCGTCTCTTAACAGAGGAAAGTAAAACGTGTGATCAGAAAGTCACATTTGGAGGCTCTCATTTCAGAACAATAAAATTACTATGTTTTTGTGAGACATCCCTTTCTCTGTTTCTTTTTTTTTTTTTTTGTGCAAATACAGAGAATTCTTCGATGCATAGAAGGTGTTAAAAGTATAAATAGTTAGGAGTGTTTAAAAAGATGTATTGGTAAGCAAAGT
>NW_028186629.1:110391-131520 GCF_003343005.1 Rhea americana | reverse complement strand
AGCCTCCAGATCTAGAAAAAGATGGGCAGCATTAGGTGCGTCTCTTAACAGAGGAAAGTAAAACGTGTGATCAGAAAGTCACATTTGGAGGCTCTAAATCTGTTACCAAATGCTTAACCTGAACCAGTGTGAAATTATCTACTCTGTTTTTCCTGTAGTATTTTTGTGCAAATACAGAGAATTCTTCGATGCTTATTTTAAGCTTATAGAGTGTTTGAAGGAGGAATCAGAGGAGGAGGTTTTTCTTATTCAGAATTTTCCAAATACGTTTTCATACGCAGATTTTTTATTATATATTTGATTATATATAAATCAAATAAATTGAGAACAGTTCTTGGAAGAAACACATCTGTGTTTACAATACACTGAAATATTTCTTAAGGCTTATTTATTTATGATATATGGAGTATATAAGTCTTTCATTCAGAAGGAATTCCCTTTGACTTGCATTTAATTAGACTGTTATTCTGTCTCTTCTAACAAATATACTAAAAAGTTAATCTTCAGTTAATATGCAGAGAGAAATCATGGAAGAAATGTTTTTTTCCAGAGCAGATGGAATTTCCTTAATAAATTGCCTCTCTTTGCTCACAGTGTAGTCCTCTAATAATGTTATTTGATTCAGAGTATCCCTGCAACTGGGAATGGAAAGAAGGGCTTCATAAAAACATATGATCCTAGAACCTTTTGGTGTTAGGTACCATTGCATTTAACGAGTACACTGGTATTGCTGTCAGTTTTGCTCTGGGCAATATAACATCAATATTTTCATGTTCTCAGATGATGACAAGGCTCCTGGAGTATACATGTGGAGAAGCAGTATAGTCAGATAATTTCATTTAGTGATAGAAAATATTCCTCTCTACTGAGGTTTTCTGTCTGATCATATTTTTAGTTATGATGTACCGATTGTTGAGTTCTAGTTTATTTTGCAAGATTGAAGCCTTTCTTTTAGAAAGACTTCTCATTTTAATCTTTGGTGCTTATCTCCTTTTCTGATATATTCATAAACGTAACTGTTTGTGTATTGCTTCAACATTAAATAAAAATTAAGAATACTAGGCCTATTGAATATGTTATAATTCATTTTATAGCTATAATTTATATATTAGCTGCACTGCAATATATTCTTTTCTAAAAGATTCAGAAGAAAGCAAGACTTCTTCAGTAAATCTATGTATTGAGATAAGCATTTCATGATGTTTTTAAAAAATTGGAAAGAAAGGAATTGTTTTGTGTGTATTGAGAGTAATGGTAAAGCACTTCTGATCAAATGAATAATGACATTCTAATCATGAGCCATAGGGAATCGGAGAAAAGAAAATTCTCAATTCTTAGTTCAAATCTGGAATTAATAAGTATTTTTTTAGTCATGTAAGATGCATAGAAGGTGTTAAAAGTATAAATAGTTAGGAGTGTTTAAAAAGATGTATTGGTAAGCAAAGTTCCGAATATTTTGGAAAAAAAAAATGTCTAGAAGAATGCGAGTCTCTAGATATATCCAGGGCAAAATTTCACAAATCCTACATGAGTCCTTATTATTACTATGCTCTTTGTGTCATGATACAGGTTGTTTTAAACAAACTGCTTTCTTCATGGCATAGTTCAGCTTTCTTTGTAACAAACTACCCATCTGTTGCATCCTGGTGAAGTGGGAAGAGCGTAAGTCAGAAATTAGGACTCCATTGTGTTAGATTGTGTAAAAGATATAGACCAACGATGGATCATTGCCAGGACAGATAAGGAACTGCGAGTTAAGACTGTAATACTCCACTGTTGTACAATGGAGTTTATATTAGTATTTGAAGAAAATTATTCGTAGCTGTTGCTGTATAAGAGTATGCAAACAATAATGAAATACCGTTTTAGCTTTTAGTGGAGAGCTCAAGGAAAAATTGTTGAGGAAACATAATAAGCATAGATGCTTATTTGAAAAAAAAAAAAAAAGCTGTACCTTATTGGTGACAATAATCAGTGTTTCAACTTCCAGTAAATAGGCCTAAATGGTCCAGGAAAGTAATCATTATAATTCATTTTTAAGTAATAGGAAGAGCTAAGAGAATGCCGAAGTGATTTGTTCTATGTAGTTGGCTAAAAGGTGAGCTTTGGCAGAAGGTGTGGAGTTTTACTCATTTAACAGGAAAGTGGAATAATACAGCTTATGCCTTTATAATTTAAGTGTGTCATTGCTCTCATGTTATTCTATTTCTGAGTCTTCTAATAAGTGTGATGAACTTTTTCATCTAGCATTTGAAATACTTAGTATATTCTAGTCAAATTATTTTTCAGGGTCAAATACTGTTTATCAGGATCAACTTAGTCTTTTAAGTTTTCCTGTCTTTACAAAACTCTTTTTTTATAATGCAGATTGTGAGAACATTGTGTCTGTTTCTTACGCCTTCAGAACGGAAATGTTCCAGACTCTGTAGAAATGAGTCTTCTTTCAAGTATGAGTCAGGACTTTTTGTTCAAGGATTACTCAAAGTAAGTTTATTAGGCAAATTTTATTCTCCAATATTTCCAATTATTTCCAATTATTTGTAGCTGTTCCTGTATTAGAGTGTGTAAACAATAATGAAATACCCTTTTTGCTTTCCAATAGTTTAAGAACATTCTTTACTATGTGTTTATGTGTGTGCATATCTGATATGCACACACATGCACACACTGCTTTGTAAAGAAATATGTTGTCTTCCCTTCATTCCTCTCCAGTGCTATAGATAYGCCCATAACTATGTGCATGTTAAAATTCCAAACTATTCTTCTCTATGAGGCATTTACTTCTTCATGCAGTACTTTTTCCTGGTTGTTCCTACAATCTGGGGTACAATAATATTCTTTTGCCTAATTAGGGCTAGGATGGATCCCAAAAGGCGCTGAGTTTTTGTGTTATAGCAAAACCAAAAAAGAACAGTCCATCAATCTTATAATAAGGGAATCATTCATTATTGTAGGGCATTTTACTGGGCTTATTGCTACCAGTTTTCTCAAATGAAGTATGTCTAAACAAATGGCACTTAAACTGCAGGAATAATGTTTTAACATTGTTTGATTACACTATAGCTTTGCTTTCTACAAAAGAATAACTAGGAGACTGATTTCTTTTCACTATAACAGGATGCAACTGGAAGCTTTGTGTTGCCCTTCCGTCAAGTAATGTATGCTCCATATCCTACTACACATATAGATGTAGATGTCAATACAGTGAAACAGATGCCACCTTGTCATGAACACATCTATAACCAACGACGATATATGAGATCTGAGTTGACAGCATTTTGGAGAGCTAATTCAGATGAAGAGATGTCTCAGGATCCTATTATCCACACAGATGAGAGTTTCACACCTGATTTGTATGTACTTTAACTCTTAAACTTACTTGATTTAGTTTAGCTCAGTTGGTTAGAGCGTGGTGCTCATAATGCCAAGGTTGTGGGTTCAATCCCCATACGGGCCAATCATTTAAGGGGTGGACTAGATGATCTCCAGAGGTCCTTTCCAACCTTGCCAAATCTATGATACTCTATGATTTGGGTTGAGAGAGTAGTAGTGTAAAGCTTTCTAATAAAGTACAGGATGGGCGCTTTTTTTTTTAAGAAGCCAGTTCAACTGTGGTTGTTGCTGTTCCTCTTTTGGAATTTACTGGTTCTGGCACTAGTCTTGCTGAATTAAATGTTACTGAAATTCATTTTCAGTAACAATTCTGACAGTATTTTGCTGTTCATTTTATTGCCTGGTATTAAATGGGAATATATAACAGCTAAGTGTATTTGACAGGACCCAACGGCTTTCCTGGTTTTGGTTCAATTCATGTGAAAGTTTGGCATAAAAATTCTATATTACCTTTAGAAATCGCAGGGCAATAATTCACAAAACTTGGGTTCACTTAATTTTCTGCTAGACCATAAGCAATAATGCTCTCCTTGTACAGAAGTGTTTAGTGTCCCTTGATGGCATTACCTCACATGTTTGTTTGCTTTCATTGCTGTAGAAATGTCTTTCAGGATATCCTGCATCGAGATACATTGGTAAAAGCCTTCCTGGATCAGGTAATGGTTGTTTTTTCAGAAAGAAGAAGAGTTAAAAATCAATACTTTGGGCTCTAGTAATAAATAATTTAACACAAATAGATGTTTCCTTGTCAGGTAGCTCCTTTACACATTGGTTTTGTGAGTCTTTTTTACATAGCTAGGGAGAAGACATCTAACAGTGATGATCATCTCACAATGATTTTAGATGATCATTTAAAATTTTCATGTTGGTAACACAGAAAATCTTTGAAAATACTTAATTTGAATATTAAGATAATACTATGAAGTCCTACTTATTATGTAGGAAAAACAAAGCACATTTTCTATTTCTATACAACAATGTCTGGAATTACAATATTGGAAAAGATACCAGAGATTCTTTTCAAATAATTTTAAAAGGAAAATATAAATTAATCCTAATAAATTATGAAACAGCTTAATTTACTACATCTGTGCAGCTAGAGAGCTAAGAATGTATTCTATGAATCCACCGTTAATATATTTGCTTTGGTATAAAAGGATTTGTTACATTCCTAAAATGATTTGTGAATTTCTATGGTCAACTAATTTTCTGGTGTAATTTTTAACAGATCTTTCACCTGAAACCAGGCTTGTCTCTGAGGAGTACTTTCCTTGCACAATTTCTGCTAGTGCTTCACAGAAAAGCCTTAACTTTAATAAAATACATAGAGGATGACACGTAAGTCAATAGATAACAAAAACCAGACTCTTGGAAACTTTCTTCTCTTTTACATTATCCAGGCTTCAAAAATCTTTTTATCTTTCTTGCAGGCAAAAAGGAAAAAAACCTTTTAAGTCTCTTCGTAGCTTAAAGATAGACCTTGACCTAACAGCAGAGGGCGATCTTAATATAATAATGGCTTTTGCTGAGAAGATTAAACCAGGTCTACATTCCTTCATTTTTGGGAGGCCATTCTACACTAGTGTACAAGAACGTGATATGTTGATGACATTTTAAAGTTCTCCACTGTTGATGTGTAATATTGTAGTCTTGCATGCCAGTAAAAAAAATCAGTGTGAATGCCACATTTCTGACAATCACTGATTTGATTTATAATGGAGCAATAGTAATAAAGTAACGCTACAGTATATCAGAAGCAGGAAGAAATGTTGTCAGAGGGAATATCAGCTTAACTAGAAAGCATGATTTTAATGAATTCCTTTCTTCTGTATACTTTTTTAACAGTAAAAGTAAAGACTACCAGAAGTTCTGTGGTATGGGCTCAGCAGAAAATTTTCAAACATGTCTTGGTTTAAGGGTGCTGCTTTTATTTTCCTTCCCTATTGAATTCCTTCAAGTCTATGCTACTTTTCCCCTGTTCTGCTCTCAGTGTTTGTAGTGTTTCCACAGAAAGCAATCATCTGTCCTCTCTAGGGGTTGGAGGATGCAGTCTTTCCAAAAGTCTCAAGTTTTTGAAAGTATTCTTATATATAGGTAGCACAAATCTGAAATACGCCTTTCTTAATCTGCCTTTTTAACGCTAGTGGCTCCTTCACTTAGAATATTTAAAGGGTGTTTTGGTTTGATTTGTTTTGGTTTGAAGTACCACATCCTTTTGGGCAAACTGTTGACTGTTAGCAACCTAAATTGCAGCACTCTGCACATGGTAACTGGGTTCTTTAAACTGTTATGTTCATTTAAGTGCCAGCCAGGATATTCTGCCACAGATTGTTGGGCATTCCTGCAGTTAAATGTTCAATAATCCAGCATAATTGAGCTCTTTCGAAACACAAAAGAGAAAATCTGTGTTACTCAGCTGCTGTTGTCAGTCTTTGGCTGTTAACTGCTATTTTCTTCATATTCTGTTTGTTTATGGGCCAGATTAAAATATTAGACCTCCTCAGGGAGCACCAAGGGGATAGCCAAACAAAAAGATTAAACTTTCCCCACCACCACCCCTTTAATAATAGTCATCCTTAATTGACGAATCAGTACAACTATGAATTTATGAGATTAGCATTTTACCAAGTGGATTTTAGTGAAATTCTCTCATCTCCAGCTTTGCTTGAAAATAAAAGGAAGTGCAGAAAGTCTTGTTTGTATGCCTTAAACTTTTTCAGTAACATGAGGAGTAGTGTAGTGTGTTAGGTTACCTACACCCAATTCTTTTTTGACACTTTGTCACAGTATGTGCTATATTGAAACTGGTGATACATCTGTATTGCCTGATGGTATWTTTCTTTTCTTT
Source organism: Rhea americana (assembly GCF_003343005.1). NCBI lineage: Eukaryota > Metazoa > Chordata > Aves > Rheiformes > Rheidae > Rhea > Rhea americana. Next base: position 125,279 of record NW_028186629.1, on the reverse strand, counting down.
TTGGACAAAGGCAGGAATATATTTGAGTTATATTTTAGTGTAATGTCGTAACTAGTTACTAATTGTTAAAGAACTGCTCTTGGGATTTGAAAAGCTGCTATTGCTTTATTGCTGAAATTGTTTATAGCAGTCCTTAGAGGACAGTTTTCTGATTTCAAGATAGCTTTTAGTGCCTCTTCAATGAAATGAGACATAAAATTAACAATTCAGACTCATAAATTTTTCTGTTTTTTTTTTTTTTTTTTTTTTTTTTTTTGCAATACACTTAGGGTGCAGCTCTTTCAAAATGAATACAGTTTTTCGACAGGAGAACTTTTCAGAATTACACTGACATAAGTCACTTGTGCTGAGATCCTGCTTATTTTGCTACCTTTTTTCTTCCTTTCTGCACTTTAGTCAATTTACCTATTTAAAAAGAGCCTATTTTTTTAAGTTTTTACTCTCATGTCTGAGATTGTGCAGAAAAATGTAAATTTACTTCTGAAATTTACATAGAAGTGATGTTGAAGTCCACATAGCTTTAAGTGTGGTGCTAGAATTAATCACTTTAGCTTGATAAGCAATGGAAACTTAACACTGACACTATCATCAGTAAAGCTCTAATTATTTATGGAAGATGCTGTCACTTTTCGTGTAAATGCTGGAATCTTCAATTGCTACTTTTGTTACTCTGCTATCAGTGCAGAATGTATTGTAAATTATTAAATTCATTTGCATGTTCTGTTGTAAGTTTTGCTTAGTAAGAATTCAAATTCTTACACAATTTTTGCCTTGAATTCCTGTTGAAATTTTTCAAAGAATTGATGTTCAGTATCTGAATTGTGTAAGCTTTTGAAACAACAAAGCCTTTTTTTCTCATTAAAATTTTAAAAAAGTTTATTCTGAGATGGTAATACATGACTATCCCTCAATTACAATCTAACATTTAACAACACTGATGTTGTTTGTTGTATGTGCTGTTTAAAAATGGCAAATTTTGAAAAATCAGGCCTCTTGTATGCTTTAAAGAGAAATTAGCCCCTACTTTTAAAAAGTCTTAATCCCATATGTAGCAATATAGAAATGCTTCCAACAAGGGCAAGTACAGTGTTCTGCCCCTAGGGAGGAGCAACTCCATGCACCAAGGCAGGCTGGGGCTGACCTGCTGAAGAGCAGCTCTGCAGAGAAGGACCTGGGAGAGATGGTGGACAAGTTGACTATGAGCCAGCAATGTGCCCTTGTGTCCAGGAAGGTCAGCGGTATCCTGGGKTGCATTAGGAAGAGTGTTGCCAGCAGGTGGAGGCAGGTGATCCTGCCCCTCTACTCAGTCCTGGGGAGGCCTCATCTCGAGTACTATGTCCAGTTCTGGGCTCCCCAGTACAGGAGAGACATGGAGCTGCTGGAGAGAGTCCAGCACAGGGCTACAAGGATGATGAGAGGGCTGGAGCATCTGCCCTATGAGGAAAGGCATCRAGAGCAGGTTCTGTGTGGCCTAGAGAAGAGCGGACTGAGAAGGGATCTTAGCAATGCCTACAAATACCTGAAGGGACGGTGTCAAGGGGACAGGGCAAGACTCTTCAGCAGTGCCCAGCGACAGGACAAGAGGAAAAGGGCACAAACTGAACCACAGGAAGTTCTGCCTGAACATGAGGGGAATTTCTTCACTGTGAGAGTGACAGAGCACTGGAACAGGTTGTCCAGAGTGGTTGTGGACTCTCCTTTTCTGGAGATACTCAAAGCCTGTCTGGATGCAACGCTGTCTACCATGCTGTAGGTGACCCTGCTTGAGCAGGGGGTTGGACTAGATGATCTGCAGAAGTCCCTTCCAACCTCAACCATTCTATGATTCTGTGATCCAGCAGTCAGCTAATACTTTTCTTCAGGATTCCAGTTCTTTATAGTTTAAAGAATAGAACAAATTTATTACTTTCATTTGGATTTGAGAGTATTGGTTTAAAGCATTTTTAGTATCACATTTTTCCTGATCTTTTTTCCTGGTCGTTGTACACCTATAAAGGTAGCAGAGGAAAACTTGATAATGTCTATCTAGAATATCTTTTTTGTTAAGACATGAGTGATTGTCCCAATCCTGAATATACCCGATGTAGCAATGTCAATTTTCTTCCTAAGCTAAAGAAGTATTCTGATAATGTTTTTATCCCTGAGCCACCAGTATGCTGTGCCAACATAGCTTGCCAGCAATTCTACACTCCATTCTCTACAAGAAAAGGTATTTTAATTTCTRAGATTTGCAAAAGCAAAGGTAACGTCTCTAGTATTTGAGGAGATAGAYATGTCACTACCTCTGATGCCTGATCAGAGCCTGTTCATGACCATGTACTTTGTCCTCTGTTCAACAATAAAGATGCAAAAAAATGTGCAGTGGTATGTAGAGTAATTTTTGCACACGAGCAGAACACTGTTAGGTGGATTATTACCTTTGCCTTGTCCTATAGTTATGCTACAACTGTGTTGTGCCCCCAAAATCATAAAAAGTTAATTAAAGTTCAGAAATGGGTGACAAGAAGACACAATCCTGACAAGGACCAGTGAGAAAGTCTGACTTCAGCTGGAACTAAAATAACAGCAACTATGCAATGCCCTTTAAATTGTTCATTAGCATACAGGACTGCCTCTCTGAGCAAAAGATCTGTAGGAAGAAAAAAAATTCTTCAGTTTCCTTTGAAAGGAAAAATAGGTTGGAATGGCAATTGATAATTGTTCCCATTTTTTTAGCCATGTTTTTTTAACAATCTCGTACCTGAAGGTTATTAAATTGATTAGCCAAAATTAAAGTTATGCTACACTGAAAGATTTAAGTAATTGGTATCTCAATGGACAAACGGTGTACAGTAACTGGGAGGAAAGATGGAATTACTGGAAAACAGCAGCTTATTGGAAAATGGTACTAAGTTATGAGACCTGGAAGATGTTGATACTCCAGGAGGCAAGTTTGTAAAGAGCAGTCAGTCTTTAGTAWTTAGAAAATAATAATATTAGACAGCACATAATTAGGGTGAAAATGAAAAAAAATGTTGAAAGAAACTCTCTTGTAACAATTGAGGAAGTCACTGGATCACTGACTGATTCTTACCAAGGGACTTTATYTTCCTTGACATCTCTTGGAAGATACCATGGCAGGATGCAAGTAGTCAAGGTGGTTTCTGGTAGGGGTACTGGATGGGCCCACTGGGTGACACACAGCTGGATGTGCTGTTCACTAAGAAGGAGGAGCTGGCTGGGAAGATAATAATCACTGGCAGCCTTGGCTGCAAGGACTGAGAAATAGAGAAGCTCAAGATCCTTCAGGGACTGAGGAAGGCAAAGAGCAGAGCACAAACCTGAGACTTCAACCAGACTGGCTTATTCAGGGAGCAGATATGTGGGATGCTACAGCAGACAGCTCTGCAGGGCAAAGGAGCTCAGGGGAACTGATAGGGCTTTAAGGTAAGCATCCCGCAAGTAGAAGAGCAGGTAATCCCAATGCTCAAGCAGATAAGCAGACATCTCAGGAGACCAGCCTCACTAAGCAGGGAACTCATCACGGAGCTTTAGTGCCAAAAGGCAGCAGGGGGTTGAAGCGGGAATGGGATGCAAGAGAGGAATTCAGGAACATTCCTCGGTCATGCAGATGTGGTGTCAGGAAAGCCAAATCTCAAACAAGGCTAAGACTAGTGAAAGAAGTCAAAGGCAACAGGAGGAGTTTCAATCACTGCATTGGTAGTAGAAGTATGAACAGAGAAAATATATAGGACTACTGCTGAATAGGATGGGTGATTCAGTGGCAGTTGCTAAGAGCAAAGCTGAAATGCTCTGTGCCTGTGTCAGTCTTCACTAACAAGGTCTTGTTCTCGGTGCTAAGGGACAGGGCTCAAGAAAGAGGTGAACAAACTGCAATGGATAAGTGTCAAGTCAGGTATTACTTGCCTGAACTCAAACCATATATGTCCATGGGACCCAATGGACTGTGCCTGAGGGTGCTGAGAAAGCTGATCAGTGTCATTCTCTATTACCTTTGAAATACCAGGGAGACTGGGGGGGGTCCATGACAACTGAAACAAAGCAAATAYTTCACATATCTCCAAAAAGGCCTAAAAGGACAATCTGAGGAATTACAGATCAGTCTCACTTTGGTGCCTGGGAAAATCATGGAGGGAATGCTCTTGGAGCACATCTGTGGGCACATGGATAAGAAAGTAGTGGGGAATAGTCACAATGGCTTGACCAAGGGTGAATTATGCCTTAGTCAGCTGGATGCCTTGTGTGATCTTTATGACTAGATTTATAGAAGAGAATTATCTGCAGAACAGTGGATGCCATTTATCTTGACTTCAAGAAGCTTTTGAGACTGTCTCCCACAATGTTCTTCCCGGAATGTACAAGTTATATAGTCTTGATGGCTAGACAGCCAGATAAATAAACCTGGATTTTAAACCTGGTCAGGCTCAGAAGGTAGCCTCTGAGGCATCTGCTTAGAGGCTGGTGTCAACCAAAGTCCCACAGGATCTATCAGGGGACCTATGTTGCTTTACATCTCTATTAGCAACTTGGAGAAGGTGATGAAGTGTCCTCTTGCAAATTTACAGGTGACACCAAATGGGAGTGAGGGAGATAAATTGATAGGCATGAGGGCAGAGCTGCCATCTAGAAAACCTGGGAAGATAGGAGGAAAGGGCTGGCAGTAATACTGGTTGGGACCAGGAGCAGCTCAGTGGAGAAGCCCCAAGCCCTGACAGCAGTGAGCTGAGCAGGAGCTAGCCATGCACTGGGCAGCTTTGAGGGCAGTAGCATTCTGGTGGTTGCAAGTAGGGGCATGGCACAGAGTGAGGCCCCCTCAGCTGGACACTGCCTCCAGTTTGGGCCCTCAGTGCAGGAAATATGTTCACAATTTGTAGTGGGTTCAGGGGAGGGCACTGAGACATGGGGTTGGAGCCTTTGTCCTACAAGAACAGGCTGCAGTGCTGGGTTGGGCCAGCCTGAAGCACAGATGGCTTCAGGGCAGCTAGCAGCAGCCCCTAAGGACCTTGGTTGGAGGGGAGGATTCCTCACAGCAGTGCCTAGCAAGAATGCAAGAGACAGCAGGCATAAGCTGAAACTAGAGAGGTTTGGGGTGGAGATAAGGAAAAGCTTTTTCTCCACAAGGGCAAGCCAAACAGGAGAACTGAGATCTAGCAATGTTCTGTCAACTCTGCTCTTTGAGGCTTTCAATCTCCAGTGGGATAAATCCCAGTGCAGGCTGGTGCGACCCTCTGGCTGAGCCTCCTTTGGACAGAGTTTGAATTAAAGACCTCCCAGGGGCCCTGCAGGCCTGAGTTACCTGTAGAGTAATGGTTCTACAGATCAGCTATAGTCACTGTTGCTTAGAATCACAGAATAATTTAGGTGGGATGGGATATCTGGAGGCAAACAGATTCAGATCCCTGCTCAAACCAGAGCCAACTTCAATCTAAGTTGCTCATGGCATCATTCAGTTAATTTTTAGTATCTTCAAGGGTATGAATAAAAGAAGGGGCTGTAGAACGTCTATGGCAAGAGCAGAGATGTATAGAAACTTATAGGTGGCCTTGGATTCATCAGTGAAAATGTAGTGCTCTAATATGTGAATTACAGAAATAAAAGGTGAGTAACATAAGTATGGTATTTACAGATGTCAATATACATGTTAACATTAATGGAAGCATATTCTTTAATTAAAACATGAGGTCTAAGCAAGGATTTTTAAGAAATGAATATAAATATAGAAGTGAGAAGCAAGGGTAACTAGATAAAATTTAATGGCATTTTTGACCACATTTGTCAAATGAAAAGTTTGATACTCTGAAACTGTAACATCTGAAGGCAAATGTCTGAAACTTCATCCCTAATTTGTATCTGACAATTAACCAAAATTTTGGAGAATATGCATCAGCCAAAAACTCATTTGTGAAATTTTATATTCAATGCCTGTTTCTCTTCCATTTATAAAATTGTCTCATTATAAAAAGACAAAGTGTCTTTTCCATCTCAAATTATATAAGGCTAACAGTTGCCAGATTTTTGTTTTTCGAGAGAAGCAGGAACATAAGAAATCACTGATCAGAGAACACTGACATTTAGTACTGCAGACTGAATGTACAATAAGTAATTCAATATTTCTGCCAAAATATTCTGTAGCGAGGCTGACTGATGAAACTGCAGTTCCAACCATCCACAGGAGAGACTGTCCACATTGAAATATTTTTCTGTTTCAGGCTGCCTATTCACAGGTTATTAATCCTACATCACCCTGTGATCTGCTGTTYTCTGCAGCAGTAGCACTTGGAAATAATTTCTGAATTGGGGAGGAAAGGGTTTCTGGCCTTTGGAGGCAGGGGAGGGGTGGTAGCCAAGGGTGAACATGCAGACAACCTGCATAATTAGGTCCTAGTAAAAGGGCCTTGACCATAAATAATGTCTCATGACCTTTATGCCTGCTTTTTGGCAAATAATTGGGCTTTGATGGGTTGAAAAAAATTTAAGGTTCATTCTGTTTTTGGCATTGTCACTGCCAAGGTTTGACATTTCCCCTTTAAACTGGAGACTTGAAATATAACTGAAGCAAACAGGTTAAGATGTTTGTTGAGAAATGAATACACTATAAGCAAAATAGGTAGAGGAGCAAAATTAGCACTGAACTAGGCAATCAGATATACCAATAGGCTATTATATAATAATATGGAGTATTAGACTTGACTGTTAATTATAGGTATTAAGACCAAATGATCACATAAATAATCATTATTGTATTGTGTAAGTATAGAGGTGCAAATCTACTTCCTCCCACACCAAGTGTTATGAACACAGTCCTAATGGTAGGTTGTCCAGGGTGGATCCCTCTGGCACCCAAGCAGTTTGGGGCATGCAGGTCTGCATCGCTGCTGCCAGTAGGTATTTGTATTCCTGTTATTGGAGGATCCACATTCTTTTTTCCTGTATCTGATTTTATACTCTACCTTTTCTTAATCTGAGCTCACTTTTTTTGCCTTCCTTGCATCCTCCTTCCCCCTCCAAGCTCCTTTCAGCAACCCACTCCTTTTTCCCTCTTGTTCCTAGTTCTGCTTCATCCACACCTGATGTTGGTATTTATGATATTGTTACCTGTCTTGGCCATATGTGAGCCAAATGGGAAGAGTTCCTCAGCAAGAATAGCTTTCTGCTCAAAAGCTCCCCCGTCATTGTTCAGTTCAGACTAGTTGGACTGAGTTTACCTTATTCAATTTCTGTTTTACTTCAGCTTGAATTCTTCTACCTAGCTGATACTAAGCATAAGCAGGTTCTTACCGTATGTACGGATAGTTTATATTACCAGAGCAACAGAGTAATTTGTTTTTTCACATTTCTGTTGTGGGCTGCCATGGACCCCTGCAGGGCCTTGGTTGTTATGGGGTCACACRCTCTGGTGGGATGTCTTGTACACTGGCACACTGAGAGGTGTATGAGCTCCCGAATGTGTTGAATGCTGACTGAATGAAGCTGTGAGGCACCTTTTGGTGACAGGACTTACAGGATGAGGAAAGAAAATTTCGAGTTTATGAAAAGAATACAATAAAGCACTTCAGTCACTTTCTGATGATGTATTGAAGGAAAAGAAATGACCTTTAAATAATTTTGTAACTAATAAGAGCTCCATTAGTTTTCAGAAAGTCTCTTTATAAACTGATCATCTCCACTTTTGGAAATTAAAATATGTTTTTATCTTCTCATATTTCATTAGATACCTTTGTCCATATGTGAGCAAACCTACCACAGATTGGAAAAGAAATATTTGTTTGTCTGACTGATCTTACAGATGTGATAAAGTCATGATCTTTTGCATTAGTTTCAGAGAAATTACAGCTTATTAAGATAGCCTAATCTATAAGACTACCTTTACACATTATGCTATATATATTTATTTACTTATCTGATTGTTGGGTTTTGTAAATTTAGAAGGTGTAAATGTAAAAAAAGTGCTGTATTAAATGTTCCAGCATTTTATGTGGTTTTGTTATGCTTTATTTGAGAGTGRTTTTATTTGAGAAAGCAAATTGGATACTGGGAGTACATTTCATTTTGCTCAAAACTCTAATTTTTTAGTCTAATTGTGTTTGTTAATTTCTGATCATTAGTAATTAAGCATATTACAAAATAAATTCATTAGGATGGGCACCAAAAGGTATGGACTAGATTCTAAATGACCTTTATATAAAAGATAGTATTCGGAAGTTTACAGTAACTTTGAGAGTAGGCTGGAACTGCGAAGAGCTACCAAAGTTGAACCCACATTAGCATAATACTGCACAGGCTGGAACCTGCGAGGAATCTGAACATGCTAGTTGCAGGATATAATTTATCCTCCACTTCTGAAAAGCTGCAGGTGTGGTCCTGTCTGTGCAAGGTGGCAGGTGCTCCCCTCAGCCTCAGCTGTTCATTAAACTCCTGACACTGTTTTTTTGGTCTGTACAAGACTGTGAAAAGTGCTTAAAAAAAGATGATGGAGTCTAGCACAGAGGGGGAGAAAATAAGTGATTTTCCAGGAGGCTGAAGAAAGAATTTAAGAAGCAACAGTTTTGGTCTCCAAACCCCAACCTAAAATTGGTTTACCTGATATAGCGGATTGGGACCGGAACCCAGATCGCCTACCTCCAGCCCCTGCTATTTGGATTCTGCCATTTAGCTCTTCAGCTGTGTGAGAGGCTGACAAGGTTTCATACGGAAAGGGGAAATCACCCTATAGACTCGCAACAATACAAATGGGGAAGAATTGAATGTTTTTCACTTGRAACTCCTTGCCTGAAATACAGACAGACTGACCATGTTTTTAAATCCAGTCAGGACTATTTCTTTTGTGGAACACATGCCAGAGTTATTCCACTGTACAATGAAAGATCAATCCTTCTAACTGTTGAAAGGAGGTTTTTAGATAGCCTGACATACCAGAGGTTACAGCACTTTTTGTGGGCTTCTTTACATGGTTCACAGAGACCTGTCTCTCTGTAGGCAGCTGCTGAACCTTGCTGCAGTTGGTGGAGTCTGTGATCAAACCAATAGAAGAACGGCTGGTGGGATTTCAGATGTTCTCTGTGCATTCTATTCATAGAATATTTTGAGGAAGCAGCTGGAAAGAACAGCACAATGACAAAGCAAAAACAAATATTGTGGTTATGGCTGTGCTGAAAGGGCAGGGTTCACTCTAGYGCAAATGAAGGATTTGGGTGGAGGGAGGAGGACTTTGAGTGGTTAGACATAAATTCCACCCAGGGAGGAAGATAAAAAGTCATAATTACGGAGTTCAGGGGAAGGGAGCCTAAGCTTTCTAGAAAAGGGGGGATTGAGAATGGTAGGATGTTGGAGAAGGCAGAGCAGGGGCAGGTGGAGAGAGACTGTCAGCAATGTGCTGAGAAGTGTGATGAGCGTGAGATCCAAAGGGAAGCTAAGAAAGTGAAAACTATACAAATACAGCACCAAGATGAAAACCAGAATGCATTCATAGGACACAGAAGAGCCCCAGTGGATGTATGAATAGTCAAACACATGCCTTTTTTTTTTTTTTTTTTTTNTGTGTGTGTGTGTGTGTGTGTGTGTGTGTGTGTGTGTGTGTGTGTGATGTTAGCACTTATTGAAAGGTTGTAGGAGTGGATTTAGGAGCAAAACAATTGGTGGTGAAGACCTAACATCCATACTGCATGTGTTTTAAAGAGTTTTACTTCAAGCAAGCTTTATTCTGGTTCCATACAGTGACTGCTCGCTAGCCCTAGGAGTCCATCTTCCAGTTCAGTTTGACTGGAAGCTTCACGAGATGAAGAAAAATACAGTGAGCAGCAGCGACCAGGACAATGATTATAGGAGAGCACTCTTGATCTAAACTGATACACTGCTGCAGATGTGTTTCAGATTTAATATTTGTTTTACAGATAATATTTGTGTTTGTGAACTACCTTCTGATTCTTTTCCCTCCTCCTCCTGCCCAGCTAATTACAAAACTTACGCAACTTTTTCATATCTAGCAGAAAATTGATGCAGTGTGCAACAAAAAGACAGGAAGAAACATGCCTCAATAACTATTTCTGTACATGCTTTATTAGGAAAGGTTTATAAGATTATTCTAATGTATCCAAATGTTTATAAAGACATATGGTTTGGTCAGAGCCTATTGAAGCAGATAGAAAAACACCTTTTGATATCAGTAAGCACGGGCTGAAATCCTAGAAAAAAATAAYGAAATGTATTTCACAGGGGATTACCTACAACAACCAAATATTTTTCATAATTTGTTTGAAACAGTTTACAGAAAAGAACATATTATTCTGTTTGTTACTGTAGATTTCTGACAGTTTCCGGTATAGCCTTATTTAACTCTGCTTTCACTTCCATGTCGTTTTACAAGGCTCTTCTCTAAGGATTTTGTGTGCTGCGGTGTCTCCAGTTTTCAGAAATTCGGTTTCTCATAAGAAAACTATTACAGTACAAATGAAGCAAGATGTCTTGCAGTCATCCCACACTTGCCTGTGGGCAGGAACCATGGAATGCTGAGTATTCTGCATTTTAAATCTCTCCTATGGAGAAAAATAAAGCTATTATTGAAAATAGCTTTTTTTTTTCCAGTAAAGGCCACACACATCTGGTTTCTATACTGAGATCATTTTTGTAATGTTGAACAACACACAAAATAGATATTTGCTGATATAGAGACATAGACTTCACCATCATTATATTTCTAGTGTTTCTTGTCTGAAATCTGTTTGGCTTTAGGGTAGAGTGGGGCATAGGTGAAAGGAAGAAAGAGAAACAGGGAAAAATCTCTGTATTTTCAAGATTTCTGAGTCAGGAGTGAGCTAAATGCCATCTACTGCAAGCAGGAGGCACTTTGCTTGCATCACAACAGCTTTTCTGGTTTGGCGTACTTCAGTATATCTGAAAAAAACAGCTGCCTTTTTGTCCCAAGTACAGAAATGCATGGGCCAAGCCATGATGGGCAAACATGTCATTAACTAGTGATCCACATAAGATTTGAGATTTGGACCCTCAACACCAACAATGCAAACTTTTAATGTTTCCACAATGCTGATCCTGTTTCAGTTAGCGGGGAGCAAAAGACCAGGCTGAGTCTTTCCTGAGCCTTCTCCCCAGGACTGCAGTATTTCCTTTTGATAGGCACAGAGCCTTGCTGACTGCATAGCAAAAAACTCACACAGTTCTGTTTAAATCTTTCTACTGAAAGGTCACTTTAAAGTCTATTTTAGTTTATCAAAATTAAATCAATTTCAAATATCCAGCTTCTCTGTTCTCTTTTGTGGTGGGAAGGGAAGGGAAGGGAAAGGAAGGAAAAGGAAGAGAMTGTGAAAAACATGAAAAGAAATACAACAGAATTTAGATTTTTAGAGTATTTTAGTTTTAGCAATATAAAACCAAACAGAAATAGATAAACAAATCTTTGCAAAAGCCATTTGAATTTAGTTTAATGTATTTGTCCTATATTTTCTATACAGGAAGTGCTGAATCATAAAAGTTGGAAGTATCTTCTCTTCTTTTTTTTTCTCTGTGATCTCAAATTTTGCAAAGACATTTCTGACTGTCTTTATTATTTGGTTTTAGACAAGGAGTGTTATGGCTTGTGGAAATGGCAAGCTGACTTGCCAAAGAGCCAAAATGGCCAGCAGAAATTTCCCTTTTCTTTAATTTCAAGTATTCTAAATACTTACATGTGCCTGCTTGCAGTTTACTGTACTTTTGGATCCCATTAAGATACAATGATCACAGAACTAGTTGGACCACAGCAGTTATACTGGGAGCGTTTTCCACTTCATGTAATTCATGAAAGTTGAATAACGCATATAAAAGCAGAAACACCCCAGAAAAACAAATATCTGGAAAAATATACCACGAAAACTTTGTCTCTTATGTGGAAAAAAAATGAATTGCAATATTTTCAGACATGGTTCAGTCCTTCCTTTGCTTTCTGCTTCTCCATAGAAGGTGGAGTTGGGATTTCACAGACTGGTTTCTGGTTTATCTCAGGTCATCTCAGAACTCCACAGACTCCGGAAGTTTTGGAAATCACTCTAGAGTGCTTCAGATACCGTGTGTTATCTCTTTCCTTTTGAGGTACCAGTTAGAAATGTTATGGATGGATGGATGTTCGGGCTCAAAAATGCATATGGATTTATAGGTAAGGACAGTCTGGGGCCGATATCAGTGTTACTTTCTCTTGAATTTTACCTCTTTCTTCCAGAAAGTAAAATCTTTTAACCTGGTGCCGGTGAAGGGTTCCAGTATCAGATAAGATTGCCCTTTTTGTCTCTTGTGCACACGGGTGGACATAGCATTATCACATTTTGTATCTTACTGTGTATCTGCTACACAATCAGCAATGACAGAATGCATCTTTCACAGATAAGGTGCAAAGAGGTATTAGGAACTGCAACATGAGTTTTATTCTTCACTTTCTTTTCATGTTCAATGTGGTTCAAAGTCCTTTCCATTAAACTAATGTAAAAGGTTTTCTGGCCATATGAATATGAATAACTAGTGATTAGTTTATGTGGATTTGGAATAGATTTACATAAACACTAGCAGTTTAGTCATTCTGAAACCAAATTAAAATGCCTGAACAGGGCATCAGACTCAGGCTTGTAGAACCCTGCTGGAGTTACACCAATAAGACTTCTACGTGTAATGCATGCATACTGGGTGCACATGTGAACACTTGTGCACATTTTATTTAATTTATTAAAATCTTTTTATATTTCTTAACAAATTTTATTTCCTAGGCAAACTGTACAGCTGCAGATCATCCACAGGGATGTCTAGGTCTGTGTATTGAAATGAAGTCCCTAATCCCTTGCATTTTCTCTTTTCACCAGCTAGAATGCAGAGATTTATCTTGTGATGGAGTCATCCACATTCTCTATATTTCACAAAGCAGAAAGGGTGTACTGCTACCTACTCTTTAATGATTAACTGCATCATATATTATCTATAGCCATGAAACTAGTACTCTGAGAGACAAGACTATTATTAAGCTGGTAACATAACTGAAAAAGGAAGTCTCATGCTTCAAGATGAGATTTTAGACTATGAATACTCCGTCTCTTATCAAGCAAGTCCTTGATGTTGTTTGAAGGAGTGAGTCACCTTGCAAAAGTAAGACTTGTGGCCTAATTGGGTTATGAAGCTATATTTATTTGACTCCGTCAGTCTCARTGGGAGTATTCTATGAATTTCTGAAGCTAGTACTGAGGCCCTGCCTTCAACTTGTGTAGCAGAAATAACTTTGCAAAACTTCTAGAACTGGTATTACTGGTGGTATTGCCTGGCATGCAATAAATAGTTGTGTTTTTCTAGATGTTCCTGTAGATACCCTCAGTAAAACGGAGAGTGTAGACAGAAAAAAGTGAGCCTACGCTTCTAGCTAGCTCATGGTAGGTCAACATGGTCTTGTTGAAAACTGAAATGCATTAAGGATGCAGCCTTCAGGCACCATCCTGACTGAAAGAAGAATCAGGTGGCACATCAAAAATGAACTTGAATATCATATACTGCTGCTTAAGTATGGGAGAGCAATTAATGTTCATAGTTCTGAATCTTCCTTTAGAGTATCAGCCCTCTCTTTCTGGTGTCTAGTCTTCAAGCAAGTACCTCTCCCTCACCAAAATGGCATTTTCCCGTGCTTCAGACTTTAAGGTAGCCTTCCTTGCATAGAAGATGGTAGTGTTATCTTTAACATAATAACTTAAACAAACAAACAAACAGTTTTATATAATAGCCCTGTTTTTCTGAAAGACTATGAGCTTTGTGTTCCACCATGTCATAAAATTCTGAATTAAAATTTAAACTATTTAGTGTTCTGGATTTGTTGAACACCTAGAGAATAATTTCCAAGAGTATATTTTTTAAGCATTTCAAATGACACAAATACTAAAAATGCTTTTCTAAGGTTTTAATTTTCTTTCTGATTTATAATAACATTCAGAATAACAGAATTTCATCATCTAAATAATCTACCAGCTGATGTTACAGCACTGAGCACATAAACTAATTATATGCTATAAAGAGCTTCTAGCCACCCCTCTTCCAGCAGTTAGACTGGGAAATAGCTTTAATGACATATCTGGGAGTTTAATCTGGGGAGAAAGAGACCTGAATATCCAAGTCCCTTGCTACCCACTTCTGTTTTATATCAAGGCTTCTCAAAGGTGAGTTCCTCTTCTGCTGATAAAATAACCCAGATCCAAAACAATTAGAGCCTTAAAAGCTTTGAATTTTCCCCAGAGACTTCTAGGCAACCAGAGCAGCAATGTAATGCTCTCCCATCCTAAAGTCCCACTTAATAAGTAGGCTGTCAAAACCCAAATTAGCTTTGGTTTCTGAAAGATGTCATTAAACAGAAGGAGAGATTAGGGCCAGAAAGGCAGTAGGTACRCCTGAATCTGAAACAACACAAATCCACATCTTTTGAGGTTCCTTCTACATATCCCTAAACAGTGTAGTCAACAAGTAAGATCAAGTGCCAAGCAAAAGTATCTATCACTGTRTGTATGTGGGTATTCTGAAGTGTATATTCACATCAAGACTGTTCTGATGTGTCAATTATATATCAAAGAGATATTGTGGACTTTTTTTATACCTTATATATGTGCAAACTGCTGTCAATCATCTGGCTAGAAAGCAGGGTAGACATCAGTTCTTTGTGGATATCGCTTCAAAATGTGGTTTAAAGTGTAGTGAAAAAATGCACAATTCTCTTTTCTCTTTTCTTTTCTTTTCTTTTCTTTTCTTTTCTTTTCTTTTCTTTTCTTTTCTTTTCTTTTCTTTTCTTTTCCTTTCCTTTCCTTTCCTTTCCTTTCCTTTCCTTTCCTTTCCTTTCCTTTCCTTTCCTTTCCTTTCCTTTCCTTTCCTTTCCTTTCCTTTCC
>NW_028186629.1:106270-110268 GCF_003343005.1 Rhea americana | reverse complement strand
TTCTTTCTTTTCTTTTCTTTTCTTTTCTTTTCTTTTCTTTTCTTTTCTTTTCTTTTCTTTTCTTTTCTTTTCTTTTCTTTTTTTTCTTTTCTTTTCAGGTTGTTTTTCCAGAATGGGAGGCCAGGATAATACAGCTTGGAGTTACTGTAATTTAGATGAAATACTCTTCAGAATGTGGCCAGGAAGGGACACAAGAAGGTATATAATTGAGCCATTAAATATAGACCTACTGCAATTAAAAGGAGGGCAGAGAGTTTTTCAGACTTTGTATATGGTCTGATGATCTGTTCCAAGCTGAATGTGAGTGGGGATCACAGTAGCTCTCAGTAGGATCCAAGAATTTCCTGCGGGAACCCCTAAAAGCAGAGGCAAAGAAGTCAGGATAAAACCTTGAGGTAGGACTAATAGCACCCACATTTAAGAAGAGTATTTTATACAGCTGTCATACACTAGGAAGGAGCTAGGGTGGATTCTGAATGTGAGTGATACTTACCCTATCGTAAGCAGGACATTTTCCACTATGGCAGATGCTGGTGTACAGCAGGGTGTGGGGGAGAAAATCAGGTTATGCCTAATGGWTGAGGTTATATGGGCAGCTCCTTGTCTCCTTCACTGAAAGTGTGGTTGTGCAAGGTGTTCTCTCACAAAACACAGCAAATAAAAGCTGAAAGGGAGGACTCATCTTCCCAGTACTTGAGTTGTTACATCAACTGATATCCTGATACCATAATTGTGTGATTAAATAGCATTCAGCCAGCCTTGTTTCTCGCTCAGAATGCAGCAATGGTTGTCACCTGTTGGAGAGATGATAATTCTGTACTTAGCTATATGGGATGATATCATTAAGGTTGGTTTTGGCTACATCATTGTCTATAATGTGCCTTGAGTGGTTGAAAGCAAAATCTTCAATCAGATAACTCTTAATGGAACAGGAAACAGAATCAATATATGCTTTGTACACATGCCAGAGCTCCTTCATGTTATATCAGTGTTATAACAATCCCAGGAGGAAGATTAATTTTGCCACTTGTTCCATGAAAGCATTGAACTATTTCTGTTGTTTATCCCCAAGCAATCTTACATTTAAGTGGTTGTATGGCTGAAAAGCCTTGGCATTTGAAGGCTAAGTCTTGTTTGTGTCTTCCATGAGTTTCTGCTACAAGGAACATTTGCTATTTTGATCCAGCGCTGGAGCTAAATCTACTTGCCTGGAGCAGAAAAGGAGAAGTAAGGATTTCAGAAAAACAGAAGGAGGCAACTTCTGTTTTGCGAAAAGGAGTAAGATTATGGCATTTTTTTGACTTATGTTTTGTTAGAAAATAACTCTTAAAGAGATTTAGCAATAATAAGAGGAGAAATAAGTCCAGAGAGCAGCTTGAATGYAATCATTGTCCTGAGAGAAGCCTTGAGCAGTGTTTGAATTAGAGGAAACGATCATTGGAATTTGCTGTTTGTTTTTTGCTGGCTAGGAATGGCAAATAGTACTCTAATCTCAAAGGGACAAAGGGCAGAGTTATGCTGTTGGCCACCCTCATATAAACCTACAATGTCTCCTTTGCTAGAATTGAAAGATTTTCTTGGTTTACATCGCTAATCCTGGGCAAAACTTGTTTCTGTATACCTCAGGATAGAACCTGSAAGCATTCTCCAGAGGCATTACTTAATGCCAGCACATGACTACATTCTGCAGTGAAAAGTTCTAAAAAGCTTTTCTTAATGCAGAAGCAAATTTAGGAAACTAATAATTTGTTCACATACTACCTTATCCTTTTAAGGACTGTGTCTCTTCTTTAATGTTGCCAAATGTATCACTGCTATAAGAACTCAGTTAAGTGTGAGTTGTTTTATTTTTCCTTCTTATCAAATTTACAGCCCAGAAACCATCTTTTTGAGGCAAGTTATGACAGTCCTGGAATAAAAGCAGGCAAGAAAATCATGTATACACTGAAATGTACTCAGGCCTCATGTGTGGCTTCCAGGCCACCAAATATTCTTGCTGATGCCCTTCAACTAGTGGAAATAAATTGTTTTATGGGCAACTAAAATAAGCTGGAGAATGAACAGAATTAACTGTCTTTTTTCAATCACTGAACTGGAAAATAGGCTTTTGAGAGGACCATCATAATGTTTGACCAGCAACAACAAAAAGCGATTCCAACTCTAGTGAAGCTGTAGAAGGGTAGTCCAGTTGCTTTATTCACAATTCTTTCACCTTCCCTTCATCTGTTCTGCCTCTCACTAAATCCTGGAATGGTGAGCTCTGACTGGAAGTGGTAGTAATGACATAATGGTAGATGCTCTGTGAGTCACCAGTTAGAATGGCAAACCTAGTCCTACAGACTGCTTCACTCGACTATACTAACTGATGCTGGCTAACATCATATTGCATATGCTACTGGAATGTCTCCAAATATTAGAATGCCTCCTTAAATTAAAAAAAAAGTATTGAAAATAAGTCAATATATGAACAGATTGATTCTGTGTCCAGAGATAGCAGCAGAGGCCTGTTTGAAATCCCCCCTGCCAAACCATGTTCTTTTACCAGGCATACCACTGGGAGAATTCCAGTTTGTGATGCTCTGGAATAAGTGACTGATCATGGCTGGTTGTTCAATTCCTAAATATAACAGAAAAGATTTACTGCTGTAATATTTCTGTTCCATGCCAACATTTTCTATATATGTTGATTATATTAAAAAAAAGTGAGCCTTGGGCCTTTGGTGTAAGGTATTTATGCTTTCTATTAATAATATTTACAACATCTAGAAGCATATTAAATGCATTTCCACATCAATAAAATAGAAATTTTACATCCTATTCTTTTGGAAAAGAAACATTCTTTATTTGTAATCATGAGTGCACGGGTGTGTGGTAGAGGTGGCTAATTAATTATCTCTATGTCCTATGTAGGAGATGGGAAGATGTTTGCTGGAGGCATTTAATAGTACACCAGACAGCAGGATTCAAAACGTAGCTGAAATAAAGAAACTGGGTTAATATCTCTGACATTCTTCTCTTTTTTTCTTTCTCTTCATGCATCTCTGTGGGCTCTCTCCTTTTTCATGCAGACAGCAACTTCATCATGAGGACTACCTGACAGAACATGCAGAGAACGTGGATAGTACTAGAGCCAAGTTAAAGGTTCACAGGGGTACAGACAAAATTAAATTCTATGACTACATTTCCAGTAAATGAGTTATTCTTGCCATGGAAAACTGGCGGCAAGGAAATGGAAGTAAAGCTGGGAATGAATGCCTGGACGGGAAACATTTGTTTACAGCTGCAGAAGGAAGACACAGAGTGGTGGTACATGCTGCTGAGAAAGGGGCTATCTGTGCAGCAGCAGATCTGCCCCACTGTACTTCAGTATCTCCTTCAACAATGCCAGGAACAGCTTGCTTTGAACCTATGTAGACCTGTCTGCAGTGTAGTCCTATGGCTGTTTGCAGTCAGAGACTCCAGAGGCCCAGGCTACTGCCTCTTTTCACCATGCCTAGGTTATTGAATGCTATGTTGCCATAACTGTTCAAAAAGCAACTCTGGTAGGACTGTGCTATGTACATGAATTCAAGCAGATAGTTTGGAGTGAAAGATTACTATGTTGACTTTGTCTTTACAGCACGCTCCCTTTACTGTACAGTAGTTTGGGATGAAGTCTAAAATTCATGCTTGGTTATTGCGTGAAGCACAGTGATGTTTGTGAACATTGAAGACCTGTTAAGGTCATGACCCAGTCAGGATGGATATTAATGTCAGGAATCCTATGGGATTCCTATGATCAAGTAAAGGAGTGGAGGGAAATACAATTCTGTCAGAAAGTCTGTTCAGTTTCACCTGAACAGTGGCTTTAACCTATTCAGAATTTTATTGATTCTGCCATATTGACTCTCTATGTATTGAGTTTTTTGGTTGTCTTCTTTTCTTTTCTCCCTTCCCTTCCCTTCCCTTCCCTTCCCTTCCCTTCCCTTCCCTTCCCTTCCCTTCCCTTCCCTTCCCTT
>NW_028186629.1:95909-106079 GCF_003343005.1 Rhea americana | reverse complement strand
CCTTTTCCTTTTCCTTTTCCTTTTCCTTTTTTTTGCCACATCATTTTTCTCTAGATTTGGGGTTGGGGGGCAAAAGTCATACTGGTGATTAAAAGGAGAAAAACTTTTTTTTTAAAGGTAATAATTTCAAAAGAAATCCTTTATATCCGTAAAAAGTACAAAGTTTCATTTTCTTCCTTCTTTTAGGAAAATCTGATCCATAAATGGTTCCAAATCAGTGAACCAAAAAATTCTAAAAAGGTAGACATTTATATTCATTTATGGTACTTTGCCATAATCCTTCCCTCTTAGAATCATAGAATCAGTGAGGTTGGAAGGGACCTCTGGAGATCATCTGGTCCAGCCTTCCCACTCAGCAGGGTCCTTTCTCACCTAAGGTACCCTGGTACCATTAGCTTTAATACTGGTAAAATAAGGGCTTTAAAAAATAATAAATTTTTATTTGCCTTACTGGAGATGTTTCAAAAACAGTGTATCTGACAGTAGCTCAGTTATATGTTGTTGGCCATATGCTCAGTGGGTGTACAATGGTATTCTGTGATTTCAGTAAAGCTCTGTTATCTGTAGTCAGTACTAAGCCCAGTCCTAATATATTCAGAATTGGGTGTCGGTAAACACAAAGGCATACTGACTTCAAAAACTGCTGGGATCATTTAAGTCAGAATTCCAAAGGTCTTTTTAATGTGCTGTTTTAATCTTCACATGCCTACAGTACCTGAAATGTTATGTGAGAGCCTGCTATGCATTCTACTTTGCATTTCAGCTGGTCTGAATTGCCACTGAAGGTGGCAATTTAGAATGGAATAAAAATCATCTCCCAATTGAAACTGAGTGTCATAAAACCATTGCAATTTCTTGCAGATTTAATTCAAAACAGTAGCTGGCCACTTTAGGAAAAAAAAAAGAGAGAGAGAGAGAGAGAGGAAAAGGCAGGCTTTAACTTTATCCCATTTTCCCAAGAAAATGGAGTTTATGACAACATCTCAGTTACATCTATCTTTCTACTGATGATACCAAGCTGGGAGGAGGGGCTTTTTGCTGATCATACCAAGCTGGGAGGAGTGGCTGATACACCAGAGGGCTGTGCTGCCATTCAGAGAGACCTGGACAGGCTGGAGAGCTGGGCGGAGAGGAACCTTCTGAGGTTCMACAAGSGCAAGTGCAGAGTCCTGTGCCCAGGGAAAAATAACTCTAGGCACCAGTACAAGCTGGGGGCTGACCTTCTGGAGAGCAGCTCTGCAGAGAAGGACCTGGGAGTGCTGGTGGATGACAAGTTGACCATGAGCCAGCAATGTGCCCTTGTGTCCAAGAAAGCCAATGGTCTCCTGGGGTGCATCAGGAAGAGTGTTGCCAGCAGGTGGAGGCAGGTGATCCTGTCCCTCTCCTCAGCACTGAGGGGGCCTCATCTCAAGTGCTGCGTCCAGTTCTGGGCTTCCCAGGACAAGAGAGACATGGAGCTACTGGAGAGAGTCCAGTATAGGGCTACGAAGACGATCAGAGGGCTGGAGCACCTGCCCTATGAGGAACGGCTGCGAGAGGTGGGCCTCTTCAGCCTGGAGAAGAGMAGACTGAGGGGGGATCTTATCAATGTGTATAAATACCTGAAGGGAGGGTGTCAAGGGTATGGGGACAAACTCTTTTCAGYTGTCACGTGTGACAGGACAAGAGGCAATGGGCACAAATTGAACCACAGGAAGTTCTACCTGAATGTGAGGGGGAACTTCTTCACTGTGAGAGTGATGGAGTGCTAGCACAGGTTGCCCAGAGAGGTTGTTCAGTCTCCTTTCTGGAGATACTCAAGGCCTGCCTGGATGCAGCCCTAACATGCTCTAGGTGACCCTGGTGAGCGGGGAGGTTGGACTAGATGATCTCCAGAGGTCCCTTTCAACCTTACTGATCTTATGATTCTATGATACTGTCCTCCTTACCTCCAAGTCACTTCCAGTTTTGTTGACCAGTTTCATAAGGCTGATTATGGGGTAGAAATGTCAAAGATACTAAGTTCCAACAAGTTTTTTGCAAATGGATGTCTGGGCAGACAAAACAATGTACACAAATTTAATGATCCACTGAGGGAATGTGGGTTTAGTCATATTAGGTATGAAAAATCCAGATGGGAAGGAGCCATAGGACATCAACTCTTGTAAACRCTTCCACTTGCAGACTTTGTTTTTAAGAGTTTCTAAGCACATCCAACATCAGACAGAGCAACAACATGACAGGCTGCTCCTACCAGTTTCAAGTGTTTGCAACTTAAGCAGATTGGTTGCTGGTGAGAGCAAGAGAGCTCTGCTGTTTTCCCCTTTATCTACACTAATCTCTAGTTTAACAAAACTAGGCCTTCGGTATGCCTGTGCTTATTTTTAAATAGTTACCTGGCTACCATTGATGTGGTGTTCCAGTTTTGTATACATGTAAAATCAAACTGGGGCCAGAGATGGTTCATTCTTTCTTCCAGTTACTAATAGGTCTGTAGGCTGGCTCAGGATGTGCTGTCTGCTTATTGGCCATCTGCTGGCAGTACTCATGATTAATGGAACATAAATAAACATGAAAATTTTGTACATAATACACAGGTTGAAAATGTAATAAAAGTGCTTTCACTCAATACATTCTGCACTGAACTAAGTGCTATTAATAGGTAAAAACAAGTTTCAATTTTGCTAATCTGTAACTAGACTTTGCCTGCTGTTCCCTGTACATAAGTTTCATTCTCTAAATATTACTGTATTTCCATAGAAACTGCTCTATAGCAGGCAGGTATATTATTGAAGAAAGCCATGGCTGGACTGATTCAAAACCTATTGAAGTTACGGGAACACTTATGCTCATTTTAGGCCTTACAATGTGATCATCTGTTCAAAGAGCTGCTTTGGAGATCTCTGTCAAAGCTCTCACTATCCTCACATTTCACAACGTTGTAAGACAGCTTCTGTGTTCGCATGYAGAAGAAAATCCATCGTTTGGACAAGACATACCAGTCATCTCTAATCTGACTAAGCCTTGTCAAATATCCAGGATGATTTCCTATCACAGTGGGATGGGAAGAAAAAAATTCTTGAGCCCAATGTTATCCACCATAACTGTCAGGTGAAATCATGCTTTTATTGAGGAACGGTATTAATGCTGTGTGAGAGACAGAAGTTTTCTGTTTTTAACAGAAGTAGAATCTGGAATAACATCGGTCCTTCTTAGCAAATTTTTTCTTTGCAGACTAAGCACTCTATCTTCAAAGGCTATGTCCCTCAATGTAGAAAATGAGAAAAGAAAGAAAATCAGAAATTAACTTTGAAAAGAGTTATTATAGCACCGCAGTGATCTGCTCCATCTGTGTCCTTCTCTGTTTTGGGTTCCCAGCAGTGGAACAGCTGTCCTCAGCAATTTGACGCTGGGTTAAATTGCATTCCAGTTTGCTAGTAGTGACAAAAATTTATCTGAAGCCTYGTTCATTTGTAACGTGGGCATGGAGTAGAAAGAGGAAAGACTCTCGACTTCAGCATCTTTACTGTATATGCCAATAATAATATGGCCAAATCAATTCCAGCTTAAATTCTGGTGAAGTAAATAGATTAACTGGATTCAAAAACCTGGTCTCTGGCTTCTCTTCTAGGGGTGAAATAAATTATTTATTTGGAGCATGATGGTAAGTCTGGCTTTGGGGCCAGGTTCCAGTGTACTCCATAGCTGAACACCCTTTCCCATTTGGAAGGTCAGCTCGCCTTGGAGTGCTTTTAAGCACTTTGTCCCTCTCATCTGTCACTCTTGCTGGAGAACACTAACAGCTCCAGCAATTTGTGATGATTAGCAAAGAACAAAGTGATCATAGATTGAAGTTCAGAGGAGGAACTGCATCTGAATTGTATCCTTTCTGGGCTTTAGTTCATCACCAAAACCAACTTATTTCTAGGTAAAGCTGTCAGTTTGTAGATAAAGCTCACAGGATATGTTTTAATGACTCTAGGGCACAAAAGAGAGGATGCTGTACTCAAAGACATAATCTATCCTGCTTGAATACATATGATAAAACTGATCTTGTCAGTCTAACCTACTGTATTTCCAGAACATCATTCAGCACAGGGTTTAGAGGGATGCATTTTTAAACTGTTTAGGACATTAAGACAATGGGAAAGCTACAGTTAGTGGTTCTGTTATTTTATTTTATTTTATTTTTAACAGAAAACCTGCCTGAAAATTATTTTACTGTGTCTTTTAGATGAGTCCAAGTTGTTAAGTCTTGGTCTGGGATTGTCCCAATAATATCTTTAATTCTTTACAAATATTCTAGGAAATAATTATCTTTCTTTAGGGGAAAAAAAAGAGTGTGGCAGTTTCTCTTCTTTTCCTGATACTTCTTAGAGGTCTCATCGCATAAACTTAAAGTACACTTACTCTGCTGTCTTCAAGCAGAGATTACGCAGGGATATAGGATGATTCAGACAGTAATGACAACATCAAAACAGGCTGCAGCTCGGGAAGAAGAAAGGATTGAATCCCTAGCTGAACGCAGGGAATTGATCAGAGACTAAAAAAAGTGATTCTCCTAGTGATTTAAACCTGCTTATGCTAGTATTGGAATGAAGATACTCCTGTTACTACTCATTCAGATAGCTCTATGAGAAACATTTGACGGCTGCTCTGCTGAAACTTGAGTGGTTTGAAACAGAGTCCCTTTTTACTCAGGCTGTTCTTGCTGCATTTGTGAAGGCACAAAGGTTGCTTCCAATACCTTGATTAGTATGTCCTTGGAAAGAACAGTTAATCAGTAGCAGTGTAGTACCTGCCCTCAGTACTGCCCTAAACTACCTGCCCTTAGTACCTGCCCTAAACTGTTGGCAGCTTCCTGGTTCCCCATTCAAATGTTTTCTTCTGATTTGGTAGCAACTAGTTCCTAAGCACAGCTCTCACTTAAGAGGTCACAAATTCAGCTGTAAGCTGTTAAATTCAGATTCTGCTTTGCCTCTGCCGTAAGGGAGCATCACTCTTCAGTGCAGAGTCATATATGGGACCTGGGTCCTTCTGCCCTGGTATGGATGGGCCACAAAGAAGAAAAAGGTACAAAGGGAAGAAAAACATATTCCCCATTTTCCTTTGTCATGCAAGGCTGGGAAGGWGGCAACAACAATCTTAATATATCTTGGTGATTTGTTACAATCTCATGCAGATCTGTGGAATGCTTCTTAGCAATGATTCCTCAGAAAGAGGGACTGGACAGTTTACACTGTCATTTGTCAATGCTTGCTGTGCAGTTGCTGTTCTCAGCGTAAAGACACTTTCAATTTTGCATGGTTCTGTTTCCAGCATCGTTGTAAGAACTGTACAATTCCTAGCGGGTTTCTGCTGCTTGAAAAGAGGGGAATTTGGGTTTTGTTCATTCAGTCTTGGTGGATTTGTTGCAAGGATTTCTGTTGGATTTGATTTTTTTCCACTTAAAGTAYGACACACAACTATTTTAAGTGGCACTGAAACAGATCTCTGCTGTATGTGCCTCTGTTCTCCCCTCTCTTTTCTTTATCAGTCCCATGAGTTTTTTTCTATTGAAAAAGCAGGTGCAGATATGATGGAATAAAACCCTGAAGTCTTTATTAGCATGAAAAGCAAAGCTATACATTGCTGGGAGATTTTTTTTTTCCTACCAAGACAATCAAATCAATGTAACTGCAAAAGTGGATTTAGCTATATGAATGGTTGTGTATTTGATAGCCTAGTCCCCAGGATTAAATAAACCTCAAATCCCTTTGTCTCATATAAAAACGACGTGAACACAATTATTTATCATATCCTAGTATCTAGAAAGAGACTGGCCTTCAGTCTGTACTGATGAGGGTAAAATGCTAACCACTCTGGTCTGCAAGCTAATCCCAAAAATACTTTGTTTATAAAGAGCCTTGTGAGAAGGTTCTGGAGTTTGAGATTTTTATAGATCTGTCCTGATAGCCCAACTTTTCTTCCTTCCTATCCAGAGGACACACAGGCATGACAAAGTGATAGCTTGATGTTTCGAGCTGAGGGCTTGTGAGTGGCAAAATTTGTGCTGGTTTCACTTCACCACGCCATGTGTCCTCTGGACGCGAAGGAATAAAAGTTTAAGACACTTTGTTTTAAAGTCTTTAAGAAATGGTGTTTCAAAGGCACAGAAAGAAACCTGCTTTCTTCTGCCGAGAAAGAACAAAGACCTTCGGAGAGAACTGCGGATCGCTCTCTGCCTCCCGGCAGACACCGCCCGTCCCGCGCAGCCGGCGCAGCTGCAGCCCCGGCGCGGAGCGGGCGGCGCGGCACCCCGCGCCCGCGGGGGGCGGGCTCGGCCGCGGCGGCGTCGGGGGCCGTCGCAGGGGCGCAGCACCGGCCGCGCCGCTCTGCGACGTCGTCGGAGTGGGTTGCAGCGGGCGGGGAGTGCGCTGCGGAGCCGCGCGGAATTCCCCGGCGGCGGAGGTAAGRCGTGCGGGCGACGCGGGGAGCCCTTCCGCGCCCGGCGGAGGCTCCGCAAAGCTGTCGGGGGGACGGAGGCGCCACTCGGCGGAGCGAGCACCTGCCGAGCCCACGCGGCCACTGCATTTCCGCCGAGCGCAGCCGCCGCCCGGTACCGCGGCTAGCGCGGACGCGGAGCCTGTGCGGGACTGTGTTTTCCTGGGCGTCCTTTCTTTCCCTTTTTCATTTTCTTTTTTCTTTTTTTTTATTTTTTCTTTCTTTTCCTTTTCCTCCCCCCCCAACTCTCTCTCCAAAGTTTACGTCACTCCACATTTTCTTCCAGTGTTTCTTCAGGGCAGTGGGCTAGGGGGTTGCTTGGTCTTGTTAAGGGAGCTGCTGGCTCTGCAGACATGCGGCTGCACGATGGATGCCTAGAAGCTGGTGGGATCAAGACTTGGACGACACTGCGTCAGCCCTGTGGGGGTGGAAGGAGCTTCCACGGTGGGGAAAGGAGGTGGAAATCAGATTCGGGGTGAAGTTGTCTTTTTTTTCTCTCCACCTCCACTTAACCCTGGTTTAATGCTCCCATCCCAAACAGGCTTATCCCCCCACCTGAAGGAGCCTTTCTGCACCTCGCTCTGAAAGAGTGAGCTGAGCTGCGGAGCCCTAGCTGCTGGCCATATGCTGCCAGCAGTGACCAAAGAGAAGGAAACCTCAGTGAAGTTAGTGTCTCAGACAACCTGCCATGCACTTGACCTACCAAGTCTTTTAGTCATGGAGAGTCAGGCTCAGTGTGCTAGATTTTKCTTTTAGTTTGCAAAGAAGCCTGTTCCCTGAGAAATGATTTGCATTAAACTTTTCTGCGTACTAGTGGGAGACAGGATCTGAAATCTTTGCAAGTCTTTGCATTGTCATGCTTGTAATAACCTGACAGCTGGACTCTCAGAGGCTGACTCAGAACTGATTTACAGAAAAAATGAGTAGTTGCTGAGTTTTGACCCTGTTTCTTAGGACCTGATACCAGAACAGCACATTCATTCTCAGTTTTATTTGAAAATAGACAGTTGCTGGACTAGAGAGGAAGAACCTCCCTAATCAGACATTTGCACTAAGAATAGTGTTCAGCACTACCTCTTCTGRATCAGCACTCTATAAAGCTAACACTTCATATGCATCCATTCCCATATTTCTTTCCCAATCCTAACCAGCAGCTTAATCTAAACTTGAGAGCTAAAGTTGTTTTCATCACTCCTCTTATGACAGTGATGCTATTATTCTTGATGATTGCTTGTTTTTTAATATCCATACATCTTCCTGTTTTTTAAGGTGTTAAACACCTTAACACCTTCCTCTGTTAAGCTGCCACTCAAGCCAGAGCTGGTGCAAGGGAAAAGCTTGCTGGTGCAAGGACCAGCAGACCTTACAGATGTGCACTGCTGACTTTAAAGAGGACAGCTGCAATGCAAATGTGGAAGAGTCCCAGCTGGCAGGGCTCCTGACCCTGCAGGCCATCTATCTTTTTTTCTGGCAAGACTCCCAGCTAGCATTTGACAATATAAACACCTTCTTGCTTCAATGTGGTGGTCAGATCAGTCTGTTTCTGGGTTGGGCTGGCAGCTTTCATAAACAGGGTGTTTTGAATGATGCTGAGGTGTCTCCTGAATGCAGTCACAGCAAAAGCAGGTCCCTTGTCCCATGATTATCAGGGAGGTAAAGGGTGGATGAGGATTCTTCCCACCTCTGCTCAGATGGCAGTGACTGCTCATTGCAGGATCGTTTAGATTCTCCCAAGCCACTTCATTGGGCCTATACACACAGGTATAATTTATATATAACGAATGAAACTTTAACTGCTTATGAAGGGAGGAACAGGAGAAAAAATTCTGGACATGATTCTTCTCAGACTGGGGAGTTTTGTAGCCCAGATGCTCCACTGTGGGTAGATGGGGAACCTCTTCCTCTTCTCCCACCATCCAAAACATTTTAAGATATGCAAACCCTTTTGAGTGGACCAACATTTGTGACAGTTTCACTCCTCCACACTGTGAGACAGAAAAAAAGAGTTYCTGACACAATAGAGGGAGAAAGCTCTTCTTTTTAGGGTCCATCTGTGCACACATCTCTGTTCTGCCTCTCAAAGGAGGGGATAAAGCAGAGGGACAAGCAGAAGGTACAGCCAAGTAATACTGATTTACAGAAAATGCTGAAGAGTGAATGGAGATAGGTGCAGAATAATATGATATTGTTTAGCATCAAGCAAAATGGAATCGTGATTTAATGCTATGTACCAGAAGAATGGTGCAGTAGTCAGTAGTGCTCAGAACACATTAGTARGTGATAACTTGGGGCTGGATCAGATCACTTCAGCTTCTTTACCAAGATTTCTCTAGCAATAGATCTTTTCTTATCAAGTGCTAGCAAAAAACTTGGCATCATACAAGATCTGAGAGGAGGRTAATTGTGTTCTGGGGTAGAAACTGAGAGGCAAGCACAGAGTGCTGAATGCCCTGGAAACACAAATTGCAGAGTGCTTTGGAATAATAATTATTTCAAAACATTATAGGTAAATTATATGGTACTTTGGTTGTTGAATATTTCCAATCTTTATCGCAAGGCAGGTAAACTGAGATCTTAGCTGGAATAGTTTATAGATGAAGTATTATCTCCATTTTTCCATTCTAGAATACTATTTTAGGATTAGATTTTTGAGCGATACCTTTGATGGATTGAAGTCTTACTGGCCTTTTCTGAGTCAGAGACTTAGGCTTGTGCTAGTAAAATAGGGACAGAAAGCTGAAGTATGGAAGAAAAATATGGAATGTTAATGCTAGCTAATGATATTAGCATTATTTCCAAGGGAATTAACAGTATACTACTCAGTAAACTTCTTTGGTAATGGATAATTAGCATTTCAGGAGGTGAAAGGAAAAAGGCTCACAAATGAACTGCATGAATGACTGACGGTGTAAGGATCAGTCTTACAGTGGCAGAGGCTGCCTTTGAAAGGAGTTTGGGCCAGAAGCAGGCAGAAGGAGGTTTTGCTCACTGTTCCCTCATGGTTGTTGCTCCCCTCCCCTTTCCCTTTTGTGCTGKCTCGCCTATGTTTTGGGTTTTTTCCCCTCCTTTACTTTTAATCGTTACCCTGGAATGAAATGATAGATTGTATTTGTTTGTTTGTTTGCTTTGTTTGGATCACTTCATGGTGGTCTGTTGAGATGTGCTGGCTCAGGAAAGAGTTCAGTGTGTGCTAGTGCAGTACAAGACTGTGGAATTGAACAACTGGGGGAGGTTGGAAGGGGTGATGTTAAACTGAGCCATCATGTCTTGCAAACCACAACTTTTATCTTGCTTACCAGGGRAAAAAAAAAAAAGATGGAGTGGAAATTGAGCTGATCGGGTATCTTCACGAGAATATACTTTTTAAGAGCAGAGGGATCTTCAGTCTAAACATTAAAGACGTATCTGATCTTGGAAATCTGTATTCAGATTTAATTAAGATACCTGTGTCCCTGGTCTTGAGAGCACTTCCTTACTGCACCAGTATAATCAGAAAAATAATGGATTTTTTGTCTTTGTGTGAAGATTGAACATACATACTACAAAAAGACGGAGGTTTTCAGTGCACAAAGGCTGTAACAAGGTAACAAGTTCTTTGGCAAGGTAATGTGCAGTATCCAGATACTTGGTGATAAAGGAGCTCTCCAGTCTTAAAAAAAACAATGATTTTGAGTGGTTTTCTTTTTTTTCTTTTCTTTTTTTTTTTTT
>NW_028186629.1:70108-95899 GCF_003343005.1 Rhea americana | reverse complement strand
TTACACTTAGTACCATTTGGAGGTACAAAAAATGAAAATGTATCTATCATAATTAGGTAGCTTTGAAGTATTGGAACAAATGTAAGCATATATAATAGTGCAGTCTCTAAGTCAGGGAGTGGATGAGAGTGTTGAATAGGTATTTAAAATAGTTTGGACAGGATTCACACCAGCACATGACTGATTAGGACTCTGAGTGTGCTGAAACTAAAGAAAAGTGGCTGAGGGCTGTTTGAAATAAAGTTACTTTTTATTTCTCATCTGTTGGTCGTATATTCTTAATTCCATCTCTAAATTCTAGGAGAACTGGAATTTATCTATTTCATCTCACACAACTCTATATTTCAGAGAAACCATTCATTTACCAGTGTGGCATGATACAAATGCTAGCAGTGAGCATTTCAAAGGTTCAGCTTCCCTGCAATATGGACTTTCTCTTTTTTCTTCTTTCACTCAAAATAGTTCAGAAATTACTCAGTTAAAACGTATTGAAGTGTAGCCAAGTTTTTCATTTAAAAGAAGTTATTAAGTGAATCAGAGTCTCTGTACTAATTCTAAGAGCCTAACAGTACCTTTTTCTCTTTCTCATTTTATTGTCTTCTCACCTGCTCCTGAGTGGAAGTATCTACTCACATAGTAATACAGGTGGTAATAAAGAGTTCTTGATAGGAAGACATCAAAAGGGTCTGCATCCACAGTGTTCAAAAAAGCATGAATGGACATTTTTTGTTTCTTTTTGTCTTCAGTTATAATAATCTTAAAGGTTACATGTACCAGTAGTAGTTTAGATTTTTTGATAGAAAAATAGAGTGTTTCATTTGAAAATGCTCCTTTAAATGAGAATTTTAAGATCTAGAGTTATGCCACTTCAAATAATAGAAGACACAGTCTTCTGAATTGAAATACTTTCTACAGGAATGGAAAGTTGCCTGAGTGTTCCTCACTGAGGGTAAGCTCTGAGTTCCCAACAGGAAAAGTGAACATGGTGTTGTCTATAATGGCTTGKTTTTTTTTTTTTTTTCTTTTATAAGATAGAATTAATTTTAACTTGAAAAATCAAATATGTTTGCAAAAACTAGGGAAGGCATTTCTTAAACATCTGTTCCCTGTAAATGTTTAGCTTCCAGCAATCAGTTAAGCTTACTTAGGTACCCCAAATTATCAGCCAGTGAGTTATAGCTTTACAACCTCCTTTTCCCCTTCTTTCAGAATAAAGCTGCATCTGAAATATAAGTCATGCACGCATAAGCTCATAGGCATATCAGCTTTACATTCATGGAGGTACTTCCGCGGAGGGGCAGATGAAGTTCTCTACACTTCAGGGAAGTGCAGAGGAAGAAGCAGGAAGAAGCACAGGGATGTGCTTCTGTTCGATGTGCCCTTTGACAAAGGGCAAAATGTCCTTTGATCCCAGGGGGAATTAATGCAGTCTAAAATGTGAAAGGTTGTGTCCTGTCTGCTAAACTCTGTACTGACTCTTGAATTCTTTGAGATGGGAATTCAAATGCAGATTTGCTTGGAGTAAAGAGAAATATATCTAGCATAGATGTAGGTACATAGCTAGATATAATTTGCCTGCATCAGCCTGCATACTTTCTTATGTGTAAGGAAATCTCTGTATAGGCTCTGATTTAGCAAAGTACTTTAATTGGGTATCCAAAATTGAGCATATGAATTACCTACAGTAATCATGGATTAAAAGCAGAAACATTATGAGAAAAAATCACAGTGAAATGTGTTGCATGTAAGAAGACCTTCCCAGCTAAAATGCTGTATGAGACTTCAACATGTTTGCTTAACTCTGCTGACCTCAAGCATCTCTACGATCTTGACTTAGTAGCAAAGTGTTTAAATTAGCAAAGCTGGGATTCATTAATGAGGTTGTTGCAAATTTAACCGCATGCCAAATTTAGAAGATTGATGTTTTTATTCTCCCTGTACAACAGTGAAGGAAATGAGCTCTTATGTGAATGCTTGAAAGCAGACCTAAATGCAGGAGTCTGAAAACCCATTCTTTCTTCCCCTTACCYTATTTCTGTAAAATAGAATAGTGTGAGTATGAATGGAATAGGACTAATTAAGATATCTAAAATTAAGCAGTTGTAAATACCATGTTGTTGCACTCCTGGGATCAGGAATATTAATATCCTTCCATTACGACTGCTCCATCGAGAAGCAGTTTTACTTTTTTTTTCAAAGTGTGAAGGGATTTTGGTATATATCTTGCATTTAATTAAGAGAAAGGTATGTGACGATTGTGCTGTCCATGTTTCAGGCACAACGTTGAGGTTTTCTACTCAGTTAAGCAGTAATCACAGCACATAGAACTTTTTGCCTTCAGAAGTTTTCCACTTTTCCCTGTCCGTTCCCTACAATTCATACAGTCATATAAATACTTCAATTCCTTTCTGACATCTTACATTCAAATAGAACAGGTTTCATTTGCAATAAATATTCTTTAGGAATCAGAGTTTCTTAGAGATCTGAGGTAGAGAAAAATCCATGTCAAAATATATGCAACCTTTGGGAATTGTATTGGGTCCAGAGTTCCCCTGAGAAGCAAATAAACTGATGCTTAAAAACGGTAACTTGAAGCACTGCTTGGCTCTGCCTGTTTGGGGGAAAAGAAGGGGGAAGGAATAGAAGAAATTTGATTGTATCTGTGTCCATGTGATAAATACTTTCAGATTATTCATGTCCACTTATGAACTCAAAGCAGATTCAACTATTTTATATATTGATATGAACCAACATATCCTAAAAATTCTTGCTGTAGTCATTGAATATGCCAGATAGAAAGATGGGTTTTTATCTCATAGAAAGGAATCTCTTTGCAAAATAATCATAGAAACTGACATTTTAAGCTCAGAATCTCTACCCAGCATTATTTTTGAGATGTGCACTACATGTATGTATATGTAATCTGGCATTTTAAAGAGGTTTGTGTCATGTAAAATTCTGCTATGTTTTGTAAATTAAGATCTTTGTGGTACATATACTTGAGTGTGTGCAAAAGATCTGCCTTCCTCATGTACATCTGCATCTTGGACTTACTTCTGCATTGGTGAAGTAATGCAAAAGTAAAATGAATGCACTGTCCAAATACAATGGCTTCAAGTCCTTAAACAATTGGCATATTCTGTGGAAAGACCACAGAGTATTTTTACAGTGCAAGAGCGAATACATAGGAACAATTTTCATCCCTTTTTTAAAGATCATGTCTTCTACTAAAAATGGTGAGAGCTTAAGTATACCAAGTCTCCTTCACTTAAGTCCTCTACATATTTCACTTAGAGCACTGAATGTTTTTTTTTTTAAAACAAGCCCCAATTATGAATTTGGAAACAGTGAAAGTTTGAAAATTTGAGACTTACCAAAAAGGGGAAGAATTGCCAGAATCTTGCAGAGACATGAAATATAAGAAATGCTACTGCTTCATGCCATGTGTTTTCTCATAAGGCAGTCAATAAATATAAAGCATGTTCTCACTTCCATTTGGACTGCTTCCCAGGAACAATGGCTATATTGTTGATTTTCTAGGAAGTTGGTGATTCTTCGGAAGTACTTTCTCACACTGAGAGTAGTGCTATTTAGGACCCCTGTTCGGGAGCTCTTTCTTCCTTTAGATAGTTCTTCCAATAAGCATGTCTCCAATTCTTCAATTTGCCGATTAATACCATTTTGGAATTTCTCAATACAGCTTGCATTCCAAACACTTTCAGGAAGATTTTTGCTAAATAGATAGAAGATCTGTTGGAGGAGCTCATGGATCATCACTGTGGCATTCCTCTGTGTGACTTCGGTAATCTCTGTGGGGAATTTAAAATCAGTTTTTTCTCTGAGACATTGCACAGGAAAACTGGCACTCATTTTGCACAGAAAGTTCATGTGCTGGTAGTTCACTTTGCTTCCTTGGAAAAGGCAGACTGGATGTGAGATTTTGATATATAGTGCCAATGTAATGTAAACTTGCAGTAAATGTCTCTGGACCAGGATGGGCATGCTGATCACACACWCTGTCTTATTTTCCTTGTCTTTGAGTAGATCTTTAAGCCTGTAGTTTCTTGAATGTCTTTTCCGTGTTCATGTGCTGCTCCTTCATGACTCTAAATTTATTTCTCCTGTATGAGACACTGGCTATTATTTATTTTGTAGAAACTATGTTTTTATCAACTATGATACTGCCAAAGCTTTCATGTTGCTTTCATTTTCTAAGAGTTGGAAAGGTTTGCTCATTTTTGCCATGGCCGTTTTTAATTTTTTTAAAAAAGTAAACAAAATAATCTGGTCTGGACACTGAGAAATTAGTTTAGCAGATTAGAATCTGACCATAAATGCATTTCATCTTCTCGTTTGCTCACTAGTACAGGCAGTCTTGCTTTATGCTGAGAAGTTTTACTGTTATGCTTAAGTTGGAGAAGAGTGTGAAAAAAGAACCACATCCCCAAATGTGCAGTTGTACAGCCTAAGCAAGATGTAATTTTACTGATTTAAAAACAGACTTTTTTTTTCTTGGACAGATTGTTTTGTTTGGGAACTTGCTTAAGTTTTATTAGCAGAAGAACCCTTTGCAGGCACAGGCATTGATTCCACTAGGGAATTTACTGCTGTTGCTAGGTTGGAAAAAWATATATATATATGTGTATGTGTGTATATATGAGCATATATATTATAGGTATATATATACAACTTTTWAAATGAAAATCTTTTTTCCCTAGTTTAAGAGTTTTCTGTGCAGAGAATCTTTTATTTCAGCACTAGACCAATCTGCCTAGATTTTGACAGCTGTAAATGAAAACATGCTTTTACATGAGGAAGGACCCTTCCTTCCAATTTGAGAGTGAGAGAGTTTGTGTTCTGAAGCCTCCCTTCATGAAGACAAGCTCTCAAGGAGACCAAATTTACCTGTGTTGATAGTAAAATGTCCCATTTTCAGAACCATCCCAGCCAGTGTAGCACTGGAATATATCTYTTAGTTTCTTGTTTCTTGCACTTCTGTGAATATTAAGTCTTTGGGCYAGCTTGTAGTAGGACCACCTACTGTAGTAGGTAGCCACCAGTGTGTTAAAGTGCCCAAAACAGTGTCAGCCTACTGTGATGGCAATTCAGAGTTAGTGCTACCTAAGTATTGTGGGCTGAAGTCAGAGCACTTGATATGTCAGTTCCTGCRTAGGCACTATGTGCTATGCTTTTTGGTATAGCTAGTTCTGTCTAGTCCAATTTAACTGGGTTCTGTATTTGGAATATTGTAACTAGCTTTTGATTCAATAAGAAAACTTGAATATCAAGATGAACAGAAGTGACAAGGCATTTGGTAGGCAGATTTCCTGGCAATCTCTGAGTTCTTCAATCTATGATGATCATATATAAATCTATATATGAACTAAGGTGATTTGGTCACTGAAGTGTACAGAGCTTATAAAGCTGGGGGACATACCCRTTTGTAATTAAGCTTGTATAATTGCAGGGATATTTCATAGAGAATTTAAAAAATGTTGAAGTTTGAGAATGTCTGATGTAGGCAGCAAAAGAATTGCAGGATTTTCTTGAGATTGGAAGGTAGTATTAAAAAAAAAATGTTAGCGC
Source organism: Rhea americana (assembly GCF_003343005.1). NCBI lineage: Eukaryota > Metazoa > Chordata > Aves > Rheiformes > Rheidae > Rhea > Rhea americana. Next base: position 90,313 of record NW_028186629.1, on the reverse strand, counting down.
ATGGGAGGACCTTTAGTAATGTCACAGACTGAAAGATTGCTATAGACAAACAGCTTGTTTAGCAAGCCACAAGATGACAGGTATACAGTGGGACTCTGCTAATGTGGTAACACTCCTGTAGGAATTCCTTTTGTTTTGCTACTGCTGATGGTAGTGCTGCAGTGATATGGTGCTATTATCATAAATTRTTTACACTTGGTGATTTGCAGAGAGGCTGATTTGTGAATGAAATTGTGGGAAGGATGGTTTTGTGTTTGAAAACCTGGAAAGAGAATCAAGAGCAATATGGTAATTATTAATGCATGGATTTACCACAGATATCCTTCCTTGAGATTCCAAATTACTTTCACCTTCAGTTCTTTGTTGTTTTAGGAAAGGATTCATACATTTCTCGTGCTCTTCTTTCAATGTATCTGCTTATTTTGCTATTAGCAGGTAATRTAGGTACAACTTTTAGTATGTAAGGATCTTAGACTTAGTTGGAGGCATTTACTTTTTATATATATCTTTTAATTTTCTTGAAGTCTGTACACATATCCAAATGGTTTAAACTAATCTGTAATTAGCATGTAACTACTGTTAGCGTGTAGTGTTAACATGTAGTGTTAATATCGGAAGGAGAGAGAGGTATATTCATTGTGGAAGAACCTTTTGACCCTAATTAGGGATCAGAGACCTGTTGAACTAGGTGCTGATTAGCTAGACACAAGTAAAAATGATTGATGCTTATGTGAATTGAGTTATCTCTACACAATATTGTTTGTAACTTCCCTACTTTGACAACATGGACTTTACCCAGAAGATTGCTGTCTCTGAATTAAAGCTTTTCTTCCCTGCAGACACAGAGGGGAAGAGATACACCACTTAAGTTTTTAACAGTTCTAGCTTGTGGTGCAAAGCATCCACTCTGAGACCAATCTCATGCTGGGCCTTTTTTAACCCATTGTTGGCTGTTACTGGAAATATGTAAATATTTCTCTTGCAGCAATGAGAAGAGCTTAAATGAGCAAATCTGTAGCTATAATCTCTGCTTTTGTTTTAATGATGCAGGATTTTTTTTCAGTTTCACAGTAAATTCTTTCCTCTTAAACAACTCTCTAGAATTTGTCAAGGGAGCCAAATTCCATGGAAGAGTTTTCTTTTCACTAATAAGAACTAATATGTTTGTTGTTTTCAAAAACAGAAAATCACTCTAGAACAAATCTTATATTTTCCTGGTAAAAATTGTAAGCACTGGGATCTCTGGTAATTTTACTCAGATAGCCTCAGTCATGTTTCTGTGAATATGAGAGAGAACTTCCTGTGGACTGCCCATACTATTTTGTGCCGTAGCAACCAAAGATGTGAAAGTTTTGTGGCTCAAATGAGAACTGGAAACAAAACTGAAAAAATAAAACTGAAGGAACAGATCACATTGCTAGGACTAGGAGTCGGCTGAATTGAATTCTGATTTCAAGCCGGAATTCAACTGGATGAGCCTGTGGACAGAGTCCCAATATAAGTTTTCTTACATTTTACCTGCATCTTTACAAGCAGACACCCATAACTACCACATGCCTTGGGGATGTTACAGAGCTTTACTCAGGCTTTGTGTCAAGGTTGTCGARTTGAAGTATTATGAGAAGTGTATTTTGATCAAAGAGCTGAAACTATTGTCGGGGAAAGAAATGGCTGAGGGCTCATAAATGCAAATGAGTTTTGAATCCAGATGACACCAGTTTCTGAGAGAGAGGGTACATTAATTTCTCAGTTCTCTTGTTCAGTTCAATATTGACCTGTATGTTTGCTCAAAAAGTAGTGGTGATAAACTACAAGATAGTGGTCATTTTTTTCTCAGCCAGTGGCATGCAGGTAAAATAGGAAATCCAGTCTCATCTGGGTGTTTATAAAGTCCTTATTCCTCTCTGTATTCCTGTTACTGTGGCCTCTGTGCAAATGAAGGAACACTTGCAGGGATAAGAAATTTTTAGTAGAGTGCCTGCCATGGGGAAAATGAAGAGGCCATATATACCCCTACTGGAAAAAAAAAGAAATAGAGTACCCTAGAGAGACTTTGCTTGGATTCCCAAGGGAGTTTACACCTGGCTGCCCTGTCAGCCACTTTCTGTCAGATTTCTGTGACTTTACTCTTCTTACCTGCTTCCAATCAATTGTAATAAGTGGTTAGACTAATATTAGTTCTTCCATCTGTAAATGGCTCACCTTGGAAGCCAGTAAAATTAGCACTTACTGAAGCTTCTCTGTAGTGGTATGAGATAAAAATTTCCTGATGCTTTCTCACTTGCACTAGTTAGCACTGAGAAGAGGGCAAACATCTCACCATGTTATCTTTTTCAGATGGGAAAAGCCCTTGGGCCTGAATCACAGAATCCAATAAACGTGATAGGAAGCCTGCACCTAGTTAAATTGTCTACTCCCAGCTGCAGATGAAACATTTTGTGTTGCATGTGTTTTTAGACCTTTGTCAGTTAAGTACTCTCAGGAGTAAACTTCTGATAGGACACTGATGATACAGAGTTTAGTGTGAGGTTTTACCACACAGCCAAACTGATGATTAGCTCCTTTCTGAAGAGATGGTGATGTTTGTCTCCTCTTCTGATCTCAGGCATTGGACTCTTGTAGCTCAGGGTGTGGATTAGACTGAAAAGTCAATCCCCTTTTCTTCCCCTGAAAAAGAAATGAACAGTTTTCTGCCTACTTTTTTTTCCTAAACTGGCTAATCAGAGTAGAGCTGGTAGTGTCACGGAGAGAAGGCCAGAAGAGCACAGCTTTCTAGCATGCGAGCAGGACCTCCATTTTCATCACAGGCAGCCTTTAGATCACCTGAAATGGTATCCTTGGGCTTAAAAATATCAGATCTTGCTGATATCCTATAGGGCCTATAACAAAAACATTTTCTTAGCTTTTAGAATGATTAGCAGTTTGGATGGCATCTCTTTAACTTCAGACTTTTTTAAAGGAGATATGACAGTAAGAGCTTGGAAAGCTGTTACTTTTGAATTTAGGGGCCTGTGCTCTGCAGAAAGCTGGCTGAGATAATCACATCATCTTCTCTCATTATGATACCCACAAATCCCCTTTCATGGGAGAGGAAAGCTTTAACTGTATTGTAAAGTGGCTCAGCTCCATATTCCAATACTTGAGGCTAAGACTATCTGCAGAATGCAGGACAGCAAAACCTTTTAAAAATGAACTGATAAAAAGCTAAGAAGATTCTAGAAGATTGAAATGTAGAATTAGAAAATTGAGGTTTCTGCCTATGGAATGCATGCTACACTCTCCTCTCTTGATGCCAGATGCAAATCAGTCTGTGTTGTATGTAAGGCTGTATAGTGTTAGAAGCTACACATATGCATTAATATTCTATTGACAGTATATGCATGCAGTTTATATTACAGTAATTCCATTAGGCTATCCCATGTCATCAATAATTGAAAAAAAAAAAACAGTTATAGTATTTCTGATCACTTTTCTTCACATAGAGGGCCACTGCCTGTCAGGGTCCTCTATCTAATGAAAACTCACTGCTGCTGACAAATCATCTTTATTTTAATATGGCAATTTGCCAGTGAGAAACACCTTGAACTATGTAGCATGTATTAACAGAATGATGATGTAGTTTTTCCCAGGCATGGTGAGCTGAAGACTAACTGTGTGTGTCAGGTATGTTTATAATTTTTAAAAGTTTAGTTCATTGCTAATGAAACCTGGTTTCTGACCTCCTTTCATTTGATTACCCCAATTCCTCCTTCTCATGTTCTGCCAAAGCTTTTAGGAGGTATGACAGAGGGCGTGSTACAACTAATTTTCGGCTCTGTGTGTGTTCCCTCAGTGAGATCAGTAAACTGGTCTCATCTCAGTCCATGTGCTAATTATTGTAAACTTTGGAGGTTAGGAATTATTTTGAGATTTCTAGTGCTCTGTCAAATCTTGCTGAATCATGCTTTGAAAAGTTATTGTGGGAAGCAACACAGACAGCTGGATTGTTTGGCCTCTTCCTTTTAGGAAATGAATTGAGAAGTATCTTAGAGATATAATTCTATATTTTACCTCAAAAGTTAACAGTACAGATACATAATGTGTCTTTGGAATTGTTGTTGAGGAATAGCTGCAGTGAACTTTGGTGAGCCAGCTGAAATAAGGTGAAGATGGACAGTATTGATGTTCACTTGTTTTGAAAAGAGAATAAATAACCAGGCCAGCTTCTGCTTTTCCTTTTTTTTTTTTTTTTTTTTTTTTTTTTTTTTTTTTTTTTTTTTTTTTCCCAGGTGGTGTATGTATTAGAGTTTCAAGTTAGCTTCATTTTCTTTGAGGAGGAAAGTCATCATCTGAGATGGTCACATCATAAAGACAGTCATCACCAGCTAGATGATGGAGGTTTAAGTGTTAAATGGTCACATAGATGTGGTTCTTTCTTGTCGTTGGTGGATTATCAAATAGGAAGGTTACTGTGAGGTGAATGCTCTGATTAGCCCTGAAAGGAATGTGGGATTATGTAAGTTTCTGCAGTGGAGCAGATTCCAAGTTGGGAGCAAATCATGTGGCTCCATACAAATATATTTGTATGTGTCTCTGTTTGCTCTATGTGTAGGACTGTTTGGGGATACAATCCATTCTCACACTTCACATCTGAAATAGTTCAGACATCATGCTTGAACTGAAGTTCCCTATTAATCCAGTGACATTTGATTCATTTTCTGTGTAGTTTGTGATTCCAGAATAGAGAAATATATATACAGCATGTTTTGCTAATTGAGATTCTGTATCTGCAGAAGTCTGTCTGTGAAACAGCTAGGATTGTCTCCTAAACCCTTTATTAGTCTTTCTTCAGTAACAAGTTGTCTGGAACATATGGGAGGAAGGAGGTTGCTGCAAGAATCAGTGAATAGGGCACATGCCATTTTGTGCAGTGGAGTTACTGAGTGACCTGTAGGCTTTTGACAACCAATGCTTGTTTTGTAATTGCTCAGCACACACAACAGGCAGCAGAGCAGGTTAGCAGGTGATAGCAGTATTTTGGACAGCCACTGAAACCAGAAGCTGTTGATAAGCCAAAACTCTGAACCTGCTCATCATAAGGCTTATTGCAAAGCCTATAGAAAGTGCCAGCTTTAAAACCTTTGGCAGAATAAGGAGTATAGATTGCCAGGTTCCTGTCTGGATACCTGCAGTGTTGGGCAAATAGAGATACTATGTGTCATTGACAAACTGCCACAAGAAGCTGCAGTTCTATAAACTTTTCCTAGTTGCACAGCAATTGATGCTGACCAAAAAACCTACTCTCTCACTTCTTCATTTCATTCTAGTCTTTCTGCTGTGTTCAGGGTGGATCAAGTGCAGAAGAAGGTAGTATTCTAGAATCTAATACATCTCTCCACAGATCCCGTTGAAAATAAGTGTGAAACATTATAGAAATAAGGAAAATCATCTGCAATAATTCAGTAGAAGGCTTTTACAACCATTCCTAAATAAATATGTCTGCACATCTGCTTGGAGTCTTGATAGTCTGCACAGACTATTGGCAATGAAGAAGAGATAAGACAATACCTCTCTTAGGAGGCCTGACAGAATGCCCCATGGAAGTACATAATCATGGAAACATGTTTTGCTAATGTCCTGGGCAATTGTCTTTAGCAAAGAATTATTCAATATTGGATTGGCAATATGGATGTATATCAGCATTGCATGCTAGAGTGCATGTTGAACACTGCAAGCAGAGAATTCATTTGGTCCCAAAGACCAGTTATTTCTAACAGCAAGGTTAGCAGGCTTGTGGAGTATTAAACTGGCCAGTGGAAACTAGCTGATGAACTGGGCTCAGTGAATAAAACCCCCTTTAGTCCTTTCCATGCAATTGATAGAAAAGTAACCTCACCTGGAGGCCCTGAAAGTTAAATGCTTCTTTCTTAACAAACTGCTAAATGCCATTATTGTTCTTGTAGAGGTTTACAGTAGAATGTAAGCACTGATGATGGGAGAGGGAAATTCAAACTGATCACAATTTGAATTATTTATTCTCAAACTTAAAACACACACCTATCAGGTAATAATGTGCTCTAGGGGCTAAAAGGTTTCTTATTATGAGTATTGCCTTGGGCTAGTGTTTATGCAGCAAGGTTTATCCACTATGCAATGCTATATTGGACAGATTAAGCTACTGAAATTCCTCTTGCAAGTCCAAAACTGCAAGATGGTACAAAGAGAACCTGTGAAATACACCATCCTGTTGACAAGTGTATGTCAACATTGACTGCCTCTGATGCTATGTTGTGGTAAAGTAACAAACTATAAGTGTTCTGAAGAAAGACTAATACAGCAGTAGTATCAGTGTTCGTGCCATGATAGCTTAAGGATAAAGGAAAGGTATTTAGTCCAATGGGCTGAGTCCAGAGCTGAGAAAAGAAGAGACAGGCTTTCTGTTACAGAAAAGCAGGAGCCTCTGTTATGCTCCTTGCTTGTAACGTTGTTTTTTTCAAATTTAATAACAGTTTTGGCTGTCCTGCATTTGTGAACTGAGGCCAATGCTTCTGGGTCTTGGAAGCATCCATTTGAAGTGAGACTCTGATCTACTGTGCAGATAGGATCACATCCATTATTTTATTGTAATTTAGGCAGTAGAAGGGGTGAAAAGGGATATATCTGTTTTAGGAAAAGGAAATTTTGACTCTTTAAATACTTGTCTGAGCTCAGAACAGATTTCAGTTTAACCTAGCACTATATTTAATTCTCTTCAAGACTGCTAGCGTGAACAGAGCAGGATGTCATTTCAAACTGTACTGCCTCTGGTATAAATGGAGAAGAGTTTTGGCTTGCACTGTGGACTGGGGAGAGCGCAGCTAACCGTGAGAGTGCAGGCAGCAGACTTAGCATTTTGCACAGCAGTTTCTGGGCTCTGTTTAGATCTTCTGAGAACTGCTTTGGAGGTTGTGGGGATTTTCTGGGAATCCTCCTTCTTGCTGCTGACAGCTAAGGAGAGCTAAGGACAGCTACAGGAGGCCTTAACTTCTCCTGGGAAGCTCTAGTATGRTCTAGCTGCTGCTAACAAGCTCTGTTGGTTGCCCATGATGAGCTGCAGCCTTTATTCCAGCTGATCCCTGGTTAGGGAGAGTCAAGCACCCTTTTATCCGCACTAGGGAGAAGCTTATTATATAAAAGCCAGGCCTAGAGAGCAGAAGAGGAGCCAGAAGAGGGAGCAGTTTGTGCAGAAGGGTCTTGTCTCTGTTCAGAGCAGCGTACGCATCCTCAGGTACGGTTGTGATACATCACAGGGCATGGTCCCTGGTAGCTGTTAGAGTCACTGTCTCTGCCAAGTCAGAGGCTTTCACTCAGACAGACTTAAAGGCTCCCAACCTCCATCTGCAGTGGAGATGAGATGGACTCTGTGCCTTGTGGAGTGGTAAGTGGTAACACTGAGAAAGGCAAAGGCTGGAAGCTGGTGACTTCTTGTATCCAGAAGGTACAAAAAGGAGCCCAGAAGGCTCCTACTCCTCTTGAAGTCTTGCAGGTAGCATCAGGTTCGCTGCCCTAAAAAAAGAGGAGGACCTGGTTGCACTTTGAAGCAAAGTATCTGGGCCAATGGACCATGAGACACACAGAAGCACTCAGAGGAAGTGGCAGGTGATAGTAGTTGGTGAATCTTGCTGTAGGGGACAGAGGGACCCATCTGCTGACCTGACTTCCTGTCTAGAGAGGTTTGGTGCTTGCTGGAGGCTTGGATCTGGGATGCTGTGGAGAGATTTACTAAGGTTGTCCAATAGTTAGAAAACTATTACCCACTGCTGCTCTTCCATGGAGGCGCCAATAATCCTGCCAAGAGCAACTTGGAAAGTATCAAATATGACTACAGAGTTTTGGGGCGTGGTAGTCAGGGATGTGGGGGTGGAGGTAGTTTTCTTCTCTGTCATGACAGTAAGGGAGGAGGTGTGAAGAGAAGTGGAAGAATACTGTGAGGCAACAACTGGCTGCACAGCTAATGTTGGCAATACAGTTTTGGTTTTTTATGATCATAAGACCCTATTTGAAGACTGATATCTGCTTGAAAGATAAGAGATCCACCTCAGTAACTGAAGCACAAGCTTCTTTGGCAACACACTAGCCATCCTAGTAAAGAGGGCTTTAAACTAAGAAAGATGAAGGAAGATGAGCATTACATGGACCATGCAATGTACAAATCAGGGCCTACCAGACAACACCATGGGCAAACCTCTTGAGAAATTGGCATACTTGGCTGTCTTTCTGTACAAATGCACAGAGCATGGGGAATAAACATAATGACTTAGGTATCCATGTGCAGTTGGAGGACTATGATCGCATTGCAGTTATGAAGAAAAGGTGGGATAGCTGTCATGACTGGAATACTGCAGTGGATGGATACAGGCTCTGCAGGAAAGTGAGAAAGGAGAGTCATCCTTTATTTTAGGTCTCATAATCTGTTGCAGCAGTCTTGGGAGGCACTTCTACAGTGATGTGTGATTATTTATTATGCCATGTAATCTGRTATTTTTGTCCAGAAAGGTGGAGTTGCTGAACTCTTGTTATTTGCACTTATTAGATTTCTTCAGCCACTAGTTGCTCCTAATATGGGATTGTGATCAGTAGTGCAGTAAACTAAGCTGATAGATATTACACTGTTGTGTTGTGCTTACTACTCCGTCAGTTGTAAATTCCGAGATTTGATTATGGTCTGATCACTGTGTTTATATTGCTACCGTCATGCTGACAGGCACATTGAATCCTGTGATGATCTGTACTGTTCTTGATGATCCAAGCTAAGCTTCTCTTTAGGCAAGTCGATCTTGTTTGATTAGATTACTTAAAGGAAGGAATGTAGAATCCACTGTATTTCATCTTATTTGAGAATTATGTTTCAGACYTATCAAGGGCTTCAAAGTTCACAAGATTTATTTCTAAATGCATGCAGAAAGTAGGAAAAGAAGTCATATTCTCTAAAACTAATTTTTGCAGTGGTTTCTTATGTCTATTGGCTAAATATTTTTTGGCCCTTCAGCCTGCAACTTTTTGCCATTTCTGTCATTTAGAAAAGAGATAAAATTGCCATTAGTGGGCCAGTTTAAAACAATGCTATAGAATGGAGGAATTGCAAGTGCATTTTCTGAAATGTTAAAGCTTCTTGAAGAATTGGCTGTTCATGCTTTTTCTGGTCAGGATGTCACCAACATTCTGCTGTATTTTGTGGAGGGGAGGTACAGCGTGACCAGAAATGGTCTCTTTGCCTCCAGTAAAAACAGTAAAAGGGGTTATTGCTACTTATCTTCTGTGGGGTTGCCAATGTAGTCTTCCTTTGGAAATTTGTATTGCACTGCTAATAACTGTTTGTTTCAGATCAGTAAGTATGAATGAAAGTGTATGGTTATGAGAACAGAGAACAACTGATATCTGACCACCAAAAAAATAGAACAGAAACTGGATTTGAAGTTTAAATGTAAGCGGAATCACATATGCCTACAAAAAGATTGCTGTTTTACTTTAAAAAAAGTTATTGATTTGATTATAGGCTAAATTTAAATCTTTGGAGGACAGTTTTGTGCTATTCTGTGTATTCCTTTTTACATCTGTCTTGAAAGAAAAGCATGACTTAATTCTTATGCTCTGTGTAGAACAACTGTAGTTTGAGTGAGAAAATGTCTTTATACTGAAAGTTTACTCCTGTAATCTTTCTATGAGCAAGCTGGTGTTTCAGCTCAAAGGGCAGGCTGACAGTGAAGCTGGCTTTGGATTTCAGAGCTGGTGAGGCCTGAAACAATGAAYTGATTCATTGTATTCCTCATCAGTGTCCCCTTTTCTTACCCAGTCTGTTAGGTCTTTACAAAAAAAAAACCCAAATGCAGCTGAATCAATGCAGCAGTTCAGCTTGCTGCCTTGGACATTGCACACTCTTTGAATCTGTTCCAGCAAAGTCTCATCTTCTTAAGCGTTAGTATAAATAGCAGTCCAGCACTGCACCATCTGCACTCCAGACTAATTGCTTTCATCTGATAATGTTTCAGAAACCAAAACAATGTGAAGTCTTAAGCAGACAAGAAGTTTAATGCTTGTAATGCTTGACATAGCGTTTCCTGTATTTTATTTATTTATTTATTTATTTGCCCAGTGCATCTGTTTCRTAACTCTGGCTTGTACAGGAATAACTGAGTCCATGCTGTAATTAATCTAACATCCCTAATGACAAAGGGATGTGACAAATCAGAAGCAAGTGGATAAGTTTATTCCTTATGCTGTAGCAACCTTACATTGAAATCTCTTCTGAGCAAGGCATGGTTAGTTTGCGGAAGGGAGTATCCTGTTTCAGTCTGGATACAGTATCTCTGATAGACAGATGAAATATAAGTCCGTATCTCCAGAGAGTGCTGCCGAAAAGCAAGTTTTATGTGTCCAGCCTACCAAAGATGGTAGCTGTTCTGTGGAGTTTTGGAGAGAATACTATTTCTTTGGGCATAAAGGATGTTGGATTGGTAGTTACATATTGAAAATTAAGGATTATACTCTGCCTTCAGTGGTATCTCTTCTGAAAAATGTGTGGTTACATCAGATGTGTGAGCTTTGAGGAACTCTGTAGAATACAACAGGACTCTGTTATCACTCTCTAGACCAGAAGAGATACATTACATCTATGTGATTCTCTGTAGATATAATCTGCTTCACAAAATTACGTCAGATATTTAATATTGCAATTTTTAAAGCCTGCTCAATAGCCCTAGCTTTCTTACACATTTATTATAGTTGCAAGACTTTCAAGACGTATCAGTATGTTTATATTAATATAATTCTGGATTAGGCATTTGGAGAGATTGGATCTGCCTCTGAAAGTGTTTGATTTCTTATGCTGAAATATGTCAAAATGACCTTTTTGTTGCTATAAACTGGATTTAACTCCTATGTGAAGTCCAATGATTGGAATATACATGAATCTGAGTATATGTGAATATTTCTCACTTTGCAATTTATTTCTTTTTTCATTTTCAGAATACACCGTTCATTGATAACTTTCAGTTCTGCCTGTTGTTTTGRTTAATTTTCTTTCTGTTAGTAATTGCTAATTACTGAAAGGCTAGTATTGGTATTCGTATTTATTTTTAAAAAAAGGTTGGAGCTGAAAGAAACAGGATGATGATGATACTTACTAGAGATTGGAAAATTCTGATTTCCTGGAAGTACTGAATTATTCTGTTATACTTACAGCTAATGTAGCCAGTGCTTGAAGTTTTCTCCTTTTAATTATTATGTTCCCTTATAGTCATCATGTTCTCCAAATTTCTATATTACATATGCCACAGTTTCTCATGCTGGCTTAGGCATGTCTAATAAAAGAAGGAATCAGAGTAGTGAATTTTACTCTAAATTCCCATGAGTGCTGCATATGTCTGTCTCTGCCTTAGCTGGATTTAATTGGGTTTTATTTTAGAGTGAGTGAGTGAAGAATTGGGTGGTCGATTCTGACCTTACAGGCATGACAAAATGAATGACAAAAATAACCTAAAGGGCAGTAGGGCTAAGGTTATTTTGGCTTAGTGCCATTTGAGAAATTAATTTGCATTGCTAAAGTTTGTGAGAACAAAAGCAGTATTCTCAGTACTGTTAAATACTGTGTAAAATTATAATGGATAAATTAAAATGTAGAAAAAACACATCAAGGCCATGTACTAGAAATACCAAACATACAGTAAAACAAACAAACAAACAAACAAACATCAGTATCTTCCAGGTTTTGCAGAATATATATGTGGAATAAATGGAAGTGGGATTCAGAACCTGGTAATGGAAACATTCAGTGATAAAACAGATTCATTGATACTATAATGTCAGCAGGGTATGATAACTAGGTCATATTTTAGGAAACAGTGGATTTTTCATGCATGTTGCTGAGTCAAATGATTTCTCTTTGGAAGACTATGAGTAGTTGAAATGGGGAGAAAATTCAGGCACTAATCACTTCCTAATATCAAGCAATAAATGAAGTTCTGGGAGGATGTTTTTGTTGCTGTTTTTCTTCTAAATAAATTATCTTGAATGTACAAATTATGTTTCATGTGAGGCTTTCAAAATTATCTGCAATATTTGTATCTTACAGCCTTCTTAGAATGTTGACAGGGAATCATCAGTGCCTCTGATGTCTTATGGGTTATAGGAGAGTGTGAATGTTAAAAGATCTTGTTTTGAGGAAATAGAACTTCTATAGATATGTATGATACAAGCAGGTACTTACTGGTGTATTAGACATGCTGTGAATTCTATAACAGCAGTAACCATCACTGATTTGATCTTTGAAAAGACAGCCTCTCCCGCCACATAGAATTCCCAGCATCTAGGGGATCATAATGTGTCAGGAATTTAATGGCCTATATCAGTTCTCTAGGCTGTCCTGTCCACCACAGTGTCTGAGATTTGAGGCTATGAAATGTGGTATGGTAGAAAGAGACATTGCAATTTCAAGGGTTGATTAAAAAACATAAGCACAAAACTTCCCTACTAAAATTYTAGAGTTATACCAGTAAATTTTTGTAATGGAGATGCACTGATTGGGACCAGAGACAGATGGGGACCAGTCTTTTGATTCAGAGCAGGTGCTACATGGAGGTGTACAAGTATATACAAATATAAATAGGAATCTATCTTTTTTTTTTCCCCTTGGTTAGGGAGCTATTGGAATTATCACTACCACTGTCAGGCTCTACCAGTTTTACATTTATTTTTAAATCAGATTAGCAACTGACTTTTTAGTTAAAGCTAAACTGAGCTGTTGTAGGTGGTGAGGAGGGCTCTAGTTCTAGCTTTGGCAAAATGGCACCTTCCAGAGACTGTCATGTGTGCTTTCCCTGCTGGGTGACTGTTGTGACCACACAGAACACATGGATTGATCAGTTATTTTTCTTTAGAGTRAATTGCTTATTGTAGTAGCCAATAAAAAGCCCATCTTAACCTTCCTGCTGATTGTTTTTACAGTCTGTGCAYGTAATGATTTTTCTTTGTTCCCTTTTTTTCTGTAGTATGAAGTATTTATTGGCAATAGCTATGGGTGACTTTTTTTGAAAAGCCAGATCCTTGGTGAATGCGGTTTTCCTGTTTATACCAATTGAAAACCTGGTCCTATACATCCATCACAGTAAATCTTTCTGCCTATTTAGAAGTGGTGTTCTGAATAGTGCAAAATGGTTTAAGGGAAAAGAGAAAGCTTAATCTCAGAGCTTGGGCAAGGTGATGGTTGCACTGACCATAAAACCAGACCATAAAGAATGGCAAGATATTGCCGTAAGTATAAACTGCTTACCACAGGAACTAAGAGAAAAAAACACCCAAACCTTCCTTTGAGATCCATTTGTGAACAAAAGTTTTGTTTGCTGTGGTAAATGGCTCATGGAGGACAGTATGGATCGAGCAGTGTGCAAAGGTGGAGAAAAGGCTTTGGAAGCTTAAGTAGTTTAATTCACTAGAAAGATAAAGTAAAATCATAAACTGTAAAATTCTGCTTGGGCACGTAGGGCAAAAAATGTAATTCCATGGCTGTTCTCTTCATATTTGCTAGTGTGCAGCCACTCCAGCATTGATGCTTGTGACTGATAGTCCATGCAGAGCTGGACAACCATATGGGCTGGCTACCTATCATCTGCTATATTGCATTAAAAAAAAGCTGAATCCATGTTTTTTTCTGTACTCTTTTCCCTCCATGTGAACAATCCTTGTTACAACAACAATTATATTGTTGTGTCTCCTTAGAGGGTATGGTCATTATTTCTCCTTAGAGGGTATAGTTGTTATCCTCTGTAATTTTGCCCGTACTAAATACTTGATTTACTATGTTTCTGACTTCATTTAGTTGCTTTCATTACATTTCATGAATCACAGATGCCAAAGAAAACATTGTGAGAGTAGCATTTTTTTTGTTTTGTTTTGTTTCTTCCTTCTTCCTCCCACAAATTAATCCTGCTAGTAATAGACTGCTGATTTAGCGCTTTGGAGTGTAGATGGCTACCATAATACCAAGTATTCAGCTTCTAGGCTAGTTTATGGGGATGAATGTATTTAGCTGATTCTCTACTTTTCCCCTTGTGTATAAAAGTAGGTCATTTTGACCAAATGATAAGTTTGAGCATACAAGTTGGTGAGCAGAGCATTTCTTTAGAGAAAAATGTTTTCAGCTTTTGAGTCAGGTAGTTTAGTCCTACGAGTTAGGACCAGGTATGAAGCAACACTGTGGCTGATTTTCCTTTGAAAGTACAGCTCATGGGGTCTTTCAGACCCCACCATCAACTGCAAAGGCTATGCATTGCGACCATGTGCTGCTGAAGCACAGTATGGCTTGCCAGGTTGCCAACTTACGAGTATGACAGACTCTCGACCTACAAAGTCACCATCTCTTTTGCATTTGTGGAAATCCTTATATTATTCCAAAGATACAAGTAGGAATAATGACTGTATGCCTCTGTTTCTCTGTATGCTTTCCCTGAAAAAGAAATTGAGTGATTTTAATCAAAATGACACTCTAAGATGGAACATATTGATTTAGACTTTTTTTCTTAGAGTGGACCACATATGTGGTCCCAAAGCTGAGATTTAGGWCAAATATAACACTGAACTTGGTTGCTAGGTGCAGAGCAGGGTGTCTGAAGTTCCAGAGGATAAACTGCTGACTTCTAGCAGATTAGTTGTTGTATTGCCTAGTACAGAAACACATGACCTTAGGTTAATCTATACACAAAGGGGAAGAGCAAGGCCCTGGCTACAGATCTGAGGCTATTGGAGCATTTTTATATGTACACGTTTTGCTGCTCCCTACTACTTGTATGACCTGTGCTGAGCTTATTGGGCATTTTTTCAAAGAAGTAAGATTTTAGCTCTCTTGAAGTCAGTTTCAAAGCTCCTACAGACTGCAGCATAGCCAGAATTTCATTTCCAGAAAAAGAGAGTCTGAAATAAAACAAACTGGAGGAGAGAAATGYCTGTTACCATAGAAAATCGCCATGTAGTTATTTTTTTTTAATCTTTTTCTGTCAAAGYTGTTAGAATTTCATTACTTCTTTCACCTGCCTTCTCTGTATTTCTTAAAGAATTAAAGATAACMGTTCTCTTTTTCAGCAAATTCTGGAATAAATATACTGAATAAGTCTAAGAACCATATGTTGCTGTGGGGAGGACTGCAACCATAGAGACAGAAAGGTTTTGTTGGCAGAGCATGGCTAGTGAGTTGGTTCTATTTGTACTTCTGCTACAGGAAGCTCAAGGACTCGGTCCACATAAATATATTAACAACCTACAAGAGCAATGATTTTTAAGGGCAGCTGGCAAAGTCATGCATATGCACTCGTAAAAGCTGTGTTTTATTAGTGGTGGAAGGAGGTACCAATTCACAAGGCTTTATAGCTGAAAGAAGAGACTCTTTGTGTGCTCACAGTGCGTGTGCTGTAGTGACAGTGCTAGGCAGTGCTAACTACAGCTGACACCAGTAAAAGCTTGTAGACTTTCCTGGGAGAGAACTGGAAGAACTTGGGTGTGTAGCCAAAAAAAAATAAATAAATAAAAATAAAAAACAAAAAAAAAACCATTTAAAGGGTCAGTCAGAACTGCAACAGAACGACAAGCCTCCTCACATGATCTGTCACTGTGTTAAATTGGAGTGTCCATAGTTGCTTAAAGGGAGTTTTGCACATACTTGGAGAGTTTGAGAGATCTGAAATGATAATGGTGCACACTGTGAGTCACTGGAAAAGCTGTCCCGCATGTTGCTTGTACCATCTATCCCATCTTCTCCTACATAGACCTTTCGTTATGCTATTCTCTTCCCTGTGCTGTGTGGCCAAGCAAGGGATCAAGGAAATTGATGGGACTGAAAAATCAGTTTGATCTTTGCAGTTTAATTCTCAGCCACATACAGCTGCAAGTGTCTATAAACACCTGGGCCAGGCATTACAGAGGGCATTGTAAAAAGCAGGAACATGAAGCAGRAGAAGGTGAGACTTTTTTCAGTGCTTTAAGTCATCAAGAAATTAGTCTTACATATGCTTGGATGAGTATGAATGTATAATGCCTTAAGTTCCTGGATGACAATGGAATGGGGGCTGAACATCAGTTTAATCTAATCCATGAATTTTCTATGGTTTCTTTGCTGTGGTTCTGAGAGATACCTAACTGAGTTCATCTTCAACTATATGCTATTCTAAGGACATGTTCCTCAATGAACGACAATGGTTGTTGTTACAGTGTGAATTGGAATGACAAAGTACCAAGTATCCTGATGGTATAGGATCATATACCTTTACAGAACTTCAAATGAGATGTAATACATTTAATACGTGTAAATGAACTAAATTGATACTGGTTGAAAGGTGAACCTTCCCAACATTTATCCCATTCTGAAGACCGTGCTTCATCTATGTAATTATCTAGGATGATGAAGTCAAACACTTTATATTAGAAGTGACTTTTGTTTAACTCAAATTATTCGTTTTCCAACAAACAATTTGTAGAAAACAAAGAAGCGAGATGTTGTAGTTTGTACAGAACAGAAGTTTGTTGAAGGAAGTGGAATTAGTGATTGTAAACAAGGCATTGAGGCACTGCTATATAAAACTTATACCTAACTTCTCATCTTTTTGGTCTGAAATGTGCTTGTGGTAAATGTGATAACAGAGTTAATTCTGTTTGTCCACAAAGAACTACAAATATCATGTTTTATCTCTTTTACCCTCTCCTCCAGCCATTGCTGTTCAGTTACAGTAGATGGATTGGCCCTGTTCTTTAACTCTGTTTATTGTTTTTAATTTTATCCCTAGAAAAAGCTCTGTGTCTTTTGGCAGAGTCRATAAAACATGATTATATTCCGTTTGTCAAATGTCTCTGTAATATTAATATATCAGATATTTTCAGGCAGAAGTTGATCCAATTTAAATACTCTTTGTCTTGTTACATGATTATTTTAATTTTTAAAGCAGGCAGTTTTACAGGCAGTTATCCATTTTCTTCTGCTTTTTTTTTTTTTTTTTTTTTTTTTTTTTTTTTTTTTTAGAAACGGAAGGAGAAAGTTGTTATTGATCTAAAGGGAAGAAATAGGGGGGAAAACAAACAAATCAAACCAAACCAAAAAAAACAGGAATCCTTTCATGAGCAGGACTTTAAACTAAATTCTGAATTTTTTCTAAAGATGCTCCGACTTCTGCCATCATAAACAATAGAAAATTCTTGACCTGAAGCATCAATTTGTTTCCTTTCGCTGGGTGCTACCATTCTATTGCTTTTATTTTGTGTCTTAATCTGCATGCTCTAGATTTCCAGTGAAAAGTGTGCACAAGGGCTGCACTTTTTTTCCATAGTAGTTTTGGTTGTTTTTCAGAACTTTCACCATAAAAGCCATGGAAACACTATCGTGCCAGCACATGGAAGACAGAGTCATTGTTTGTGCATTTCTGTGCATGCTTCCAGTTCTCACGGTAATAAAGAGACACCTTTCATCATTCTGTCTGGGATTCTAGTCTTTATGGATCTTACAAGATTGTTGAGGATAGTATGGGATTTAGGAAAGGATATGCTGATTCCCATGCTTATGTATGTTGTTTTTTAGAAACATATTCTCAGTATCCTAGATTTTTTTTAATTTGCTTTGATACTTTTTCCTTTACCTTTCAATGCTGGTGTGACCACAAGGCAAATCTTCATTGCCTTGTCTCCATTACAGGTTAGTAAGGTGTAGTGGTTTTTTTTGTTTGTTTTTGGTTTTTTTTGGTTTTTTTTTCTTTTCTTTTTCTTTTTTTTTGCTCATGAAGAAGCTCTTACTATGAGAATTTCACTCTTGGTACACAGAATTGCAATTTTTTTTCCAATGACTGCATAAATTTACGTGGAACGTCACTATTCCTACGCACTTGGCTGTTCCTCACTGTGTATATGGGAAACATGTTTCAGATTCCAAGACAGGCTCTCACTTATTGAATAGTTTTTTATACTTGAATTTGTTAAATAGAGWACCTATGCATTAAGTAGTAAGATACTGGTTGTCAAACAGGATTCTGGAAGTGGAAAAGTGTRCATTTGCTTGTTAAGAAAGGGACAAGCACTCCATGTAATGTACAAGCGATACCTGTTGTTTCAGGTAGCAAAATGGCCCATTGTGTGGACAGTAAAGTATGGAGCCAAACAYGATAAACTTGTAAAATTTTTGATCTTAATGAGATTTGGATCAATCATGTTTTTCTATAGGCTTCATCTGGCTGTGAAACAGAGTAGGTGAATACTCAGACTGGAGACTTACATTAAAAAAAATAGATGAATTGGGTTTCAGAAAACGTCTTCCTGAATAGACAGACTTTAGGTGTATCTGATACTGGACAGGCTGTATCTCTTCACTTTCTTAATTAATAAAATAGAAATCATACCAGTTACCTTTCAAGTAGCTCTCTAGAACTTGCTTAACATTCACTAGAGTATTCTGATGAAAGGTGTGCGTTTACAAACCAGGCTTGTCATGTAACATTGTTGTTGCCTGTTACATAATAAAAAGTATATGAAGAAATGATATGTTTTTAGTTTAGCAATGACTCAGAAATGATGGTGATGATGTTTTGTTTATTTGTGGTACCTGTGTGGGTAGGACCAGTTTATTATTTCCAAATGTTGCCTTTGTAAATACCTGATATTT
Source organism: Rhea americana (assembly GCF_003343005.1). Taxonomy (NCBI): domain Eukaryota; kingdom Metazoa; phylum Chordata; class Aves; order Rheiformes; family Rheidae; genus Rhea; species Rhea americana. The sequence continues at coordinate 71,670 of NW_028186629.1, read as the reverse complement.
ACTATGTTACAAGTTACTATGAAGTTGGTCTAAAATTTCATATATGCATGTTTCTACAGAAGACCAAACACAGCATTGATTAGTGATTACCTTTTATTGTTGAGGTTAACTGGTAAGTTTTACTTTTGCTAATGCTGTAGAATTTTGAAGTAATAGCTTTACTTTGAGTCTAATACTGCAAAATTCTAATTGACAATAGGATGGAATGGCAAACCTCCCGTCATTCGTTGTTGATTCAAACACAGTCGGTCTGTGATGTGTTGAAGTCCTTCATGAAACAGGATGCACAAAATTATTTTGATTTCAAGACACCAGATTATTTCTGTGAAATTCAGACCATATGCTTATCTGTCTTGTATTCTTGCACCTGAAAATGTATGAGCAACAAAGCACATTGGTTCGCAGGCAATGAGTCTGACTTGTAGAGTCCAGCTTTCCAAGAACTGAATCCAGCTTTACATCTGGAGAAGTGGAAGGGAGATGAAAGAGGAAGAGGCTTAGTTTTTATTGCAATATGCTGAAGAGAAGATTCTGCAAGTAGAAAATATGTGGGAGCTTCTGGTTTGTTCAGATACACTCTTGGACTGTTAAAGCAGAGTTTCTTCTGGATGCATAGCAGTGTTCTGTGTTAGTTGTTGTGCAGAATTTGGCCTAGAAGGTGATGCGTGTGTGTTTCCAAGGGCAATTTTAACAATGACACTTGAAATAGAGATGATGTGGAAAGAGATGAGTTATTTGCTGAATGTTTTGATTGTTTCTTCTGTTTCTTTTTTTCTGTTATACAAACTTACATTTACGAAATACATGGAGAGGAGAGGGGAGGAGTACATATTTAGTATGGTTCTGTGTATATTAAGTAGGAAATAACTCATAAAAACACTATCTTCTGTTCTTGAAAAAAAATAACACCAGTGAGTACTATGCAATAAAATGTGTTTTTTGAAGATGAAAGAATCAAAGTATCCACATAATACTTCTAGGTGTATTGAAGAAGAAGAAAATGTAGTTACCTGAACTGTAAAACTTGAGTGAACTGGGACACTGGCTCTGTGCCGTTTCCAAGTGTGTCAGTTACAAGCTCAGTGTAAGCAGCAGTACTCACCTATTCTTTGAAGGGCTTTCAAACAAACAGCCAACTGCCACAAAGCCTGTGAGAGCTGGAAATTGTGGGATTCACCATAACAAACTGCAGGGCAGAGCCATCTCTTTAAAATTCCTTCATTTCCTGCCAGTGTCACTTAACTAAAGAAATCCGAGGCTAGTTATCTTGTAAGTCCTCTTTCCCCAACCTACCTCAGGTGTCAGCCAGTCTGGACTGTGCTTGAGCATTACTTCAAGAAGCCTATCAGATAAGACAATAGTCTCCCTGGAGGATTGTTTTCATCCCTGAACTTCCCACACTTTGCTGGCCCTGAAAGAATGACTGTTTATGAACTCCTGATTGGAGTATCCCTCCAAGGCAATGTGAAGATGTGTCATCTCAATGATAAAAACAGGAACTTCCATGACAGTTTTGTTTAGTTACTGCTTACTGGAAAATTGGTTGGGTGCTAACCTTTTAG
>NW_028186629.1:6621-69987 GCF_003343005.1 Rhea americana | reverse complement strand
ATGGCTATTATGTTCTATTTTGTGGTGAAGAAGACATTGTCTAGAATGTCGGATTTCTGTTTGCTTAAGTATGTTTTACTCTCTTGTGGTGCTTGAGAGAAAGCAGCGCCTTTCTCTGTACCTTTCTGCCCCTCAGCAAAGCCTTAGGCAACTGTCTTCAGAAGAATGTAGTGTCTGGTACATACAATCCAGCAAAATTTTCATGAGAGTGCTTTCTTTTAAAGGAAGAATGGAATCATGGGAGCATGCTAGATGCTAACAGGGTAGGRTTTTTGTAGTTCTGTGCATATGTAAGATTTTAGTCTTTTAGTTTAAATAAGGCAAAGCATGAAATGGTTGCTTTTTAGGACTTTAATTTGACTCATTGAACTAGCCACTAGCTAGTCCATCAATGATTAGTTGCTTGCATTTACTGATGATAATACTCTCCTGCACATGCATACATATGTAAATGAAAAAAGGCTTTTTTTAGTCAGACTAGTTGTTAAAACCATTTTGTTGCTGCCAGTCAGGCTAGCTTAGATAGGAGAACACAAAATCAGAGCTCTTTTTTTAACAACCACTATGCCAAGTATTTCCCTACAGAGAAGTTGAATAGAGCTTTAAAGAAAATGGCAGCTTCAACATTGCTTTTTAATTTCTACACAGTTCAATAGAAAGTTAAGATCACTACTGAATTCCCCCAAATAAGTGAAGAATGATAACAATCCATATACATTTCTGCCAAACTTACACAGTATTGCACAGAAATAATTTCTATTTCATTCCCAATAGATTCTATGAGGTTTGTGTAAACAAATAGCTCATTAATTAAAAATACAGAACAAAGTGTATTTCATGGACTTTTTTCTTTAGATAGACATTGTTCTAGTTAGATTCCCGAGGGCCAAAGCGTCCRGTTTGGCAAGCCAGCACAAATTCATACACACACACACAAACACTCTTCAGTAGCAAGCAGTTTATTAGCAGATACTTACAAACAGACCGACCCGATGGTAATCTCAAGAAGGACCAYCTCAATGCTTGTCCCGATCAGCTGCATGGTGAGAGGGAGAGTCGGCAGGCACAATCTTTTGGGGCATCCCCAAGGAGGCAACATGGTCCTCTGTTGTGTAGCAGCCTCTCCCTCCTTCGGAAAWCTCTGGCATTTATGATTACTTGCGATAGGCGGGAGTCCCGGCACCTGGGGCCARCAAGTGCGGGGAGTCTAGCCCAACTCTGCCCCGGTTGCATAACCGGGCTATGATACTGCGCACGCGTGCAGACTTATTTCTGGGGCCACATTTGACTTTGGTGTGGTCGCTATTTCATTACTCTTCAGCTTCTGACCTTCATGCTGACTGCTTCTCATGGTGATTCTGTGGCTGGAAGCCACCGAATCTATATGTGACCAACCGCTGTTCTTTCTCACAGATTTCCATGACCTTGTTGGTTACTTATTTGTATCCCGCTTAACACAGYGGTATTGTTCTAGGCACTAAAAAGTTACAGCACTAGACTATTCTCACCAAGTATCAGGTAGTACAGATACAAAAAGTTACAACACGGACCATTCCCATCAAGTATCATGTAGTACAGATACAGACTAAGAAAAGAAGAAGAATAACACTATGGTGAAAATTTAGTAGCACCATCTGCCACTTTAGGAACTCTAAATTGTCATGCAGTATTTCTGTTAAATTTACAGGTGTATTATGTATGGGGTGCACTCAGTGTAAAACATATGCAAATGAAATGGACAGTTATTATATAAGATATTTTATATAAGGTATATTTAATTCTCATCCCTATGCTGACTTGAGAGCATCATTTGGGTAGATGCCTTTTAAAAAGGCAGTGTGATTAATTCCTTAATACTTAAAAAAAGGGGGGGGGGGGAAGGCTTTTTAGTTTAAGTGTTCATCAGGTTAAAGTTTGGCTGATTTTTAAGTTTTTTTTTATATATATATTTCAAATTTGCTTTTCAGTTCGTTGTTACTAGAAGATGATAGCAAACAGTAACAGATTGATAGGATCAGATTTGAGCTTACTGCTGTATTTTCTTCATATCCTTAGGAACATGAACCTTTCAGGAAGGCTTTCAAGAGGAATAGCCAGTAGACCACTTTAAAGGCAACAAGAGCCCTTGTGACAAAAAATTGGGTCTGAAGGACCTGTAACAGGGAGCAACTGTTTTTGAATACCTGCACTGAATCTCAACTGTGCTTCTCTGCCAGTTGCTACAAGGTAAAACATTGACAAACATGTCCATAGCACTCAAGCAAGTCTTTAATAAGGATAAGACTTTCCGTCCTAAACGCAAGTTTGAACCTGGGACGCAGAGATTTGAGCTTCATAAACGAGCCCAGGCCTCTCTGAACTCGGGTGTGGACTTGAAAGCAGCGGTGCAGTTGCCAAGTGGAGAAGACCAAAATGACTGGGTGGCAGTCCATGTTGTCGACTTCTTCAACCGCATCAACCTCATTTATGGAACTATTTGTGAGTTCTGCACAGAGAGGACCTGCCCAGTGATGTCTGGAGGCCCTAAGTATGAGTACCGGTGGCAGGATGACATGAAGTACAAGAAGCCCACAGCATTGCCAGCACCCCAGTATATGAACCTTCTCATGGACTGGATCGAGGTGCAAATCAACAATGAGGATATATTTCCTACTAGTGTAGGTAAGTGCAAGGAAGGCCTGAAGTGTAAACTGCCTTTTGTTCTGCATAGTAAGTATTCTTCCTTCCTGATTCTCATTTTGAAGATTGTGAAATTCAAGCCCTTAAAATGCGGCAGGAAAAGAGGAGAGCGTCCTGTAGGAATAGTGTGAAATCTGTGAAATATTACTCATGCRTGCTAGAATATAGTTGGGTTTTCATCCCAATCTTTTGTTCCTAGTGAGCTTCTCAGGTTAAATCTTAAAATTCAATGCATTATTAACTGTTGAAAGCTAATCATGTTTGAACTGCTTTGCACCTTGCCTGGCTGGTTGTGCAGATACAGAACAGATGGAAAGCAAAGTTTAATTAGAGTGGCATATTTCCTTCAAAGTGTGTAAAGCTGTGCACAAGAGACTGGAGAGTCAGGAATGCAGTGATGTCTGTCCTTGCTTGACTTCCTACCCCCAAATTGATGAATAGGGAAGTGAATTATTTTCCAAAGTATCTTTCCAAGACGATATGTAACTAACAAGGCTTTGGCTGTTGTTTAACCAACATAGCCATGTTAGCAGACAGACCAGAGCAGAGAACAGTAAGRGCAGCACAATTTTCCTTTGAATTCTAAGAATATTTTTCCTAGTGGTAGACAAGTAGGTAGAATTATCTTTCCTGGAATAGTTCCCTCTGGATGAAGAGGACATTACCAGAAAAGTGCATTGTTTAGTATAGAGGTAGCCCACATCTTTAGCTGTGGCTGCTATAAATAAGAAGGGTCATATGTCATATCTTAGATTTCAGTGTACTTAGGTAAACTTTTAACAGTTTTATTTAATGAGTCCTGAGTAACTTCTTGGAAGTGAAAAAGCTGGGACCTTCATTTAACAGGTGGGAGAATGGTATGTATAAATAGCTGACTTGGATGAGTAACTCATAAGAAGAATGTTCAAATATTAAAATAAGTTCAGTGGAATATTTTGCAGTTTATGTTCATTTAGGGCTTGAGGTTAATTGGTAGAAGATGGTATGTCAAGAGGTTGCATGTATTACTTAGCACTATCTTGACCTTTGAAGTATCTGCTTCTTGGCCTTGAGAGTTATTTGGCTGGATAAACTTATAGTTAGTTTCCCAGTCCTTGTACTAATAGGTAAAAAGAAGAAGACATTAACTACACCCTATAACCTAAACTTTGCCAGTGTGTTGCATAGCAGGAATAAGGAGGATTCCAAAGTAGTGCATTATTTTGGATAGTAATAAATAGGTTTGGTTTCTTCARGTATTTGTTGTTTTCTGTTTCTTGTAGAGGAATGATTTTTGGAGTTCAGGATGGGTTGGGGTACTGTGAAGTGTGGGTAGTGTTGGGATTTATGCTTCCATTGGTGTTCATGAAGGCTTTTGTTATACCATGTTCCTGTCTTAGAGCATTCCACTGTTTTGCTGTGCTCTTGCAGACTATATATGCAGAATATGTTTGTGGCCTTTCTAAAGGTATGGGGAGCAGGTAACTAAACACACTGGCATGCTGATAAGCTTTTCTGAATAAATAAACGATCTATTACATACAAGCTTGCACTTCTAAAAGATCACCTCTCTGACATATTTAGGAAGATGTGTCTAGAGGAACTTCTGTGCAGAAGGTGCATATCTATTGTAAATTGTTAGTCTAATGGGAGACATCCCATTATCTATGGGTTATCATCTATATCTACTTTATTGCTAGATGTCCAGAGATGCTTGCCATTAAGTAATGGTAGAAGTCTCTCTGTGGCAGATAGATTTCTCTGTGCTTAGTATAACAGAGCAGCTATAAAAAATACCCATCACTTTCTGCACATTTCAAGACAATATTCAGCCTAGGAATGAAGTCAGTAAATACCCTCTACCATTTTTTTTTCTCCCAGTAGCTGCTACTATTGTAGATTGTATCAAATCCATAAAAAATGAGGAAGGAAAAAGACCTGTGGTCTTCAGAATGGAGCCGAACTGTTATAAATCAGAACATGAGTGCTTGGTATCTGTGAAAATCTTTGTCTCCCTTTGAACTGAGCCAAAGGAAGGAGGAAAACTCTGCTTGAGCCTACTTGGAGTGGTGAACTGTGTCATGGTTGTATTGTAGACCAGGATGACTAGCAGTCCCATAAAAAGATTTTGTAGATAATCTTTGAAGCATTAGTGCATAAAGCAGCATTTTCTTCTGTCCACCCTTCTCCCCCTTTGATTCACTGATTCGTAGTATGAAACAATTGGTAAAATTGCTTAGGTGTCCCTAGATATTGTGGTTCAGAAATTGATGCCCACTGACTTGAATTTGGAGTTCTTGAAACCTTTTCTCTCAGCAAGTCCCAAATTAGTCACCCAAAACTAGTCAAGAAGCTATACTAGGGATTATAGAGAACTCTAGGATCTGTTCCTGTTGTTCCTGGGTAAATTAGTTCTCCTTCAAGGGAATCACTCTAGTTTCTTCACACATCAGTCCTCTATTTGTAAAAATGGAGTTGATAATACCCACTTGTATGAGTACAGCTTGTAAAGCTTTTGAAAGAAATGCACTAAATCAGCATGTRTGTTGTTACACTTTGCTTTTCACAGTTGATCAGGGAGAGAGAAGCTTTGTTATCGTGTTGGGTACTACTTGTTTCTGCCAGCTCTGCAGTAGCCTTTGATTACGGAGTGTACCACGGGCTCTCTGTTACCTTCAGTATTAAGGCAAACCTCTCTTTATTCTCATTCTGAGAAATTAATGCTGATGAAAATTCTGGCTGTTAATTCTTCAAGGCAACTGAAATAGATCTTGGAAGATGGCATACTTGGATATCAAAACTAAACAGGTTGCCCTTCTTATTAGCACAGTGTTTTTAAAACAAAGTACAACTTCACCTTATGTTATGCTGTCCTTATTTTCATAAATGTGAAAGGAGTTTTTGCAGAAAGTACTATAAAAAATTGCTTCTCATGAAGTATCTGGATGTTATTAGAGAGACTGATTTACTGCTTCGGATCTCCGTAGCATATGGTCATCAGTGTATTCCTCTGGAAAAAGTGTATGCCCGGTATGGGATTTTGCCTGACCTTTCTATTAGCAAATGAGTTAAGAAAATTAGAGTCACATTTATAGAAGCTGTCTGTGGAAACATGTACATATTTTTCTCATTGTCCTTTGTCCTTCTTCATTTGACGTACCTCCTGCAAACTCTGGAATTGTGATTAAGGGCAGCTTTTACTGAGGACCTACTTACAAGTAGCCAGGCCCAGTGGTTGGGTTTTTTTTTTTTTTTTTTTTCCCTCATCCCTCTGTGATTTAAAAAGAAATGAATGCAGTTTTGTTATAAATAATTACTAATCTTATTTTTAACAGAAATGTCTGTCCGTGTTCACCTGTTTACATTTGTACTATAACCTCCAATCGCTTACCAGTCTGTGTGATTCCTGTGGTCTGGAGCTATTTCATCTTTTCTTCCTCCAGGCACTCCAATTCATTCACTTGCTGATAGCAGAGTCTCTTCSTTTAGCCTTAACACTAAACTGACTGACAGGGGTAGCATGCTAGTATGGGAACTGAAGAGCTGATAACAGCTATAAGTAGCTGACAAAACCAGGTGCTGAATACTAAGAGCACTTCTCTTTTGTCAAGCTAAGCTTTAAGGACTCTCTTTGGAAAATGGCCTCACTGCTTGTAGAGTTTCACTGACTATTTCCTGATTTCATTAGCATTGTTCTCAATTTCTTTGATCCATTTTAAAGTGTATTTAAAACATGTAACAAGCTCACAGCTCTCAGGACTGGATGTAATCTTGACTTGTGTTCTAGCCTTCACTGAATGGGGGCGTAAGAAGAGAACTGAGGAGCATTCACAGATGTGCTTACTCATGCCATGCTAGTGAAGCTATCATTATTAGCATGAGTCTTTGTAGTGTGTTGGTATTTAGTTTTGCGGTAAACTCTTCTCCTTCAGTACCTGTAATTGCTCTTTCAGATACCTAGMAGCGTTGATGTTCAAATACCTTTCAAGGGGTATATTCCCCAGGCTCCTATRGACCATCTAAATGCTCCACAAGCTCAAAAGTTTTTTTTTTTTTCCTACTTCTTTACCTTTGTGAGCTTTGCTTAAAAAAATGAAGGAATCACTTGGAGCAGGAAGCAGTAGATCCTTGAAAAAACTGCTGKTTTTGGTCAACGGTAGTTCACAGCTTTCATTATGTGTGCTTTGGCAGCATCAAAAGAAGGGCTAGGTGTGTTCTCTTCTGACTCTGATTCCTAAAGAAGACAAATTCAGCTCCCTTGTGTGCTTGTGTCCTTTTTTTTTTTTTTTTTTTTTTCTCTCCTCCCCAATACAGCCTTAAATTGAGAGTAATTCTGTCTTGTTTAGATCTTGAGGGAAAGGAATACTGAGTTCTTTCTTTCTTTCTTTCTTTTAAGAGTTACTGGAAAAAATATTGATACTTAAGGACAAAAGGGATTAATATCTTCATCTATTCCAGTCTGACCTCTTGTGTAATACAAGCCAGAGTTTTATTAGGTCTTTAGCTTGTGGCAAGAAGACAGTACAGAAGACAGAGTTCTGCTCAGATAAACAAGAACATGAACATCTTTTCTGACATGATGTAAGAAAACTCTCTCCCCATGAGGTCCATCAAGCAGTGGAGCTGGGTCTCAGAGAGATTGTGCCATCACTATGCTTGGAAGTTGTCGAGATCAGGCTGCAGAAGGTCCTGGCCCATCTTGTCTAATCTTGCGACTACTTCAAGTAGGAGTTTGGGCTAGAGACCTTTCAGGGTCCCTGTGAGCTTCAATTGTGATTCTGATAATATCAATATTGACAAGCTGCTTAACAGACAAGAGCTAATTGATCAGAAATTGATTAATCAGTTGCAATTTGGCATTTGATGGAAGTACAAAATCACATTTAAGCTGTAAAAGTTTGCATAGAGTAAGATTTCAAGACTATTCAGTTTCTGTAATCAAGTCAGATAGTTATAGCTGATGCAAATGGCAACATATTCTTAATCTCCTTAAAGTTAAGACTTCARCTGACAACATATCTTTAGAAGTATGCTGCTCTGTCTATGCTGGGCTGGTAAATTGTAGTTACTGCCAGCTTCACTTTTTTTTGCACAAAGCATATAGGTGATGCCACTGCTAAAAGAGAAAGCCAGTGTGTTGCCAAAGATGCATCTACAAAGCAGACCAAGTGTTTGCACAGCCCTTGTGGATGAAGCTAAAAACAATCACTGAATCAAGATCTAAGCTTTTTAAATAGTTTTCTTRTTAATCTTGTGGTAGAATTTTTTCTGTTTCTCAAGCCAATAATAGATGGTTTCAGAAGCCTACAGACAAATTATTGCTTAGGCATTCTTCTGCAGAGGCTGGGGACCAGCTGACTGGAGGGTGTAATTGAGGACTTCTCAACAGTTTTTGCTCAGTAAAGGGCTTATAGCCTTTTACTATTACTATTATTTACTTATTCCTTTTATAGGAATGTGGGGAGAGTGTGTCTGATGTCGTTGATTTTGTCCTACATCCCTTCAAATCCTATTGCCCTCCCAATGAATGGGGAGGTGTCCAAGGTGTGGGCGAAGCGGCTCTTCTGGTTCCATATACTTTTTCTCCATTCCCTTTGCAGCCAATAGCATCAACCTCTAGGAACCACCATTGCTTTCTGCACACCCATACTGCAATAAAAATCATACAATCTGTGCAGCTGATTTGTTTCTTTTATTTTAARAGAATGCTTTGCCCGAGATTGAAGGGAGGGAGTCAGACCACTGACTATTAATTGGTCACACATATATCCAGTGAYGGATGGTTATAGCTGTGGGCTGCCCGCTGAAGACTCTTATAAATTACAGACAATCCTGTTGCTTGACTTTCATGCTTGTTAGAAAAATGCTGGATTTAGGCTAAAAAATATATCTTTTTGTAAAGCTTCTCTTTTCACTATTGCTGCCCTTCTTTAGTCCCATCATCCACATGTGTAAGTGCTCATAATAACTTTCATTTCATCTGTTACATAAATGAAGAAAAAACACCAAGATATAGACTACTGTATGACTGTAACATCTTTCCAGTCATTAAACTATGTAAATTCCATGTGTATTTGTATGTTATAGCAAAGCAAAGTACTGTCTCAGAGCTATCTTTTCAAGAAAGTTTTGTATCTCTTTCCCAGGCTGGAAATGTTAGGCGGATATTTTGCAAATAGATCTATCAAAGCCTCCTCTTCATCTCCCTCTTTTTTTCTTTTCCTCTTGTTTAGGAGCTAGCAGATGTTTCTCTGTAAACCAAGCTAACAGATGAACCAATGAATCAACAAACCTAATACATTTTAGAAAAACCTGGGTATGCTCTATCCTTAAAAAAGGCTAAGAAGTATTTTGTTAGTCCCACATGTATAACAAATGATATTATTTACTAGATAGATAAGATACCTGGCCTAGTTAACATTACATAACTTTCTTGCTGACTGATTATACCCTGGAGCAGCTTGATTCCCTAGCTTTATATGGTATGTAACATGCCATGATTACTCCAGGGTCTCTGCTTATACAAGAATAGGTACTGAAGCTTGGAAGTAGTGCAGACAATCCTCAAGCCAGGTCACTGTTAATTACTTAGGGTAAATAACAAGGAGTCATGTGGATCAGTCAGTGATTCCTCCATCTGCTGTGCAGTTGTAATCAAGAAGTCTTGTGCTGTTCTTTAGTTCAGCTAAAACTGGCCATTATTAAAGACACAGGACAATTTGATTTTGTCAGTGTTTACTAAGTGCTTCATATCAAAGAAAGTGCTGAGGCTCAGAATATTATGCCATTTTAAGTGATTAGTAGAATTTAGTTCAAAGTGTTCCAGATGTGGTCTTTACGTATCCTTTTTGCTATCTTGTCTTCATTTCAAATAYCGTTTTTTGAACAGCTAGTTCAATTGAAATTTTGAAATTATATTCTTCACTCCATCTCTTAAATACTGACTACTGAWAACATGCTTTTCCCACTCCATGTTACCAACGTAGCTGAGCTARCAGGCCATGTGTTTAGCAGTCTGCTGCTCATAACAGCCAGTAGCAGATTAGCTTGTCTTGGAACAAGTCCAGAAGAAGGATAGGCATGATTTGTTTTCTGGGATGGCACCAATTTCATGCCACCCACCACTCAAAGCATACTGGAAAATTGCCATCTGTTCCTGGCTTAGGAGCTGAAACAGCTCTAAAATTCCTCACCACATGAATCAATGCAGTAACCCCTAAATAAGCAATATTGCTTGTTACAGGGTGTAAATTTAACCATGTAGCTGTAAACAGCCTTTTAAAGTGCTCATAGAATCATAGAATCAGTAAGGTTGGAAGGGACCTCTGGAGATCATCTAGTCCAACCTCCCTGCCTGACGGGTGACTATACTCCCAACAATATCCTTCCTAGTGTACCCTCTTGATACGATGTCAGATGTGCCATTTCAGGAACACGTGAGGTCAGCTTACATCTCAAAACCATAAACTAACCCATTCTTCAGTCTTGTGTTGACACGAGTCTGCAATAGAAAATAATTGTAAATTCTTTAGGGTAATTTACTTCTACATCAGTGAACTGATGTTGCTGCAGCTGAGTTGTCTGCATTCCACAGCATTGTGTGCATTCCCCTCTGTTATAAACAAGGGGAATAAATAACTCCTTATCTGAAACCTTACAAAAGCAGACTTTGTCTGAGATGCTCCAAAACTAAATCTATGAAGAACAATATTTATAGGTCATAATGGCTTTCCTAGTTTACTTTCAGGAACCCAGAGAAAATAAGATTTACAAGTAATGCCTTTTCCATTTTTTTCCTCCATGCTTCATTTGTGAAACTTAAGTTATTTAACCTCTGAAATGCCATAAAAATTCATGATACTCCCACAAATCATTTTCATCTTTAAGGTTAATATTCTGGGGGCAACAGTAATACTCTTAGGCTTATTTTATGCAGAATATAGCCAAGGGAAGATGCATCTATAAATGTGGTCTTCAGATAACCCAGTTAATATGGTAGTAATAGTCACAATAAAGTGTTGTCATAAAGGTATGAAAATAAAATAATTTAGTTCACTTTGAAGTAAAAATCTCCATTTACCTTCACTATGGAATGGCTAGAGTGCTCTACCTTACTAATTCTATGATTGTATGGTAACTGCATGATTCTAACAGTTAGTTCTGAAAAGAGTAGAGGAAGGACAAGATCCTTTGTTTTAGCCAGGGGTACATCCACTGACATTGCCTCTGAATTTTCAAATAGAAATTTGCTCTTCTAGTTTTAGTTAGAATATATAAATAGAGCAAAATTAGAATTCTTAACAGGAGGAAAATCATAAGTTTCTTCTAAATGATGCCCTCATGTCTTTTACAGATATTTTTGGATGGAAATCAAGTGTATACTTAAAAAGTAGTTGGTTAAACACCATTTGTGTTGATAAAAGCCATATTTGAGCCTTTATTCTTTAAATATAAAACCAAGAATTTTATATTCTGACATGATCAGCAACTGATCTATATGGCTTAGTCTCTCATTTTCCCTGCAATTCAGATAATTTGAAGCACTTATTAGCAGTGGTTTTCATTCYCATAATGCTAGAAAGAGAACTGTCAACCATTCTTACCAGAATTATTATTTTTTTAAGTCAGTTATATGCTTGCCGTTAAAGACAAAGAGTTCCCTGCCTTGAGGAATTTACGTGATGACTAAGCAAAATTCAACAAGGAATTGTGGTGAGAAAGTTCTTCACAGAGCAAAGCTGTTTAGCGTGGCTTATGCTGAAGTGGAATATTCATCTCCACAATAGTTTGACTGCTGAAAACTCACAGGTCATGCTCTGTATGACATGACCAGCAACTGAGCTATGTGGCTTAGTCTCTCATTTTCCCTGCAAAGAATGGACTGTATGTGCATTGTATTGCTTTGATTCCGTGGACCACAGTTTATTTTTCTTTGTGTGTTTCCATGTATTTACATTGGAAAAGGCTAGGCTGAAGCAGTGAAAGCTTGTGGTTGATAATTCTCAAGGGTGTTTATTTATGAGTCTGAGAATGAGTTGCCTTTGTCTTTGTGATTGTGAGTCTCAGTGTTTCTTTGGTGTGTGGTCCACCATAGTCCCTCACATGGCTATCGTAAAAATTCCATGCCTTAGCTGTTGAATACAGGTATGCATCTAGTAAGCTATGAACCAGCCTGAATGACAGTTGTCAGAATTACTCCATTTTCAAGACAATATTACTCATTTTGCTTAGTAGTCATACGCAGGGGTAATATAAAGCATCCTTCTTTTTGTTGAGGTATGCGTGTATCTGGCTAAGAATTACTTGGAAACCAAAATGATAACGTCAATCAGAAGTGTAAATATGATCATATCTCAGCTGACCCACTTTTGGCAAAGCATATGAAGCATGTCTCAGCTGCTCAGACAGGGGAAGAACTATGGGGACAGCTGAGTGCCGTCTATGATATAGGGCATGAGAGGTGTCTGGTGTGTGTTTTGTGCCCCTTACTGCTCTATCTCTGTGTGCATTGAGAACATTTTCACCTGTGTGAATGCAATATTGACAGGCACTTGTCTCAGGTGACAAGTAGTTTTTTCTTGCTGCTTCTCATGTTTGGAAGTGAATATGGAAGGGGTAATGAATGCCGCAGGTTGAAATAGAAGTACAAGAAGACTAACAGGTAAGTTATTTTCAAATGGCTTTACTGCTTAGTTTCTACCACTGTTCTCTTTTTAAGCAGTCTCGCAAAGCCCAAAGCTGTCTGCAAAATGCTGAAATGTACAGGAAGCTATCTCAGACCCTCTAATTAGAGTTCAGGCATCTGTAAAAGCTTTGATGCTCCACACACAAGGGGCAGAAAGTTTCTGAGAACAGAGAGATGCCCAAATACTGAGAGAGAAGTAGACCAAAAAAGAGGTGTTACTGCAGCAGGCAACAAGCATAAGATATTTCTCAGTTTTCCATTTTTCCTGTACCTATAATGACAGTGTCTAAATTGATGGGCACTAGGGTCTTTGYTGAGAAGATACATGACAAGAACAAATATACTTTAATGCTGTAAAACATACGTTTTCATTTTATATTTCCACAATAGGATTCACATTTTAAAATAGAAAATAATTCCTTTCAAAAATACATTTTTTGATGGCAGAATTTTTCATATTAAGCCAATTTTGTTCTRATATCCCAGAAAAATCATTTGGGAATATCCTTGCTGGTGGAGATTTCAAAAAGCAAGCAGCACAGAGGTAGCTTTTGAAGTCTATTTTTGTGTATATTAATCTATATTGTGGTTAAAAAAAAAACCTAAAACATATGACCAATARAACAAAAATGGATGCTTGTCAGTTTTCACTCCATGCAGTGGAGGGCATATGTTCTCTGATTCTAGTGCTACCAACTGTTATATGCGGAAAACCCAGCTGACATCAGGAAAATCAAGAAAAAAATTGAAGGCTTCAGTAGGATGTGCTTCTGTGTGCCTCTGTGGGTGTTTCCAAGTAGATATTTGAGATAAAAAAAATTATGACCAAAACTCTTAAGAGAATTTGCAGTTTATATTTTGCAAGAAAAACTATGATAATGTTTAATATTTTAGGACTTCTAAGAATGCTTTTTAGTACCAGAATTGTACTGAGGGTTTTTTTAGATTTTTTTTCCCAACATATCAGTGYGATGTTTATAAAGTGACTCAGAACTGATTAAGAATTACACAGTGCTGGATGTCTGACACGTATGATGTCTGGTTTTCCCCTGGCATTCATCCTGTCTCTGAGTAGAGGYAGAGTGTTCCCAGATTAACTCAAATAACAGAAAACATCTGCTGGCATGCAAATGACCCATTACAAACAAACAAGAAAAAAAGCCATTCACAAAATAGGAGTTTGAATCTTCCACCCTTTTTAATACCTCTTCCACCCAAATACTGTCTTGTGCTTCCTATCTTGTTAAGTTTTAACAGGTAGATATCATAGTGATACGTAGCTTTCTCATTCCCACTACTTCACAGACAGGTCAGTGAGATTGCAAAATTTGAGCCTGTTTGCTAACATAGAGTTCCTCAGCAGGCATCAGAACCATGATTATGCTGCATTGGATTGCTTCCTGTAACGCAAAGTGACACAAACAGAAGAATAGAAAATAAAGATAATTACTTGCCTAGCAAGCAGCTGGTTCTGTGGTATCCTGTGAATGATGCTCTTGTGTACTTTCTACAAAGAGTGGTAAAGAATCCCATATTTGTCAGCAGGCGGAATTTTAAAAACATATGACTTTTCTCTCACTTTGAACAGACTTCAAAGTCTGTATGCTTSTGAGGCATTCTAGTTCCTTCTTCAAATAATTAATTAAAAGAAGTCATTTGCTATAAGGAGGATAACRTAGCCCTATTCGAACCTAGTGTATGCTACCCTTGATGGCAAACAGTCAAACTCTTTCTTCCTCTCTGAGGACAATCTCTTTTTCATATCTTTTTTGTTCTGATTAGCATTACTGATGCCTAAGAACTCAAAGACATTAAGTGCTGAAGGACTGAAGTGTCCAGAGACCTGTGTCTACCTAGGCACAATGTACCAATTTTTTTTATAATTCTTGCCAAAGTGCATAGATGWGTGAGAGGCTGGAAGCTCAACAATATCTCTCTAGTAAGAAAGAATTTGCATTAGAAGTGAGAAAATAGGTGAGGTTCATACCTCAGTCTGTATTTCCATATTTAACGTAACTTAAGATTCAAGATTTACAACATAAACGTGGCTTCATTATCTTGATTTCTGGAAGCGTCGACCGCACCAATGCAAGCGTCTGACTAAGCCAATAGCAATGAAAAGTACTCAGCATAACTTTGGAGTTTTATACCATGCTGCTGGATTAGACCCTCAATTTATCAAATGATTTTTTTTTTTTAATTTTAAACATGAATTTACTTGCTTGCATAAGTAGCTTATTTTTTGAGAGTGTAAAACAGGAAGGTAAAGAGAAGAGAAATTTGATAGATTCTGTTTTAACAGGATTAAGAGGGACTTTTTAGATACTCATCATCAGTCACAAAATATGCAGATTAACTGATTAAATGAATGCCTAACCCAGATATCCCTCATGGTGAATAGTTGTTCCTCAGTTTACTGGAAATCAAGTTAATTGTAGCTTTTTCTTTTTCATCACAGACCCATCTGGACCTCTGCCTCTGTCCCTGTTTCTGTTCTAGGGCTGCAAAAGGTGAAGACCTTTTCTTCACCACATAAGACCATATAAGAACCATAAGACCATATATGGTGAAGACCATCTTCACCATATAAGACCACATCTTCTAACCCTCTCTTTCTGGAGAGATACTTTTAGTTTGCTGTCTGTCAAAGTTTTTAGAGTTCTTTCTCCCCACACCTCAAGCCAGATGCATTATATTAACCAGCAGGTTAATATAATGAGGTTCAAAGTAACTAATAATTTCAGCAGACAAACCAGAAACRTATAGATGCGAATATATCACTCAGTGATGTCACACAGCATTTCAGAAGCTTTAGAGAAAAAGAGTTACTTTAATTGCTTGGAAAGAAAAAGAAAAGTATTTTCAGAGCCACATACAATTCTTTGATGACTTCTCTGCTTTCTGTAGATCTGCTGATCGGTTAGTTGAAAAAAACAGAATTGTAGATTCTCTTACCAAAATGAAATCTACATTTTCAAAATATGTTTAGTGGAAATCTAAAATACTATGAGAAGGGAAATATTTGGATTTTGAGTGTTTTTACTGAGTATTGTAGCTGGTTTTGAAGACTGGACTTTTTTTTTTTTCTTACRTTTTGTCAAAGTAAAATTTAAAGATCCCAGCATTCTATGTAAAACAAAAGACAAATGTTAAACTTGGATCTCTTTCAGTAGTTAGAGTAAAAATCTCAAAGAGAATTAATTCTTGAACCATCTTGACTTTCTACACCATCACAATTTTCTTTCTTCTGTAGAAGTGATCCTATTTGAATATCTGAGAAGCTTTCTATCATTTTCAGACCTTCTGAATTATGTTCATCAGAACTGCCAGCAAAGCTCATGTAAATACAATGAGAAAAGAAGTTCAACTCTTTCCAGCCTTCTTGTCAGTCAGTCTCAGTTTAYGTGTGTTTCTGTGTGCTGTGTTTGTCCACCTGATGATCCATGATGGAGGACCTGCTGCTAACAAGTCCATAGCTCCTGTAGTGTGCTAGGCTGGGACAAAAAACACGATAAAAGCTATCTTGATGTCTGTTATCTTAATTTGATCTAGTAGGTCTTATTCCATCTCTCACTTTTGCCATTGAAAATATTTATTTAATCTGTAGTATGTTAGTGCTGATAAGAGAATCATGTCCTTTCAAGAAGTCAATGGACAGTAATAATGTAAAACTGACAGTTTTGCAGCAATTTGGGGTTTGAATTGTTTTATTTTTTGCTTGTTTTAAAATGTGGATTTAACTACGTAGCTATTTTTGGCAGTATATGCTAGTACATAAWAGATGCTTAAGTACAGAATGAGATGTTGTTGCTTTTGGGCTTTCAAGTATCCCTCCTTCAAGGAGCCAGGACAGGTCGAATATTCTGATGGACTATGTGAAACAGGTAAAACAAGTGAGAGAAAAAAATACTGTTTGCATTTAATAGATCGGTAGCCAGAGATGTACAGAGAGATGAAATGATTCATTACAGGGAATTTGTAGAAGTTCAGGAATCAAATGCATTTGGAAGCATTAATAACAACATAGTCTGCATTATAGTAACTGTGTTTCAGTATTATTTATTTTTTCCAGAAAAAAAATCTATTAGATTAGATATGAAAGAAAAACCTCTATTCTTTGCATTGCTTTTTTGTTGTTTGATTTACTGTACTTCCTGATGCTGTGATAACTTATATGTGAGACTGATAGTGTAATGAAGACAGAGCTCGACCATCTGATAAGTTGTTAAGTTTCTTTATGGTTCATTTTTTTGGTCTCTGCCATATCCATATTTTCTAGGTTTCCATGGTTATTGTTTTGCATAGTTTAGTGGATTTTTTTTTGACTTCTTTGACCTCGTCTCAGAGACAGTTCTTTATTGAAAATACTTGTAGTTATGGTAAAAAAAATGTGGTGGTGATGAGAGAAAGATCAGCTTCTACTTCTCTCCCTGGAGCAAACACTGGATAACAGAATCAGAAACATGCTTGTCTAGCTTTTGCCGAGGCAGCCTGCCATGGCTCAGGGAAATTAGTGTATCCTAGATTTTCAACTTCATGTTAATCAGAGTGGTAGAAGTACAGAGTTTGAAGGCAGCCCTCTAATTTTTGACCAGTCTGTCCTGACCAGATCACAGCTTGCTAGACTACAGAGAAAACTTACTCATTTTCATTTATCTGTTTCCTCAAGCTAGTGACCTTAGGTTGCTTGTTTGTGAAAAGAGATGATTTTCTTAAAAGGTGCTCTGGAAAAGGATAAGGTAGTTCAGACTTCTCTGTTTTCCATACGGTTATATATAGCATGTCTAGTGTTCAATAAGATTTATTGCTCCCCTTCAGAGCTCTCCGAGGACATGTTGTCCCCTCTGCCTTTATAAAGGAATGTATCACTACAGTTACCATGCGTGAAGAAGGCTGTGAYCTTGTGACGGCTGGACTGTTTGAAACAGGACTAGAAGATGCAAAATAATTCCTGAAAAAGATATATATCAAGGAAATAAGCCTTTCTTCCTCAACAACAGAGTAGCATTATGATGGAATAAATTATAAATGTTAAATTGACTTAAAACTCATTTTAGAAGGGGGAATCAGCCTGGTGATTCTTACTGTCAGACTCTCCAAATAGTGATTCCAGTCTAACTCTTGATAAATTGTGGGAACTGATCTCTATCTTTTCTTTCTCAGTTCTGTTGCTGATGATTTCAAATGTATTATTCATACTGCAGTGATAGGCAGCTATAGTGCTATAGAGTTCTATGAGAGAATAGTATTACTGCCTTGCATGGAGGTTCATTTCCCATCAGTTTCTCTCCTTTGCTGAGGATTGCCCTTCCTAGTTCAATAATTAAGCTATTGCTCGGCCAAACCTTCTGTTGAGCTTGGTGAACAGTTTAGGAAAAAGTTGTCTGATCTACCTTTGTTAATGTCTTATAGCAATCCAAAGAGAAGTCATTAAGTACTGTCTGCTGGCCTTCCATATCTGCAATGCAGATACTTACATGACTACGTCCAGAGCATGTGGCATGTCTGTATGTGCATTCTATGGGTGGTGACTAAAGGGTTTCTTTCCCTGACAGTTGTGAGCTGCATTTTTYAGTCCATCGGTGCATGCAAGGTTTTCATGACTTTCTACACAAACTTAGCCTTGGCCCTGACACAACTGACTTAACACAAGTGGCTTGTGTTCACATGTTGTTGATTTTAAGAGGACCACAGAGCTCTGTCAAGTTCCCTAATCTGCACTTTTGCAGCTTTGTTGTCCCCACAGGAAAATCTACTTACTGTTTGACTGCTATGGAAATACACAGACTCAAAATAGGAGCTGGTATGTGATTGATGTTCCCTCTCATTCTGGTTGTCCTCTTAATATATGCAGTGTTATTTATTTTGTTTTGTTTTGTTTTTTAATAATTTGGGCAGTTTTGACTGAAGTTTATCTTCAAGTACAATCAAAGAACTTCCTACAGTAAAACATGAAGCAAAAYGTGCATCCTGCATATGCCTTTTGGAATTTGAAGGAAAAAGATAAAGCTCAATCTTATTGATGTAGCTCTGGCATCAGAAGTTGTTTTCCTGCAAAGAAGAGACCTGATAAGTCTTAGAAATAATGCTTATCTGTTGCTTCGGCAAGATGAAGTAATACTTTTGCCATTTCTTACACGGCAGCAGGGTTTGCCCCTTCCATTTCAAATACCTTCATTCTTCCCATCTACCAGCTTTGTGGACAGAGCTGCTTAGGCTTTAATTAAAGCAGTAAAAATCCCTTCTTCTYCATTGCTGGTTAGTGCTGCTTCTGTGTGCCTTAGTAGTGCATAGTGAGATGAGAGACAACTTTTGTTAAACTATAACTCACTTTAATAACAGGAACCCAGAGAAGGGCTTTGCAGCCTGACAGCAGCCCTTGAGCTGGGTTGTTGGACCTGTGTCACAAAGAGGAACAACACTTATAGTACAAATTATTTACTTATCGTGGTATTTGTGTGCCATCACAAAAGGTACGTGTGCATCAGGACTATGGAAATACCAGATAATTTTCYGTGTTTGACACTATTGATATGAGACCCAAAATCTTGGGGTTTCACATTTAATTTCAAAGAATTATTTTCACACTCAGAAAACTGTGAAGCCAAAGTCTAAATGCTTTAATTTCCCCAAACACTTAGAGAACATGCTCTTCAGCAGAAGACATACCACAGGAGTGGGTGCCTTCAAGTGTAAATGGCTATAGGAATTTCCTAAAACAGAGAAGTCTGTGATGTTTTGTGTGTCTCCCTTTTTTACCCTTAAAAGGTTTTCTTTTACTTGGCTCCAGGCTGTGCTTAGAATCCCTCCAATAATGGGTCAGTGCAAACCATGGTTACTGATGGGTGACTGTTCTGTGTGACTGAGGAGAAAAATCCACTTTCAGCAAAGTCAGAGGTGAATAAAGACCTGACAGATGTTCAAAGCATTTTGGTGACAGTACAGAGTGAGACAGGCTTTACCCCTAGTGCTGATACACAGCATTTTCCCCTCTTTTCCTCTTTCCATCTCACAGTGAGTCTGAGAAACACCACAGGATCTTTGCCCTTTCATAAACTTAAAAATATACAGCAGAAACTAGAGTTTTCTTCTCTTAATATGAATCAGTAGCACACTGATTCATGACAAAGAAAAGAAAGGTCACCTTGACATCTGGAATCGGAGATGCTCCAGGAGGGAATAATCAAAAGTTTGTTAATATTTGGATGAGAAAAGGGAAGCAATGAACAAATTCTCTGAAAGCCAAAACCCTGTCTGGCTTTGGAAAAAATTGCTTTTTAGAGTCAGATGATCAGCTGAACTAAGAAACTTAGTTTACCAGTAAATGTATACTGTCAACATTACTGTGGTGAAATAATGAGAACTGTTCCTCCACTGTCAACTCTAATCAGCTTAAATACAAAAAACTCTACCAAGTAATAGACAAATCCCTAATGCTTGAAACTATAATGCTCAGCAACTGAGACACTTCCAAACAACTTGCTGGATGAGATCAAACCTTTTACAAAGTGCCAGTGAATATTTGGGCATTAGAACAATAAAACTATTTAGAATTTATGTGCTTTAAAATTAACTGCATACCAAGGATGTCTTTCCTTGAAGTTCTAGGACTTTGTGTGTTTGGGGGGGGGGGGRGGGATTGTTTTGTTTTGTTTTAGGATGTAATTGTCCAAGAGCCCTACAAAGCAAGGGAAATATTACTTATTTCACTTTTCGAACAAGAGACCAAAACACAGATAATAAGGTATATACCTAATGTATGAGTAGCTACACAGATAGGAAATTCTGAGTAGAAGTRATTTTTCTTAGGTTGTACAGTCATTCAGGGTGGATCCAAAAATGAATAGTTCAGTGATTCCAAGAATACTGCTTATTTATTCCTAAAACTGTAGAGTTCTTGTATACATGAAGATTTCAGCTTTTGTTGGAAACAAAGGAGAATAAAAATGTAAGACTTTAAAAAAAATGCATTTTTAGCCATTCAATTACAGGAGAAGGCTTGACATTTTCTGGAAGTATTAAAATTGCAAATCGAACAGAGAAAGAGTTTGTCTAGTTGTTTTTTTTACTTAAGGCCTGCAATATTTGATATTTTGAATATTTGGTATCAGATCCATGGACAATGAGCAGATGGTGTGCATAACAATGACTGAAAAAGTTTAAAGCAAAAGTCTACCCAGCCCAGTGGAGAATGTCTGTAAGACAAGAGAATGAGAAAATGGCAAGGTGGTATTTCCCAGCTTCCAGCAATCCACATCTCAGAGGCTCTCTCAAAGATTTCAAAACACTCTTTGATCCTAGGAATTCTGACCAGGAGGAAGATCTCACACACTGCAATCTCAAAGTTTTGTATTAATGCTAATTTTGTGTTCTACTCATTTCACTTTTTTACTAATGTTGCCTTTTTTCAGTGGAGGATTTCTGCCAAGGGATTAAAGGTCACAGTAGTTTTCCCATCCAGATGCAGAAGCTTTGGAATAAAGACGAGTGCCCGTAATAGTGTTCAGGTTATGTTGTAGTTTGAACTAATTGATTAACTAACAGTTAACTAATAGTTTCCATTTTTACTGCAGATGA
Organism: Rhea americana; assembly: GCF_003343005.1. NCBI lineage: Eukaryota > Metazoa > Chordata > Aves > Rheiformes > Rheidae > Rhea > Rhea americana. Next base: position 49,067 of record NW_028186629.1, on the reverse strand, counting down.
TCACAAATATTTGTCTCTGTCCTGAGTCATAGGAACAAGGGAGCCTGGAGTGAGTAACTCAAAGACAGTGGTGCAGTAATTTACTTTCTGAGAAATCAACAATAGCAACAAAAGAAAAAAAAAAAAAAGAAACTTGTTAACACAAAGTAGTTAGAGTTACTCATTGATATGGAAGTTTATCATCAGCATTATGATAAAGATTTCATTTTGTATATTCCATGCCTTGTGCAAACAGTTGAGTTGCAGGGAACTGAGGATTTCCCTTTGAAGGAGCAACTGCCTGCCCATGAGCTGTGAAGCTTTATGGTAAAATAAGTGATGATAGAAGTRTTCAAGCTGAAAATTTGTGTAGCCTTCAGCTGAAATGAAGAAATTGCTTATTATCTCTCCTGTCATCTACCGGAGCTGATCCTAGCATGTCTTCTAGTACGAGATCTCAGCTGTTAACACACACAACTTCTTTTCCTGCCTTAACAGTTCCTCTTTAAGTATTTCTTTCTCTGAACCTGCTAAATTCAGTACTGTTTGGTCTGGGAATTCTACTGTAAGTTACTTTGTAAAAGTACTCTYGCAGATGTTTCTGCATGGTGGGCACAGGAAAGCAGACCTTTTCACCTCCTAATGTGGTAGCATTCAAATAGTTCTCTAAATAGCTCCATTGTAAAGATGAAAATATTTTCACTGAAGGTCGTGAGTACATCATGGTAAGGATCTCAACACTCTGGCCCTGATCGTGATGCTTGAGGCTGTACAGTCAGTGCATTCACTGTGTTTATAATACAGAGCTGGTATTACAATGCTTTCTATGATTATAACTACCTTTTAAAACAGAATTTTGTCAGCTTTACGGTATAGTCATAAGTGGTAAACAAGCCTGCTAAAGACACCCTGCAGGCAGTCCCTGTCTTTCATAATCCCTTAGAACCCAGCTGTATCATCAGCAATGCCATGGCCCATGGCAATTCAGATGTGTGCACTATGCAGGAAGACGTGGGCACCTGACTCTCTGGAGAGGGATGAGAGGAGATGCAGCAACCAAAATCAGCATCTATAAAACCTCCCAGAATGCAGCTTGTTATATGCCCTTTCACCCTTGTTCTGTTACTTCCTGGATGATAGAGCAGTGTTTTCCAGACAAATAGAAAAGGATAGGATAGAAACATCAATATATCAGAGCAACTATGCAGCTTACAGAGTAGTGCTTAGTAACTATGCAGACCAAAAGGGGCATAGAAGTAAAGGGACATTAAATCAATAGCAAGTCCAAATTTTACTTTAACTCAGTAAGATCTGAGAAGAGTCTAAGATCTATAAAGTCATCCTTAGGGTTCCATATTTTAGTAACAAAAAAAAAGACAGTGTATAATTTGCTCTTTTCTTAGGAACAGTGAGCAAGTTCTCTCTTGCATAAGCCTTTCATTATCATGTATACAAAAACAAAATGATATTAAATCAGAATAATTAAAAAAAATTACCTTGACAGTAGGGTAAATGAATAAGATATTGAAGATCAAGTTTAACAGTTATAGATTAGTTTTACTATGTTTTTTAATTGTCTGTTTCATGAAAATTCATATAAAAACATATTTTTATTTTTATAGTATTTTTCCTTAAATAAAATGACAGTAATATTTTTCTCTTGTTTAGATCTTGGTTATACTTGGCTGCCATGTATCTCCAGTATTTCCTCAGCCAGGTCTATTTTAATGTGGCCTAGCTTTAAATCCACCAACTAAGACTCAAAAGCTGTGAACTTCTCTCACTATATCCTGTTCTTTGGACTGAAGTTTTGCTTTGTAACCTATATGTCAGAAAATGAACAAGATGTAAGAAGTTTGTCTTTACATGTGATTTTCTGCTAAGCAAAATGGGCATGATTTTCTTTTAAAACTTTCTGTAGTTAATCTCTGGTGCCTGGAGACAGACAAAGAATTGAGTGTTAAGACTACCAGCTGCAGACTCCAGCTGCTAACTCAACCAACTGAACTCAGCTGCCTCCAACAGATTGTTCTGTTTTAGCATCTCATCTTTAATGGTCCACCTCCTCTCCCAGACGAGGGACAAGCATCAGCTGTAAAATCATGTAGCGGTACGTAAAGATACCTGTTAAATTTTCCATCTGCTTACCACAATTGAACGCCACGCATTTCCTTGTTACTAACACAATTACTGTCCCGAGAAAGACAGTCACGGAGGATCCAGTTGAAAGTTTTAGTTATCATTGAACATCTGCATTTTGAATAAGCTTTTCTTATTTATAAAAAATTTGAGACAATACAGAAGCAAAAATATCTATAAACCTTGTCTTTTTACTTCGATCATCTTGAAGGAAGAACAAAGGCTTGAAGAAGTTTTAAAATCTCAGTGCAATATTTGCTTCCATCAAGATTATCAAAAATTATTAATGATTTTGGCACTTCAGTGATAATTAGTAAATGCCAAACTTGAGAGATTCTTTGAAGACTCCGTTCTAGTTAGATTCCCGAGGGCCAAAGCATCCGGTTTGGCCAGCCAGCACAAACTCACACACACACACATACACACATACACACACACACACACACACACACACACACAAACAAACACTCTTCAGTAGCAAGCAGTTTATTAGCAGATACTTACAAACAGACCGACCCGATGGTAATCTCGAGAAGGACCACCTCAATGCTTGTCCCGATCAGCTGCATGGTGAGAGGGAGAGTCGGCAGGCACAATCTTTTCGGGCGTCCCCGAGGAGGCAACATGGTCCTCTGTTGCATAGCAGCCTCTCCCTCCTTCGGAAAACTCCGGCATTTATGATTACTTGYGRTAGGCRGGAGTCCCAGCACCTGGGGCCAGCAAGYGCAGGGAGTCTAGCCCAACTCCGCCCCAGTTGCATAACCGGGCTATGATACTGCGCACGCGAGCAGACTTATTTCTGGGGCCACATTTGACTTTGGGGGTTGCTATTTCACTACTCTTCAGCTTCTGACCTTCATGCTGACTGCTTCTCATGGTGATTCTGTGGCTGGAAGCCACCGAATCTATGTGTGACCAACYGCTGYTCTTTCTCACAGATTTCCATGACCTTGTTAGTTACTTATTTGTATCCCGCTTAACACAGYGGTATTGTTCTAGGCACTAAAAAGTTACAGCACTAGACTATTCTCACCAAGTATCAGGTAGTACAGATACAAAAAGTTACAACACGGACCATTCCCATCAAGTATCATGTAGTACAGATACAGACTCCTGCATGCTTGGAGTGTACAAGAGACAGCAATGGTACAGGGCAATGGAAAGTCTCTGAATCCAAGCCCACATTTTTAGTGACAAGAAAACTCATTGTCCTAGGGCACCACATTAGTTCTCAATGAGACATACAGTTTTGCAAAAACTTGAAGTAATGGAAAGCATTAGTAAAACTGCTATGGTTAACTAACTAGCAATAAATACCAGCAAAAGAACATTAAGCAAAGTTAGGGTTGATAAGAGCAGTTAACAAAACAAAGAATAGCAAAGGACAGATAAAGGTAGATTATATTCCAGTTTATGACAGCTGAAATCAATCTTTTCTTTTCCCAGAAAGATCTAACCAATCCTGTGAATTAAGTGTCACTGCAAGGAAGGGGACAATTAGCTTGCATAACATTTGCTTTACTTTAACAATTAGATATTGAGTGTTAATTTTTTTATCTGCCTTACTTTGAATCGGTTGGCCAAAACAATATTTTTATGGTGTCCTCACATGATATTTTTTCATGTAGTCCTTCCTGAGCTGTGTGACTGCATTATGGCAGCCCTCAGGATCATCTGTCATGATAACATAGGAATGACTGTGGTCACCAGGCAGACTTTCAAAAAACTGTATGTATTTTCAGCAGATTCATCATCACTGAATCGTTTTCTCTGGCTTACTTTCATAATAATGTCAGTTACACTGTCTCAGTTAATCTCCTGGTTTGTAGAAGATCTTTTTGTTTGTTTCTTTTAGGAATCAACACAAATGAAGAACACAGTGTACAAAGAATTTCCTCTATCTAATCATTGCTATTTATCCCTTTTGATTTTAGATTACAAAATTGTGATATTTACATACTAGAAACTACTTTTGCAGTGCTTAGGGTGCAGGTGATAAATGCATAAATAATTGACTAGAAATAGGAAAAGAAGGGGAAGAATAAAGGGACAAATTCTTGCAATATGCAGTAGAAGAAAGTTAGCAGTGGAATTCCTGCAGCAGTCCTTGCTGGTACTTAGACTGTTTAGCATATTCATAAGTGAGCTGGAAAAAGGGTGAGCAATGAGGTGATAAAGTTTGCTAATCTTATGAAGTAATCATCCCAAAAAATCCCTCTTATCCCAAAGAGTTAATGTTAGAACTGGAAAAGTGTCAAAGGGGGCAGCAATGGTGAATAACAGTGTGGAAATATTAGCAAGAGWGCAGTTGGCTTAGACACTTCTGCATAGAAGAGAGGTGAGCTGATAAAGAGTGAAAGACATGAGTGGTGTGGACAGGGTTTGACTGTTTACTGCTTTTTCCCCACACAAAATCTAGCCAGGGAGAGCCATTTTTAAAAGAAAGAGTGGGAAATGGTCCTTTCACAGAGGCTGGCAGAAGAACTTCACATGGATTTAAGGATTTATTTCCCTCCTTGAGCAGGAAATTATCAGAGGCAAGAAGAGAGTTAGAAAAAGTATCATGTTGAGTACTGGGCTAGATGGACCTTAGGCCTGAACAAGTACAATTGTTTTTACACTACTTTTGTAGTAAATCTGCTTAATCTTTAACAAGTTCTTTGGACGTAATGCATTTTCCTTCTAGATAAGGGCTCTGACAAACAGACAGAAAAGAACTGAAGTCACAAACCCCAAACTGTTGCCCTTCTGAGTGACCTACCATATCCCGCTGACAGATGTTGCCTTCCTTCGAGGCTTGGAGGGCTGCTCTGCTTGTGAATCAGCTCCCAAACTGCTGTGCATTTCAGCATGTTACTGTAAAACAGCTCTGATTTCAGTTTTTGAAATAAATCAGACATACTTACCAAAATAGTAGTAATGTGAAAAGAGGGTATAGAAGGTTAAAGCAGTAAGAGCCAACTGTTCTGCTGTTCATTGTGGCATGCCTGCCCAAGCTGTAAGTTGCAGGGAAGCCAGACATGTTTGTGGGTGCTAAGCTGAAAATCTCCAGTATGTTCAGTATTATACAGTAGTGTAATAGACCTTTTGAGTTATGAATGTAGTTATTCATCCTGAAATATGCATTGAGCATTTCAGCTTCATGAACCATAGCTAAAGAACAGGTTGGCAGGCTGGCCTCTTCACTGTCATGGAGATCTAATGTTTTAAGATACATCAAACTGTGAATCCGTGGGGTGAGAGCAGGCTTAAAGAGCCTGCTGTTGGCACTGTCCTCAGGATTTTAGAAGTTGTTCTTGGAAAACAAAAATATAAACAACTTCATTATGAGTAAGCAGAAGGAAAATAACAAATCCATTCTCTTTATGATTTCTTTATGCTTTTTGTTCCTTGGAAGTAAGGGCTAGATTGAGCCCAGCACCTAAAGATACTCTTAAAATGCAAAAATTAAATCCTTTTGAAACATTGTTCTGTGACAAAGAATAAATGAATCTTTGATAGTTTGAGCTTCCCATCCAGTTCCTAGTTGTTTTTTTTTTTTTCTTCTTCAAAAACACACAGCTGCTCTCACTCCAGATGCTAGTAGCTCATCTTTCCTCTAAAGTGCAGAAATGTCTGAGATGCAGGTGCTTTTCATCTTATGCAGTACATTTGTACTCAGATCTTAAATTCAAAAACTTAATGCTTGGAAACATGAAAGAGCTGGTGAGTAGGACCTGTGTGACTGCGTGCCTTCTGAGGGATGTTTAATGATATTTAATGAGCCAAGACCAGATTCACCCATTGTCCAGCTTTGTAGAAGGAAAAATATAATTGTCCAAATACCCGTACAGCTGCCAATTCTTACTTGTTTTGCACTGTTCTATCTATCCTTTAAAATTCTAGCTTCCTTCTGGTCTTTGTTAGTTACCAGGTGACCATATACAGCCCCATAAACCTAAGAGCAATGCGCCGTTATACTCCRTATGACAGTGGCAGAGATCAGGTAAACTTATGTCTGAATATAAACCTATAGGTATAGCAGTCTCTGTTCTRCTTAAAAGTAGATCTTTAACTGTATTGATGAACAGGAGTAATCATCCTTGCTAACATGAAAATTGCATGTATTCTTACTGTAGATGTCTCAAGCTATGTTACAAGACCTGTAAGTGACACTTCTGTTTAAATTATCAGAAGTGTATAATTTTATTATTGCATAATAAAAACAATGTAGGGATCTAACTATTATTTCTATTTCAGGTATTAGGAGAAGGGAAAGGTAACAGTAGGAGGTACGCACTGTGTGCCTGAGGAGTGGAGTAGAGGTAAATACTGTTTTTCTGGTATACCAAAAAAAAAAAAATATATTAACTTGATACTTGATACATAAATTTTCATTTAGTTGAAACAAAAGTAATGCTTTTTCCCTGGTAAGTGCATTTGATTGCTGTCTCACCAGAATGGCTAGGCATTTATAAATCTTCTGAAGTTACTAAGAGGTAAGTTTCGTAGGAAGTACACGTGAGGTAAAATAAGAACTCTCTTCTGCTTTCCCCCAAAACAAGGAGCAGATCAGCTGCTGTTAAGGTCATTGAGAAGATGTCTTTCAGAACAAGTCATTTCTGATAGTCCATTTTTATCAAGAAATGTTGACTCTGGCTGGGATACTAAACCTCTAAAATTGTCCTGTCCTCTATTGGAGTAATATCTATTCTGTAAAGAAAAATATTTTATGTTTTTGTGTTTGCTTTCCTTCAAGATTTTAGGATTATCTTTGCATTTACAAAAATGTATTTATTGAGTGTTTTCTTGTTTTTTTCTATGTGAAATAAAAATAATTCCTGTAAAATTGGTGGCTTATAGGAAAAGAARTGAACGTTAAGTAATCTTTTTTAGATTTATTTTCCTTTCACTTCTCTGATATTCAGTAGGCATTGAATGGGAAAATAGAATATGTTTCTAGGYGGTTTTCAAGACTCAAGGAAGGTTCAAGCAGCTGAAGTTATTGTAATGTGGAATTCTTCTTTACACAATGGTTAAATGGCATTTTTATATGACTCACATTCTGCTATTGCCCATGACCAGGCAAGGAAAATCTGAGGTGTTGCTGCTAAAGGTAGTGTTCAAGACTGTCAAAAATCTTTGATATTCCAAACAGGGGTGAGTGGGAGCTGGAGAATGGATTCTGAGTGAGGGAAAGGCAAAGAAAATATTAACCCTGTTAAAGCACTATTAAAGGTAAAATTTTACTCTACTGAAGGTAGATAAGGTATCTCTCTTTCACAGCTGAATTTGGAAATGTAGGAGCTCAACTTTTTTTGTCTGATTATCTTAAAATATTCCTTTTATTTGTTCTCTTTGAAAACTTCTCCTACAGAACATTTGTTCTATAGAACATTTGATTTCTATTGACTCATTTTCATGAAAAAGGATCTTTTAATTAGCCCTAGATGATACAAAAATAATTGATTAAGATAAAGTTAATACATCTTTGGAAATAATTTCCATAATTGTCCTTTGCTAGTGACATGAAAATAATATTATATTGCGTAGATTCATGATGCTTTAAAAGAAGATGATCTTGCTCACTGATTTGCAGACCCATTTTCAATGAGATCATTGGTAAAATTTCTTTTGATTTCAAGGTACCAGTTGTAACYCTTAGTATTTGAAGAGATAGACCTCACCTATTTATAACAAATTGGTAAAATCTTTTAAAATCATACTAGCTACTTTGTGTGGGCAATAGTAGGTTTGAAGGGCCTTTTAAATTGAAAGATAGTTGGCCTATACTTTACAAATAYTTTATAAATAACGAGCATGTGTGTATGCATATAGACATGTGCAATTAAAATTATCAAATCCGTTTAATATGACTAATTTCCTGCTTTGGAATTAGGCTGAATTTAGAACACCTTAAGCAATGGTAGCTTTTACAGAGACTTCACAGCATTAGTGGGTGTGAGTGTGTTTGCATGTGTGCATGTATCTGTCTGAGATAAATCTGAAATCTCTTGGAAAAGGCTGTCATCTGTGACAGTAAAATCCAGTGTAGCCTGGTTCCAGTTCCAGAATGTTTTTAAAGTGGGTTTTCTTTCATCAGATCAGTCTTTCACTACAGAATGCAGGAGCAGTCCTAGGAGCAGGGCTTTATCCACTAAGCTAGCCAGTCACACTAYCTCTTCTGCTGTCTTTCTGATGTTGTGAGCCTTTGCCTTCAGCATGGTGGCTTCCAGAGGTGGCATGAAGCATGCAGCAGTATAGACAGCTGATTAGGAGTACTTCCCTGCAAGACAGCAGAAAGAGCTTTGAGTCTCCTCAGCTGTGGAGGTCCTAAAGCACTCAAGCCTCTTACTGCCAAATTAACTGGGTAATGATATACAAGATAGACAGTATTACCTTCTCTGACTCTATTTTGAGATGAAAACAGTCACCACTGCCAGCCTCAGGAAGGTTGGGAATTATGCTCAGTTTTTCGAACATGAGTTGGTGTTTACATGGCAGGGAAGCGTGGACATCCTCCCTTTGGGCACTTCTGAGAAGCAAGAGAAGCAAAACTTAAGGTGACCAAGATTCTCCTATCCTGACTAGAGGAAGGGCAAGTGAAAACATAGTCGCTCAAGTAGCAGTTAGTAAATTTCAAAGAGTGAATCTGGCTTAGCACTCAGATATTTGAAAACATGAAAGTTTGGGGGGAGGGAGGGAGGGTTCTTTTTTCTTCAGTTGAAGGATTCATTCAATTTTATAACATCTTCAAGTGTCTTAAAAGCAGAGTAGTTAAAAGTGTCTGTTTTTTTACATCAGATCTGAGGTTAAAAAAGAAAAGTAGTTAAACAGGTAAAAGCACATTTAAAACTCTTGAGTGGCTCTTGCCTGTGAAACTGCAGATTTCTCTGCTGGGAAGCTGGGTTGTGTTCTCAGCTGCACTGTTGTAAATCAGGGTTAATTCACTCAAAGTCAGGGACTTGGATTATGTTCTTCTTTTCACTTAGTAAAGCCTGGATTAACTCCCCATCTACCACACCGCTTCCTTGGCATACTATTTTGTAACAGTCTTTCTATGGCACATGAAAGAGCTACGTTTTGTTAGAAAGAATCACAATTCTTTAAACCTTTTAAATCACCGTTTCAAGTAACTATCAATAAATACTTAAGACATGCTTATGCACTTACAAGATACCTACCTCAGCACAGAAATGAAAGGGTCAGAAAATGACTTACATTGGGTGGAAGCAAGGGATGTGATCTGAGGTGTTATAACTGTCTGAACATTTCTCTTAATGACACATTAAAAAGGAACTTAACACAGTGAGCATCTGAAGAGCAAACATTCATTGTTTTTCTTTGAAATATTTTCCTCCTGTTCTGTTGTCTTCTTTGAATTGCTTTTGTGCTATTAACCATTAGCATTTTGTGCTATTAACCATTCAAATAAGTTACCTGTTAATGTTAAGTGAGTTTCTGCATGTGTAATACCTCAGTTTTTCAGTTAATTACTAGAATTTCTGAACTGTAACCAGGGTACAGCTGTCTGAATACATCTGCAAGTATTTAATGCTGCATACTGCTTCCCATATTGTTTCATACTGCTGCTTCTCACATCTGCCTCAGATAAATCCAAGAGGRCCTCTTGGAACAGCGTTTTTTTTCCAGTATGTCTGTGCAATTAATAGGTAGCCATTCCTGACAGTGTCAAAAGCTAATAATAAAAAAAATTAAAAATGGATGATACACTCAGAATGAAAGGCTGAAGCCATGATATTGTCCACAGATTGTTGTGTAGTGATAAGTATTGTAGGAACATAGTTATAGAACCTATGTCAGGTGAGGAGGAGCAGAGTTTTTCCCTCAGTATTTTTGCCGAAATTCAGTGTTAGTACATTCTGCTTTCTTACGTTCACTCTGCAGGTTAATAAACTCTTTTCCCATCCTAAGCTTTCCTTTGCTATACTGCCAGATGGCTGCTGTGTTCTAACCTTAGAAATGACTGCATTTATACTTGCCTGTAATTGAGCCATTACTAAGGCAGGGGAAGGTGTAAATTATTCTAATGGATTCCAGGCCTATTTTAGACTATCTGTATATTAGTGCCATATAAAGATGAGGGCACCACCAAATTCCCTTTTGCTACTACAGAGAAGATGAAACTTCCAAGGCAAACAGTTGTGTACTATCAGTTGCAATGTCGGACAAACACGACTTCACTGCTTTTTGTGGCATCCAGTTTCCGTATTGGCCTGAAGGCTCACAGCTCAATCCTAGTGGGTTTATCTGCCTGATTATTGTGTGGGACAAAACTAGTGCCACTAGGAACATGGAGCAAAAGAATGCTTCCTGCACTATTTCTTTTCTGTTCCTCTGCAGCAACAGATTCAAAATAAATAAGTAACATGGGGTCAAGTTATAGTCATTATAAGTTTACTTAAAGTCCAAAGGGAATGGCTTTTGCAGCCAGAAGTGTTTAGGTCCTCCGTCCTATGATTTCAGGGAGCATCAAGTCAGGTTCTTAGCATTCTTACATGCCCAGTATTTGCATGTCTCAAAGCTACCTCTTCTGATTAAGTTACTAATTAAATGGCAAAATGAGTACTTTTATTAAAAATCTGTCAGAAGACCTGCCTTTATCCAATCAGGGGTAACACTGGCTCTGACCGAAAAATAACAGCTTGTTGATGGCAGCCTTACTTAAAAAGGGGAAAAGGACATCATTTGACTAGGAAGCCTTATAATCTTAGAGTGTTTTCTTTTTCTGTTTTCTTCTTTCCTTTCTTCAAGTGATGTGAAAACAGAGAGGAGAGCAGTATCTGTGCAATTTAAGTACATGGTGATCTAGTTATTCCTGACCATTTACAACTGTCAGCTTATTTAGGTGAGGAACAAAGTCCTATAAAACTGAGATTGTTTTCATTGGCACATATGACACTTCCTTGAATAGCACACTGACATTGTGTTAAGGCTTGGCAAAGGATAGGTATTTTTTTCAGAAAAGGTTATAGTCATATCTGATGGCCTCTTTTTGTATTTTGTGCTTGAGGCAGGGGTAGGAGAAGAATGAGGACAGAGGGAGAGCAGAGGAGGAAGGGCTTGATTCAGTATGTTCTTGATGCTTTCAGATGTTGGTAGCCCAGTTTCCTTACTCCTTACGTGAGATGTTTCCTAGTTTCCTAGTTTGTCTGTGTTTTTTTATTTTTTATTTTTTAAGCTACATTGCACTGATATATTCTCAGTTCTTTTCTCCCAAACGGAAAGGGAGTTTCTCTCTTTGTTTCCATGCATGCATTTTCTAAAAAATATGGATGATATCTGTGGCCTGTTAAAGGATTTTCACAAGTGCAGTGCTATTTCTATGGACAATTGCCAAGGGGCTTGCTAGTCTCCCTTGGGTAAAGGAAATATGGACCCTAAAAATTCAGAAGCATGATGGGAAGGTCAAAAATGTTTGTGTATCTGACATCACAGAAGAGTTTACTGGGGCTTCATTTTCATTGCATGTTACAAGCAGCAGTGTAAGCTAGTCAAGAAGCATGTGTATGTATGAGGGGTTCCTGAGGAATCAAGAGAAAATAATTCCGATTTTTTGCCTACCACTCTGATTGCTTGTAATCTACTTTCTGGGACCATACTCTTTTTGACTTTTTTACCTAAAAATAATGAATGAAGTGGTTGAGAGGAAGCACTATCATGACTTTACTTCTCTTTTCTCCCAAAGCTGTGGAATTGACATGCTTCAAGGGATGTATTGATGGGAGTATGTATATATGAATTGTAGGTCTTGACATGAGGAGACTCAAGATGGTTGTTCTTTCAATGAAACAACTTTTTACCTGTCTTACTCATCCCGGAGCCTTAGTTAGCCCCCTTCACCCAGCTATTTTTGTATCTTTACTCTCTTAGTTTCTCTCTTAGTAAACTATTTTTATGGGATTAGACAAAGAGTGGTTGTTGTTTCAGACAGAACCTCTTTGACCATGGCATTAAAATATCTCTGTGGTTTAAACTAACAGACTCACAGAGCCACTGACTTTGTTAGCACCATGTAATATGTCTATTTGATAACAGATCAATGAGATTTGTCAGTCAGACACAGGAGGAGAACAGCTGTTAGCAAATTAAAGCGGTGTAAGGAATGAAGTCTATAACTTGTATGGATCTATGGAATAAGTCTGTTTTGGAAAAGGGGAAAATCCCTCTGTTTTCCCTTAATGTGGTAGAAAGTCTTAAAATAAAGCATTTGCCTCAGCTTTCCCAAAACAGGATCTGATTTTATATCTAGTGAAGTGGAAGAGAGATGAAGGAGGAGAAGCCTTAGTTTTTATTACAAGTTGCTGAATGGAAGACTCTCCCGGTAGCAAAAAGGGCTCAGGAGTGTGGGTAGGTGAGAGGGAATATAAAACAAAGTGATTGCCCTTTCATGTTCTTCTGGTGCATCTGTTACCAAGGTATGCTGGTGCAGCTTTTCTGCAGGTGGAGGAGAAGGAACCACCTCCTTATAGCCTTCTATTAACACTGTCAAGTACAGCTTGTACTCCAGAGTGGTGTGAGTATAGTCACATGCTGTGCGAACATTTTCTTCTCTTCCAAATTTGCTGTGTCTGCTGCTATACCCATCGGTTTCCCACTGAATTGCTTCAGAATTGCACATATAACGCTGAGGTAGAGGAGCTTGTACTGTGTGCCTGGAATGCCTGAGAGCTGTTTGCATAACTTGGCATGTTCTTAGGACATAATCAGGAGCTGTTCTGAACTCCAGATTGGCAGAAAGGATCCTTCTGTCACTCCTCTGTCATACAGCAGCACTGGGACTCGGCCTGCAGCTGAATTAGAGCAAATTCACTTATCCAGAAATACTTCTTTAACAGCTGGCAGCTAGCTCAAAAATTCTACCATCATCTTTGTATTTCTTTGCCTTTTAATGGCTGTAACTCAGAAATCTAAGTTGGTATTTTTAAACATTTATTTTTGCTACAGTATCATTCTGCTGATATTTAGACGGTCCTCTTCTTGGAAATTTATTTCATTTTAAAAAATAATTCAAAATGTAAATAAGTATTTGGACTTTTTTTCTCTTCCACCATTTTATTTATTTATTTAACCACAAAGTTCCAGGACAGAAAGTATCAAATTTGGGCTTCATGTCAAACGTGGATTTTGAAGAGTTGAAGGCAAAGGGAGTAGGAAGGAATGAGAAAAGACTCTACCAAGTCAGGGACCTAATTCTAACCTTGCCAGTTCACAGGAATCACTGGTAATGATTACATTATCTGCTTGATTTACATATGAAAATAGCAATTGCAGTGAGAACAAAACATTAGGCCAAATTCTGACCATAGAACATAAATCCAGAACAATTTCACTCTGATTTTTTAAATTCTGATGCCATAACCTTGGATTCAATCCRTTGTAACAGTAGAATATTTAAAATGATGGCACTTCAGAACAGTGTTCCTGCGTCTTCCCTGTCTAATTTTGAGTACAAAGAGCAGCAGCAGTATATGTTTAAATTATTGCTACAGTCCTCTCTGTATGCTTTACCTATAGATTGAGGTTGACCACTAGACCACTTCAGATCACTAATCCACTGCACAAGTTATCAATTATTTTCTACGGTAGAAGCAGACACATTTTAGCTATTTAAGACTCCATGACAGTTGGCAAACAACCTTGCAAAAAGGAGAGAGTAATCAGAGTCATTTGATATGAAAATGGATTTTGAAGTGCCCGCTGATAACTCTGTGATAGCAGCGCTGTTTCACTGTTCACTTAAGAATCAAACTAAATGAAATAGAGATAGCTTTGCAAGGCTGGAGAATTTCCACAATGCTGAACAAAGCTATACAGTTCATGTGAAAATTAAATGCACGTAAGGAACAGTGGGAACACTGTAAATTTATGTGCCTTAGGCTGTTTTACATTGGCTTTTTATTTTTCAGCAGTTATTTACATGTCCTCAAACTGAATGCACAACACATCTAAAAAGCTTTCAGGCTTCTCRCACAGCAAGAACAGTGTTCTATGCCCTTTGCTCTTTTAATACCCATAACTGTGGGTCTTAAAACCATGGGAACAGGAGCTCCAAAGAGGTAAAGGATTAATTTCCCYTTGTCAGTGTAATTTATTCAGCTTATTTGTACTGGAGTACAAGTTCTTCATTTATTTGCGGAGTGTGGCAACAATCACAAGTCACTGAGCCYAGTGTAAGTGAAGCTAATTATTCTCCATTTTGGGATATGTCTGATCTGGATCAGAAAATATAGTACTGTAGAGAATTTGTTTCTTAGTTCTGTGAACCAGCTTCCCTCCTTGCTTCCCTCCTCTTTTAAGACTTAGAAAATTTATTCACTGTATTTTTAAACTTTACAAATTTTACTTTTACAAAAATGTAAAGCAGGCAGCTGCTGTTATCATTCCTGAGTTCAGTCACACTCTGCTGGCTGAAACAGGCAGCCAGATCCTCCTGGCTAACAGGCACCTAAATGAGGTTTGTGTTATATTTTTTAACCTACTGTATTTATTTTGCCATGGGAAATAACAACAATAACTTGCAGTAATCCAGGGGGGTGACTAATTTTTTTTTTTTTTTTTTGGGGGGGAGGGGAGTTGGTTTGTATATTGCCAGGACAGTTGCACCTCTTGTTGCTTCCTGTACTTAGAGATGCCTCAGTTCAAAGCTTGAGCGTCTAGACCTGCTCCTTTGTGACCTTAGATTTTCACCTGTTGCATTGAGATCAACTAATTTCTAAAAATGGATGTGACAGTCAAAAGTGAACAATTTTCAAGGAGATGGAGAAACTGTAATTTGATAGATCCAGATCTCCAGTCCCTAATTTGTGCCTTGGGAGGAAGAAGGGCTGCACTGCAGATTTTTAAGACATCTTTAAAACTACTTGAAATTACATCATAAGAATTTGCTGCCAATGAACACAGTACAGACAATAAAAATAAGGTGTGTAGCCGCTTCCCTACTGTGTCCTCACCTCAGCAATGGCCAATGTAGGTGCAATTCAGGGTACAATAAGCAACTCTTCAGCACAAACAAGCAGGAAGAAAGCATCCTGCCCTCCAGTCTTATCCATCCTTCTCAGTTTCCACATCTTCTGTATCATGTGTGGTGATCTGAATTTCAAGAATTAACTGTATAATAGTTCTGCCTTTTCCCATGGACTTCGTGACTGCTCAGTAGATGCGTGAGAGAAAGAGCATCAGACCTATTTGGTGGCTGTGTTTTGCCTTTATTTAATACACCCAGACTTTTAATCCAAGGTTTATTGCAGCCTGGAATCTGCAAGAGTTCTGTGTATACGAGTTTTGTACTGTGTATATGCTATCACATCTACATTTTAAAAAGTTATTTCATTTTACTTTGAGGAGTTCTTCCAGATAACTGACAAAAGATTTGGATTAACTAGGCCAGAACATAGTTTTTCCTTAGGCCCAYACATAGATGCAGTCAGAACGGGGTGCCTCTGAATGGTCTGACCAGTGTCAGGGTAGGTCTGAGCATCTGATAYACTTCCCTACTTGTATGTTTGTAACTTGTGTGTTAACAGACACAGTGACATTCATGTCAGCAGTGTCTGTACGTGGTAATTACTTGCCCAGATAAAGGGGCATGTTTATGCTGGTGGGATGTGAACTGATTACGGCTGTGGTGGATAGCTAATGTATTCTGTAATCAAAGCTCTGATTTCAGTGTGGAAATTCTTGCTGTATGTCCTCAAATCTCCCTGAGTGAAACTATACCCAATTTTACACAAATTTACCCCTTTATTCACCAGTCTCCAATGAGTATTAAGCAGTTTTTGAGAGAAGATTAAGATTTGAAAATCAGAATGTTTGTGAGAATGCTGATTTATTATCTTCATCTTCTTCCTGCAAATAATAAATATATTTCTTGCTGCGAGTATGAGCTAGGCTTCTGGAAACCATGACACCGTTAACAGTGAAACTCATTTTTATAGGAGCGGTACCTATAGTTTGAGATATTTTTGGTTTTCTGAGCCCCTGAGTTGCAGCTGTGTTACATTTTCAAGCTCTTTTTCTCCTGCAGTTATTATGGCTAGGAATTTTACTAAAATGATAGTTAGAATCATAGAATCATAGAATCAGTAAGGTTGGAAGGRACCTCTGGAGATCATGTAGTGCAACCTCCCTGCGCAGAAGGGTCACCTAGAGCATGTTAGATAGGGTTGCATCCCGGTGCACCTTGAATATCTCCAGAGAAGAAGACTCYACAACCTCTCTGGAGTTAAGATCTTCGTGTTTACATCTGACAAAGGAGCTAACCGTTTAAGAATGTACCAAGCAGTTTGAGATTGGTGATGAACTTGAGAGTGCTGGTAGTGCTGCAAGTTTAACACGAAGCTAGTTTCCTTGCCATCCACAACTGGATCACACCAGACTCTAGTTTTCTGACTTTGTGTGAGTGTCGATGGGTCGTAGCTAGGGAGATTTGGTGGGCTGAACACAACTATCTCTGAGAGAGGGGAACAGTTAAAACTGTGCTTAATAGGAAGACAGCTGTGACAGTTTTCYCAGTTAGGGTGTTTTTAGTTTCTTCATTGAGCTACTGGTGAGTATCCTACTTCACCAGATATTTTAAATGGTGGTTTTTTTTTTTCTTTAAATGTCATTATTTAATTTTGCTATCACAAATCAATTGGTAGTCAGTACCCCTTCTACAAGCACGTGGAATGGAAGCAACTGCTGTCCTGTGAGCCCACCACTGTTTCACAGGTGCTGCTACATGTGTGAAATGCCTTACAGGACATATTAGCAAATATATTGCTGGTACAAAGACATGTGAAAGAGCCTTAGAGTTTCACTTTGAAGCCAAGCAGGACTTTCTGTGATGGCACGAAGTGCCATTCTTCTGAACATTCATCTAGTATTGAGTTTTGTTACAGAGCCAACTTGTATCATGTTTTGGGATTCTTTAGCAGAGGCAGGACAACACCAGTTGAAGCAAAGCCATGACCAGTGGATGATATCTCTGTAAAATAGTAGGCTCAGATCTCCCTAAAATATGAAAGACAAGCAGAAAATCAAGGGAATGAKCAAGAAAACAGTTTGGCAATGGAGTTTCAGGGACAGCCGTGTCCAGGGCACAATCACAGAAAGAGGTAAAACCTTCAATTTTTCTGGAAGCTCAGTGATGCACAAATGTATACAATGCCATGTAAGATCAGTCTTTAATGAAATGAGATTTTGGACGCACTGTTGATGCTACATTGATGGATACCACTTACGGTGCTGTTTACTCCCATGTGTTGCTCTTGCTGCTGCTTTGGAGTCTTGAAGCGCAAAGTGGTTTAACTTCTAAGCTGTGTTGGAAGAGCTATACCTGTGGCTCTACAAGAGCTTTTCTCTTGAACAGCAGTGAAAAGGGAACATATAAGTGGGAGGAAGATGTAAGCAAATGGATCTATCCTTGAATCTGTGTTCTTTATTAAATTTGATATTATGAAAGTACCATTGTGAAACAGATGGTCAGGAGACAATGTATTACTTCTAGGAAGGGCTCTGTCTGAAACTGCGTGGAGAACAACCATCCTAGGATGAAAAGCCATTTGCTTTAAGGAGATAGTGTGCACTGCTGTGAAAAACACATTTCTGAGCATTGCAACATAGCTGTTCCTCCACTACATTAGTTAAGGACTAAAAAGACTGGTACCTTTTGGTCTTTATCCATTAGAGTGATTTAGTATTTGGTTGCTTTTAATGGTGCCAGGAGTAAGATAAATGTGTGCATTAAGTGAACTTCTAAATTGGAAAGGTGGCCTAGGAACTCGTAACCTACTTTGTAATCACAAAGGGGTTCTTCATTCCGTGATCGTTGTCTTGTGGGGGCAGGGTGGAGTGACAGTATAGTTATGACAGCCCTGCCTTCTCTGTTCACAGGTGTTCCCTTTCCAAAGAATTTCCTTCAGATCTGCAAGAAGATACTTTGCCGGCTTTTTCGGGTATTTGTTCATGTCTACATTCATCACTTTGACCGCATCATCCTTATGGGGGCTGAGGCCCACGTCAATACCTGTTACAAGCACTTTTATTATTTTGTGACAGAGCTCAATCTCATAGACCGCAAAGAACTAGAGCCTTTGGTAAGTGTGAAGTCTGGGGGAAAGCTCTGGGAAATCTTCCTCCTGCCTTCACTGTCTTTCCCATATTTGCTGCAGTGGGTTTCTACTGGAAAGATGATTCATGATTGAATTTAGGCAAGTCAAAAGGGGAAAATCTTACCTCTGTCCATAGACTTGTCCCATCCGCTGCAGCGAGACACTCAGCAGGCTTAACAGAAAGAGTGCAATGTATTTTGAAAGGAAAAGTACAGAATGAAAAATGCTGATGTTTGAAAACAGAAGTTCACTTTTCTTTTGCTGTTTCCTGTACTATATATATGTTTAATTTTTCACTATCTTCTTTCATGAGTTAGTAACAGTGTGGTACTCAGAGCAATGACTTGAATGTAYGTAAGACTTGGATGCATATGAAAGGGACAATGACTTGTGTAAGGGTTCGCTGAGTTTTATTTTTTTTAATCTTAAAGTAAGCGTTTGTGAAAGTATTGATTGTGATAGATCCAGAGTATGCTAAGTTAGACAAATTAGAAGAGAGAAAGGTTCAGACAATTAACAGCTTAASAAAACTAGACACTTCCCTTTGGTCTGGGGTAGATCAAAACTTATTGTTTCAAAAAATAAGACTTCAGAATTGGAAACAGATTTGCTTTTCCTTGCAAATGCAAATAAAATAAAAATATAGAAATGACGGACAATTCAGAAAGTAATTTACCAACGAACTCTCGCTGTGGCCATATAGGCAATTTTAGAAGAGATCAGGGCTACATTTCTTCACAGATCAGAGGTTGGAAAATATTGTGTCCTACAACATATTGTTGAAGTGCTAAAACCATCAGGATTTTTTTATTATTATTTTTGAAGTCATTCTAGATAAATCTACATTGAAAGGAGATATATAGCATGGTTGGTCTGAGACGTTTCTGAAAGTGTAGCAAAATAACATTTGCCTACACTTGCACAGGAACCAGTGGCTGTTGCAGAGGATGTGTACACATTGTGCTTATGTTCATTGAAGCAAAGCCTATAGAGTGAGACAAAATAGAGGGTCTTGTTTACAGCAGTTCACAGGAAGGCCTGCTGAAAGACACTGCATTTGGTGTGCATTGATAACTTTCGGTGTATCCATGACTGTTTTGAGACAGGATAACTTAAATGATATCTAAATGTGTCCTAAGGGATAGACCAGGCCCTATGAAAGAGAACTCCCCTGCCACAGCAGTGATTTGAGCTTAGCTGTAGCTGTTGAATGCTTTGGATATGTCTCAAACAGCTTGCAGGGGAGGATATCTCAGGGAYAGAAAGAGAAGAATTTAAATATTCTTGCCCCTCTTGGAACACAGAGAGCCTAAGGATGACCTATTGCCACAGCTACTGGTTAACAGTATTCCTGCACTAAGCAGAGAGACTAAGGATTTGGGCCAGAGTGGCTCAGGAGTTACCCATGTGTAACTGCAGTGCAAGTTAGGAATGCACTCCAGCTGGTGAGTGCACTCCCCTTGCACCCCAGCATTCCCTTCCTTCATAAAATGACTCTTGGTATCATCACAGGACATAGTATTATGAACTGCGATTCAAGGACTTCCAGAAAACTCTGCTACCTACACTGAGGAGCTTCCAGCTCAGCAAGCTTCCTCCATCTTCCTTTCCTTAACTTGGGCATTTGTCAGCAGTACAGAGATGCAGAAAAACATATGTCTGTACTTTTGTCTTCAGCAAGGCAGGGAGGGAGTTGCCAAACAAAAGCAGACATGACAAATAATCTCGATTGTTGATATAATACTGAGAACAACCTATGCCCTGCCAGGATCACCATGGAAGGAAATAAGCCCACATTATTTTCCTTAATTGGAAAATGGTCTAAGAGCTAATTAAATAAACAGACTGGCATATGATTTAATAAGGAGGAAGGCAACTGATATATCAATGTACCTTCAAGAAAGGAGAGTAACTGGGGGAGCAGGCACTGAATGAATACTCTTAGCCTGCTAGGAAGACTTAGGCTCTTTGTTAATAGTAGATCTTATTGGCCTTCTGCAACTCAGTGCAGCAGTTATAAAATCAAATGAATCAAATGGATCAAACACTTTTTTTCCCTTGCTTCTCCTTAGGGAGTTACTTAATTTGCATTTGATCAATTAAAGTGGAGACTATAGTTTAAAATGCTGCTTATCCTTGCCCCATCCTGAAGGCTACCTTAAATTAACAGATCTGTGAGATTTTGTAGAGCTATTTTGTTTGAAGGAAAAAAGCCCCCAAGTTGGCACACTCACTGACTCTGTGGGTGGTCCCAAGGGACACACAGACAGTTAGTTTGGGGGAAAAAAGGAAGTGTGAAAACATACCTGCCCTTCCCAACAGTTAACAGGCAGCCAAGGCAGTTTACCCCATAATATCTCTCAGAAGACCTGTAATGCTTGTCTCCATGGGAGGGCTATTAGGAAATAAATTACGATGTGGATTTAAGATGTGGCCTCTGTTTTGTACTGGCTCCCTGTGCAGCTGGTTTTATTCTCCACTAGCAGCAGTTCACCTTAATTCRCTTCTGAGCGCCTTTTAGTGGACAAAAATTATCTAGCTGCATGATATCTGTTATGTCTACCACACCTTCACTGCACATGGATGACCTCTTATACATGGTGCTTTAAATATTCATGAATCCAAACTTGTTAGTTAATATCTAATATATAATAATAAGGATACCTAATATATATTTAAGATAATAATATGTAGTTCACATCTTCAYATAGCTGCAGAAGCACAGTAATTTACTGTTCAAATGGCAGCCTAGAAAACACGCACATCATAGACATGTTTTGGGTGAAATGGCTTCAGTTTAGGGAATGTTACGTAATTTATGCCAATTAACACAACCTTTTGACTATTGATTCAGGTAATAAGAAAAAAAAGACAAATAGTAAAACCCTTGGGGAAGAAACATCCTTCCTTCCCTTTCCCAGGCTTAGCTTCAGTCAGCAACCTCCCCCTCCCCATCCTGGTCTTCGCTCTCCTTGTTTCTGCAGCAGGTTACACGCAGTCCCTCCCAATCCCTTTAGTGAGGTGTCAGGCCATGCAGGAGGTTGGGGACATGTGCACAGTGGTTTCTTTCTGCAGCTCCTTGCTGATTACTCCTTCTCCTTTGCTCTGGCATGGCTCTTCCATGAGCTGCAGTCCTTCTGGTCCAGTGTGRTTCACCCACAGACACAGTACCTTGGGGCTGTCCCTGCCCAACATGGAGCACCTCCTTACCCCCCAAATTTGTGCCTGTTACAACGCATCTTCTACAAAGTAAGAATTATAAGCAGTATATAARTTACATGCAATCTGGTGGTTTAAACCTTTCATTCTGTTTCCAGTTTTGCTGTGGCTTTCCTACCCTTCACAGTGTAAATAAATAGCTCTCATCAGTTTTCTTGAATCGAATATGATAATACTTAGCCTTTGACAAAAGTATGAAAATACTGAATTCAGTACTCTGATGCCACCAAATAAAACTATAATAAAAGTAGAACTTACTATTGATGGTCTTACATGATTGTAACGTGAGCCCAAAATTGGCATCTCGTGTTTAAGAATGACCTTCAGTAGCAAGCTCAATYGTTCTTGTTGGTGTGTATAAAAGAAATGGGAGGACTAAACTTCCTGCATAGTTTAATTAGGTCTTTTTTTCATTTTATTTGCTATTCCCTTAGGAATTCCAGTGAGAACTGGAAATGTGCAAGCATCACACTATTACATTTTATAGCACTATAGAATAAACAAAAAGCTTACATTAAGCTAGTGGTCTGTTAAACTGGACCCTAACCTTCCCTTTCTTTCTCAGAGCAGATTGTCTTTTGAACCATTTTTTAGAGCAGCTCATCACTGTTAAAATGTTCACAATATTTGCAGTCATAAGCACCATCTCTAGTAGTTGTGAAAGGTGTACCTGTTTGAAGTTTTGACAAACTCTGCTAATATATTTTATTGGGACAGATCATCCATTGGTCTTTTTATTTTTAAGGAATGCAAGCTACTGCATTCGATACAATGTAATCCTTTTCAAGTTTTTTAATTTCTTTACCTCAATACAGCATAAGTAACCCTAAATAGCTTTTTCCTTTAAAGACAGATGAGCACCCTCCCTGATATGCCTAACTCTCCATTACTCTCATTCCATTAAATAACAACTAATGAGCAGGAATGAAGTGCAGCTGTAGGTACAGCATTCCCTCTTTAAAGGAATCCAGCTTCTTAAAGTGTCCTCTRGCTATATGCAGAGGCAGATCCCAGACCCCATTTCCCCAGAGGTAAGGAACTCTGTTGCAAGAAATACAGTTCCTCTTTCCCATCACTGAGTGCTGGGGGTCTTTTCAGCAATAGCTGGTGAGCACTTTCAGGTGCCCCACTTGGCACAGTAACTACAGAGCCTGTTCACTGCTACAGTCCGAGCTCAGTGGCAGCAGATACTGTCGTGAAACCTGTGGAGCAACATTTCCTCCTAAAAGAGAGGGAGGAGGGAGGGAAAAATCACTTCTGAAAAGCAAAAAAAAATAGTTCCAGAGGAGCATTAAATCACAGAGGATTTTTTTCTTCCCTCTGAGCAGGAAGGTGCCTCTCAGAGAGAGAAGCGCAAAGAATCCTGCAACTGTACTTTACGGTCAGTCGTTTTAGATCCAAATGATTCAGAACCTYTAGAGATCAGTGTGTGAACACCAGCGCAAAGCATTTTGTCCGATAGCAGTTTGTCAGTGATATAAAGGGAGGTGATATTGCCTGCTCCCAGCTTCACAGTTTTGTTCATGATGTGTTGCAGTATCTTGTTTTGATTTTTAAATTTCTTCATTTTAGCTTGCCTACATATTCACTATGCTTTGTGCTTGTGAGACTTAGTTAAAAAAAATAAAAATCCACYCCAAAACATGGTGAGATGTCAATGTTAAATTTAGATCTCTGCGCATAGTGTAATTCATTTGAAGAATAAGGTTCCTAAGGCACCTTCATTTTATCCTTCTTTGCAGAAGAAATGGGCCTMGCTCCTTTTTTCGTTAATGAACATTACTTATTTATGTAACCTCATGTTGTATCTCCTAAAAAGGAGAGCTAAGACAAAATGTGTATTTGTTCTTCTTTCTTAGTGAGTCTGTGCAAGGTCGTAGAAGGCCTGAGAATTTATGCAGAGGTTATATATTCAATATGTACTTTGAAACTTGTGTTCTAATAAAAAATTTCAGTTGTAAAAGCAAGTGTATTTCAACTCTGCATAGGGACAGAGTTACACAACTGTGTGTCAGTCAAGAGTTCCTATTGTACTAAAGGGCCACGGGAACTGATGACCAAGGGAGACTCTGCCAACCATGAAGGAAAGATTCATGTGATTTAAATACATTTGCTTCTCTTGTAGTAACTAGGTAGTGTAGAAGGCACAAGTCTATTGACTAGAGACACCAATATGTGCTGTTTTGTGTTTACAGATATACTGTCCTCCGACAGAGCACCAAGCACCTTTTGTGCTTTCTTGGAAATTTCTGAAARTTCATTGCAAAATAGTATTCAGATCCCCAGCAGATTCCTACATATCTTCAGAAGCTAGTGGTTATAGTGAAATTCTCCAGTGAGGACAGGGGTAAAATACAATAGAAACTGTCGATTTCTATTCCTTATTCTCTGGATGTCTTTTTTCTTCCCATCCCTTAGAACYGATTAATAAATCGGTTGTTATAAATACTTTGCTTTATGAGGACAAAAAATAATAATTACACCTGGATGAAAAAAGTAGAGAAGAGTATTATTTAAGTGTGCAGTTGTGATAGATACTAGGAATACTGATGCACTGAGGTTCAGCTATGWTTGCAAGTGGATGCCATTGGGATTAGAAGTGGTAGTCAGTGGATCTGAATATATAAAAAAGTGGAAAAGCTGGTAATTGCCTCCAGCAGGATGGAGTTAATATCCAGGATAACCAGAAATAATGTCTTCTTACCACCCCATTATTCGCAATGTAAAAGCTTCCTTTGACTTTACAGTAGCATAATGGACTTCCAATATCCCAAGCTTTTTTCAAGCAATTCCAAGCTTTTTCATCTAATATATAGCGCTGCTTAAAAGTAAGCATCTAAATTAGCTTTTCCATCTCTACAGAAAATTCTCTTTCCTGAATGGAATTTCTAGTATTTATCCAGGCGGACTAGTAAGTAAAGAGATAAGTTAACTTCTACATTAACCTGATCATTAAACTCTCTCCAATTCTTTCTTTCTTTCTTTTTTTCTTCTATGAAGCAGTACTGTATGTGAATTGCAGAACACTATGATGAGCTAGGTGACAGTAAAATTTAGAAGTTAAACATATTCAGGAAATTGCACAATTACGTTTGTGTAATGGCCATATCTTTACCTTCCTACATTTTATGATGCAGAGCTGATATRCAGCCCTGATTACACTGATGTGAATCTGGAGCACATTCATTTCAGCCAGTGGAATTTTCCTATAAAATTCAGAGAAAAATCTAGCCCTGCAGTCTCAAGCGGTATGTTCATGTACTATTTTTTTACCAACATTAATATTACATAATATGCTGTTCTGAATGCTTTTGTAGGGTGCTCTGGATCCCCTGAATGTATTTATCAATGAGTTTGTAGCCACAGTTAGCAGAACAACTGAAGACTACGATGAGAGATGGAAGAGTCATTTTCTCCCAGAGATATACTTTTAACCAGGGTATCAGAAGTGCTGCATTGTTTATGAATAGAGAATATTTCTCCCACCAGGCCTTTCAGCCAATACTTTCCATAACCCTTAAAAAAAAAGGAAAAATGATTAATTAAGGTATAATCCACCATCATGTTAAGCCAAGATAAATGCAGTCTAAAGCAGAAAAATATGGTCCTGCCTTCCCTATCACCTCCAGCTGCWGATTCTTTCTCCTTCTTTGTGTCGGAGCCTTTATATTACCGTAGTCAGATCCAGGTAATGATCAGCTGAAAACTAGCACAGCCAAAACTGATATTTTTGTCCAAGACTCTTCCCTGAGCAGTTATACATAATCTAATATACTAACAAGGCATTTGGTGGTTTGGGGGACATGGGGCAAGCAGGAAATGTGACTATATCTTTCCTAGAAGTCTGTACTTCTGTGGATTAAAGTGACTTTGTGGATTAAAGTAGTCTTTCTCTAATCATGGCAAGAGTGAAGGAACCTTTACATGGGAGCTTGGGCTTGCAGCAGTAATCTGTGCAAGTCCAGTCATGGATTGAGGGACTCACATGGGATTCAGGATACCAGATCAGGAAATCTCCATTTTTGAGTTTCTCCRAGAATCCTGTCTGTTTCAGGTAAGCTTATTAGATGTATTCTAGGCAAACAATGCTCAGGTGAATATTTGAGAGAGAAAGAGAGGGAAAAGTTTCTTCTTCTTACTTTGCCAAGACTACAATAAGACATTAATGTCAGTCCCCCAGACTATCAGTACTTTTTCTTGAGGCCAAAGTAGCTTTGACCAATTAACCAAGCTTTGGCCATTCTTGGGGCTGGCTAGGTAGGGCTGATGTTCCTTGATTATGTCAATAGATTTACAGCTGCTTGGGAACACGATTGAAAAGCACATTTTTTTGCATTTTTCTTCAACGTATATTGGAGAGGGGGGCAGGTTTAGCTCAGCTGGTTAGAGCATGGTGCTGCTAATGCCAAGGTYGCAGGTTCAGTCCCCATAAGGGCTATGCTGAGGATTGGACTAGATGATCTCCAGAGGTCCCTTCCAACCTTACCATTATATGATGATATGATTAATCCCCTAAATAGGAGAAAATACTCTGCAAGAAAGGCTCGTTCCCAACCTCTCTGAAGTCCTTTGCTCTTTCCCTTTGGTGTTATGTTAGTGAAAGATGCAACAGAGCTGGATGAGGAGAACGTAGTATTTTCAAAACAAGTGCAACACAAGCAGCAAGAATATAGGGTTCACTGTGTGGACTGGCCGTAACCCCTTGCCCATGTGCTGTCCGGGAAAAATTGATGCTAAGGTTAAGAGGAATTTCTCTCTATGAATTGCATACCAATGGTAGTGCTACTGTTTGCTTTTTCTTTYTGTATAACCTCTGTGCCAAGAGCAGCAAATTATAAGTCAGCTGAACAAGATGCATCACAACCCGCCACAGAAGGATTTCTAGTCAGTTAGTTGCAGACAAAGAAAAAAAATAGGTGAAAGAGAACGCCATAAGAACATTTTTGGAATATGACAATATTTAATCAAATCAGTCATCAAAGATATGTTCTGTGTGTCTACCTGAATTTAGTCTTACTGATGTGTGCATTTTGCAGTGTAATCTTCTGATCTTGCTGCAACTTGATAAACTCCCTTTGTCATCAATGATAAGAGGTTGCATGCAGAAACAGAARTATTACCTACATTCTACAAAAATCTATACAAATTCAGGAGTAATCAGCTAGGATTATTATAGTTTTTTGAACATCAGGCCATGTTTAGCTTCAAAATAACTACCCTGAAGCCAAGCAGATTATGGGAGGGATTAATTTAGTCTTCTTCACTGAGATAATTGAGAGTCATTCAAATAAAAGGTGTTCTGAAATCTAATCAAGGA
Source organism: Rhea americana (assembly GCF_003343005.1). Lineage (NCBI taxonomy): Eukaryota > Metazoa > Chordata > Aves > Rheiformes > Rheidae > Rhea > Rhea americana. The sequence goes on along the minus strand of NW_028186629.1, from coordinate 22,319 downwards.
ATACGCAAGTGATCGATATACTTGCTGGATAGCAATTCTGTCATTTTTTCTATGACTGTACAGAGAGAGAGAACTGAAAAAAAAAGAAAAAATAACTTTGGAGAAAATTTGTGTATGTAGATTCAAAGCATGACTCTCAACTAAAAATGCACAAAAAAGAGAGTAAATTTGCAAATTACTTAACTATTACTAGTGTTGCTTCAGCATTCCTATTCTGGTTATTAGCTGTCTAAATATAGCTAAGTTCTGCAACACTGGTTTTTGGACTGCTTTATCTATATTATTCCACAATAAACAGCCTCTTTTGTGACCAAGATACTAAAAGTTTTGTCCATATGATGAATATTTGTCATTTTTCGAAATCCTCTTGATAAAGTCAGCAATGAAAGTTATGATCATTTGTACTTACGAATGAAATAYGAATATTCTTTTATACCTTATAATTGCTCATTGGCTTATTTTGTGGTTCTGATTTGAACAACTAAAAGGCTGTGGATTAGCTTAGTGGGTACCTCACTGAGATTCTGAAGTCTTGTTATGTCTGTGTATATATGGGATTCCCCCTGGGTGAGGCTTTCTTTTCATTGTGTGAGAGCATAGAGGAAAAAGCTATGACCCTTATAGGGTTTGAAGCAGTTATCAGGGACTGAAACACAACTTTATTATGCCATCACATGGTTTATCTACTGGCAGTAACAGGAGCTAGGAGGGAAGAATGGCAAACTCAGTTATGCTGCACTGGCAGAACTGAAAATGCAACAGGGATACAGCAGTTGAGTAAGAATTTGAATCTTCAAAGYAGCCCTAGTTTTTATGAAGGTGATTATTGCATTTATTCTTTTTTCTAGTGTTTATTCATTTTTATACCATGCCGTTATAATCATTCATCTYACTTCACCCACCTTTCCATCAGCTTTTGACAGACTGTGAATCCCATCAAATATGCATTTATCCTTTTTTATGCCTTATGTTTTGTCCACTYTGTATTTGACTCATGCAAGAGTAAAAATGGCATTTTCTTAGAATAATATGGTTCTTTACTGGGAAATGCATTCTTCAGGTACTCCATTCAGATTTCATCCAGAAGTCTGCAGAAATGGATTTGTCCTGTTAGAGAGGGATTTCTTCAGCTACTCGCAAACTCTKTAAGCGGTTTGATTTTTTTTTCCTTTTTCTCTGCTTTATTTAGTGGGAGCTGAAAAGCAGAAACTGAAATTGTTAGATGGAGAGCTGTGAGCTGAATGTGTCTGACATGCATATTGGAGCAGCAAAGAGTGGAAGTGAATAGATATTCATCAGAGAAATAATGATTGATTACTCTTAAAATTRTGTTGCATTTTTTTCCCCTGTTCTGGGAAAAGGTGCTTCCATGAAAATATCCAGGAATGCATCCTTCTGTGACATCTCAAACACCATGGAAATAAACCATCCTCCAGTGCTTAAACATGTTGCTTATTAAGTTCCGGTTAGAGTAACTTAGCAAATGAGAAAGTGCTTTAAGGACTTGACAAAGAATAACAAATGGTCTCTCTTCAGGTTCCTTAGAAGTCAATTCTGTGTAAAGTTCTCCTTAGGGGCTGGTTGGTGGCAATATGGGGAATAGCACTTATTTGTTTTGAGTTAATTGTGCAATCCAACCTTTAGAATAGCAACAAGTTTGAATGCAGTATCATAGAATCATAGAATCAGTAAGGCTGAAAGGGACCTCTGGAGATCATCTAGTCCAAACCTCCTGCTCAAGCAGCATCACCTAGAGCATGTTAAACGGGGTTGCATCCAGGCAGGCCTTGAATATCTCCAGAGAGGGAGACTGCACAACCTCTCTGGGCAACCGGTTCTAGTGCTCTGTCACCATCTCAGGAAAGGAGTTCTTCCTCATATTAAGATGAACTTCCTGTGGTTCAGTTGGTGCCATTGCCTCTTGTCCTGTCACCTGGCACAACTGAAAAGAGTCTGGACCCATCCCCTTGACACCCTCCCTTCAGGTACTTATACACATTGATAAGTCTCCTCTTCTCCAGGCTGAAGATGCCCAGCTCTCACAGCCTTTCCTCATAGGACAGATGCTCCAGCCCTCTRATCATCTTCGTAGCCCTACGCWGGACTCTCTCCAGTAGCTCCACRTCTCTCTTGTCCTGGGGAGCCCAGAACTGGACGCAGCACTTGAGATGAGGCCCCCCCAGTGCTGAGGAGAGGGGCAGGATCACCTCCCTCGACCTTCTAGCAACACTCTTCCAAATGCACCCCAGGAGACCATTGGCCTTCCTGGACACAAGGGCACATTGCTCGCTCATAGTCAACTGTCATCCACCAGCACTGCCAGGTCCTTCTCTGCAGAGCTGCTCTCCAGAAGGTCAGCCCCCAGCTTGTACTGGTGCCTAGGGTTATTTCTTCCTGGGTGCAGGACTCWGCACTTGCCCTTGTTGAACCTCAGGAGATTCCTGTCTGTCCAGCTCTCCAGCCTGTCCAGGTCTCTCTGGCAGCACAGCCCTCTGGTGTATCAGCCACTCCTCCCAGCTTGGTAGCATCAGCAAACTTGGTGAGGAGGCACTCTGTCCCTTCATCCAGGTCATGGATGAAGATGTTGAACARGATGGGAGCCAGTACTGAGCCCTGGYGGACTCCACTAGCCACAAACCTCCCACTAGACTCCRTGCCACTGATGATGACTCTCTGAGCTCTGCCTTTCAGCCAGTTCTCAATCCACCTCACTGTCCACTCGTCTAACCCACGCTTCCTGAGCTTATGTAGGAGGATGTTACAGAGAATAGTACTCTGGAATTTCTTATGACTGCTTTTCTAGAGGAAGTGCAACTCCAAAAGATACATGAAGTTAAGCCCAGGCTCTGCTATWGAAAACTTTTGTTAACTGTGTTCTGGGGCATTCAGTCAACCTAGAAAGATTTTTAAAGGTTTAAATATTTTAAAAAATGTTTGTATGTATCTCTGTGTGTGTCTCTCTGTCTCATTCCCTAATTTGTTTGCCTAGTCTATATACTTTATTTTCTAATACCCCTTTGGGGCTAGGTATGTAGTGCCTTGAGCCAAAGAAACAGCAAATCTAGTTGTTTTGCCATGCTAGAACAGTCGAACAACAACTGTTTGTTATTTCTCCTGTTTGGGAAATACCTCCATTTTCTTTTAATAGGTAGTTAGTAGTCAAGAACATACTCTCTTTTTTATCAAATTAAAATGAACAATAACGTTACAGACAAGCACAGAACCACGCAGATTCAAAAGAGAATAAAGACAATGTGGTTTTCAGCCTATTGAAGGTAGTGSCTGTGTAACTGCTGAGCACCACTGTAATAGTGAGATGAATCTCATTTGAGATTACGGAGAGACCTCTGTTCTGATTTCAGCGGAGTGGGACTGTGTATTAGATTTATTAGGTTGTGTGATACAGCTCGTCTCTACAACCACAAAGGAGAGCAAGAGAAGGGGAACCCAAATGGACACCCTGGCGGCTGCTCCAAGGCTCTCTCAGCAGAGCAACGGCCCCGTGGTCTGGGTGTGAAAGCAGGAAGATGAGTCATGGCAGCAGTTCCCTGGAGCACCTGTTAGACTGAGGGCACTGCCTGGGGCATGGGACACAGGGCAGGATGCTGTGGGGAGCATTAGGGGGTTGCACAAGGCGTCTTATGGACTGTTTAGGGTACCAAAGGCAGCAAAAAGGAAGGAGCTAGGTGGTGTGAGGAGGAACAAATGTGTGAAGCTAAGGGGATAAAAAGGGCCAGTCATCTGTAAATGGTGGGTATGCTTGTCTGATCATGCGCTATGCTTGATCACCGCAGTCTGTCCTGTCTCTTATTAAATTCCTACCTACCTGTTTTCCTGAGAGAAGGACTCTCTGTTCTGTGTGCATGTGTGTGGAGATCTCAGGCCAGCACCTGGAGCCAGAGCAGGGGGTGGGGGCTGCATGTGTGTGGTGGCAGCAGTGGGAGTGAGTGTGGGTATGCAGGTCAGAGTGCAGTCGCTAGTGATCACCAAGCTGGACCGGCCAGTGAATAGATGAACTGACCTGGGAACYAGGGGTGTGTGTGTATATCTGAGGGCAAGAGCCCAAGGGAATTGGCTGCTGGAGGCTCTGGAGGTCCCAKGTGACTGCCAAGGAGAGACTGTGGGGACTGAGGGTCAACTGAGACCCGTGTGTGTATGTGTCTAGAACAGGGGCAGCTGGAAGAGGAAGGGTATAGGACCAGTTACTTGATGGACTGCATATTCAAGGTCAGCTGCTGGACAGATCAAGTTTCTGTGTGTGTGTGTGTGTGTGTGACTGTAGCAATGAGTAGATGTAGAGTAGTAGTGTAGTGCTGTAGAGTAGAGATGGGGTCTGAACCACCAGCTGGAGTGGGGCTGCAACTCTGGGGCAGTTGCATGTCCAGATGCCAGTGACTGAGGAGACAGGGAATCTGGGAACGGCAACAAGGTGGTCTGAGGCTCTACACCCAGGTGCTGAAGGGATCCACGTTGTACATATTATATATATGTGTATGTCCTACTAACGGACCTTCCTCCAGACCAGCCAGAGAGGGGAACAGGATGAGGCTGTTGGTGCTATTTGTGTTTGTGTGAGTGCTGGGTTTGTCTGTTTGTGTTCATCCGTGTGGCAGCCAGGTACATATGYATTATATATGTGTGTTGATATGTGTGCCTGCCAGGAATACCTTCTCAGCCTTGCTACAGGAAGGACCTGGGGACATGGAGCAGCAGCAGCCATGTGCCATCAGGTGACCAAGTTCAGCCTCTTTATCTAGTAACAGTCTCTAGTGCCTGTCAGAACCAGTGTGAGACTTGCTAGCAGACTCTTGAGAAGAGTGAATGATTGATTTTTAAGAATAATTATCTCAGTGGAAGAGATTGGCAAGTAAATACACTTTTCTCTCTGAAATACCAAGCAATAGGTGTTGTTTCATAGAGAATGCAATGTACTGCTGCCCGACAGAGAAGTTCAAGGGAACTCTTTAGACATAACTTTTCCTCTCTGAATTTTGTCTGAAACTAACTTTTCCTTGCCAACTTCATAATTACAAGTCCCCATGAGAAATCGTTTACTGTTTATTTCTCTTCCCTGTTGAAAATTCCTTTAAAAACAACTAAAAGTAGAAAGTCAGTCTCACAAAGCACATGCCAATTCACTGTTCTGTGGATCATGGTCTTAAAAAATGTTTCTAGTTCCTTGTCCTTTGCTGAAATCAGTAAAAGCTTGTGCACRTACCTATAGGAGTGCAGTGTGGCCATGTTTGTGTGTTTCTGTATTCTTCATTTACAGATAACAATATGAGTCCACATAGAAAAATTTTATGCATATTCTGACTTTATGACTTCAGTGAACATTTTCAAAACCAAAGTCAAGCAGGTGTTGGAACTAAAAGCTCTTTTAAGTGGAAGCAGAGAGAAAACTGCAGAGCCATTTCCAGCAGTCTTGATACCGGGAGAGGTAGAGCTTAGCAACAGAAGAATAAAGCGGGAGGCAGTGGATGGAAGGTATCATGAGCACAAAATATTCCAGGTATATCATGAATATATCATGAACCAAAAATACTCCAGATATGAAGGRTGAGACAGATTGGGGAGAATTTATGCTACTATAAAAGATACCTTCTGTCTTGGCAAAAAATAGCTGAGATGGTATTGTAGGCTCAAACTCAATGACACTTTGGCAATGAAACACTCACAGCTTCACTTTATTGATGCTGAAATACTTCAGACACATACTCTGACTACAATTGCTTTAAAGCAGTCTAGTTTACATCTTATGTGTAGATAATTTAAGTGCTTACTCTTTGCCTGAATGTTTTCGTCTAATCTCCTATATCATTTTTCCTTGAGTTAAGAATTKAAAGAGATTTTGCATAATGAATTTGTTATTTGTGATGTTTTGTTATTTTACTGGGAGGCAGTTTGCCTTCCACTGCTCCTGAGAGAATGGCCAGCTTTACTGAGACATTGATACTGTCTGCATTATCCTCGTACTGTTTTCCTAACAACATAAGCTGCTACTGACTGACTACAAGTAGCAGTGCAGCAAGAGCTGCAGAAAGAAGTGGTTCTATTTCATCTCATAGATCTGTCAGCTTGGTTATGGGGTGTAYACTGCTGATGTGTAGACACCAAGTACTGAAATTTAAGGGACTGCAGAGATTAACATTGCCTTGGGACACATTAGCATCTAGTCATTCTTCGGATGAGAAAATAAAAGAACTAGTCAAAAACTGGGAAGAAAACATAGACTTTGGCAAGGAGTCCTCCCTTCCTCAACATATTTTAGTTCATTTCTATCTGAGGCGTATTTTCCTGAGGAAGAAGATGAACAAGTGGCAGTCCCTGTTTCTGCAGTGTGCATGCATCCTCCCTCCATAGCCAAAAGTCTAGCACCATCCTGTGGAGACTGCTCAGAGTGCAAACCCATCAGGAGAGGACTGCGCTTGAGAATCTTGCCTAGGAAAATGAACTTTGGAAATGGTGCCAGGCCTTGTCTGTAAGGGTGGTGCTGGGGCCTGCGATCCATCCGCTCGCTGCTCCTGTCCCTCCACCCACCTCCGCCTCGCAAGAGCTTCCTGAGGCTTAAACAAAACGGAGTGCTGATGGATTTTACCAGCTTCTCAGTGTCTCAGTGGTTTAGAACTCAGTCTCATGAGGTTGAGTACTAGTGAGTTATTTGTTAGCATTTCCTTGCATAGTTGTTTTGCTGATCTCTCAGAGTAAGAAGAGGGGTGAGCATTTTGTATCTGCTTGTGTGCAAAAACCATCCAACAGTAYACTGAATTGTGCTGTGTTTGATGTTTCTTGCTCTAAAGAGATAATCCTATTGCAGCTGCTTAAAAAAAAGAAAGAAAAAAAAAAGAAAATAAGATTTAAGGGAAAAGGGGGACGTTTTTCCACTAGCATTCACCCTTGTCACCTATAAGAAAATAAGATTTCAGATTCTTGTGTGGATGACTGTAGAGAATATAGATTACTGTACTAATTAACATTGCCTTTATAATGGCCACAAATGATACCGTTCCATTCTGTTACATTATAACAGCAAAATAACAGCTAATGCTATGGAAGCTTATGAAACAACTAAGAATAAAAATGAATTAAAGCTCCAAAAGGGGGAAAAATATCTCTACAATTCTATGTATTAGATGAAGAAATGATCAGTTAAATACAGGATAAAATATAGATACAAGACAGTCAGGAAACCCTTTCCATGATCATCTTATAATTTCAGTTGATACCAATGGAGTCTGTGAATGGTCCCAGACCCCATCCTAGAGACAAACTCTGCAGTTCTTATAAAGCCTTGGAGAAGATTTACCATATCTGTTCATGTGTGGGTGGAAATAACTAGATAAAGAAGGTATCTGCATGTTTCCTCTTAGGTATGAGTTCAGTGGCAACATTTGGAACCCTTTTTCTTACATCATTGTTTCTTGCATCACAGAGGTAGGTGATTTATTTCTTTTATGTAGGATGCCACACCRTTTGCCTGACATGACTAGGGAATTAATAAGGCATTAAAGTTGTCAAAAATAATATGCTTCCTTCTAATTCCCAGTTATGTTCATTGTCCTTGAAAATGACAGAAAAATCAGAAGCGTGATGGCATATGACACTACATAAGTTTGCAGAGAGGCAGAAATGGTAATGGAAAAGGCATGTTTCCACATTTTACAATGAATCCCCTTTGTTTTTTAATTCCCTCTTCTTGTTTTACAGAGAGAGATGACAACCAGGATGTGTCACTAAAAAGCTATCCACTGAAAGAAAAGCTAAATTCACTTTCCTTCTTAAAGCAGAACTTAAGGACAAGATTGCCTTGGTGAACTGAACCTGCTTTGTAAACTGTGGGAAGGTAATGGGAGCTGAGAAAAAGCTGAGAAGGAAGAAAGCTGAGAACTACAGTTACTTTCACTGATGCTTCTCACCACTGTCGATGTTATTAACCCAGACTATGCTGCTGTGAACCTCATTTGAGTGACATGGATTACTGCAAAAAAGAATCAGCTTTGTGTAAGCTTTAGCTCCTCCGCTAGGGATGAGACCCTCTTTAGCAACCTATGATGACATATCATGTTCCTGCTGCTAGGGCTTTRCTGAAATTTGGGTTCCTAGGCTGATCTCCAGATTTGTTGTTTTGAAATGAAACTGTTTTGTTAGCTGCCATACTGTTCTCTTTTTGTTTTATTTCTTGGTAACGTGCACTGTTTCCATGTACAGTGAAAAACTAAGACACACTGGACAGAAAACTTGGAGACTTTTTTGTCCCCCTGCCTCTCACCAGGCCTTGTCAGCATTCCCAAATGCCAGAGAGCCTTGTATCTTCAGGCACAAAGTTGTGTCCTCTAGCTGACCATTTGTACTTCATTTTGATTCTTGACTGGTTGGCAGTGGGACAGATTCTGATCTCAGTTACGTTAATTGGGATCTAGATTTATCTCTGCAATGWTGGTGGTTTCTCTCTGAATTCTTACTACTGTGACTGACAGAAAATCTCAGTATCTCTACACTACAGAAGAAAGAAAGGAAAAAAAGCTATAGTCAGCATCCTCCTGAAATACCTTATAAAGAGCACTGCTCTGTTACATAATCTGATGTGCCCTGCCCCCCTCAGAAGAAAAAGATCCCTCTCAGTTGCCTTAAAGTTTTGTACTTCCAGGAAAAAGAGGTTTTAATTTGGTAATGGGGAGGAAGATATGGTGAAGATGAGTAGTCTAATGGTTAGAACTGGAAGATCTAAGTGATGGTGTCCATTGCATCTAAACAGTGTTCACCGGTATAGCCTACTTTCCACACTGGAGTAATACATTTCATTTGTGGAAAACCTGGAAGCGTCAACTGCAGTAAATCCGGTCTTCTATGTCGAGTGTGCCCTGAGAAGAGTATTTTAGTATTTATTAAAAAAAAAAAAAGAAAGAAAAAGGCAGAGTAATGCTTACAGAGAGAAGCTCACAAGAGAGATATAGCTGAATAAATAGAAATCATTTGGAATACACCTATGTATTCCATGTCTTCTAATGATTTTTACATAGTTTTGTTACTGTGAAAGATCATTCCTTCCTGAGAAATTGCTGAACCCTGCTGCTGCCTTCCTACCCAACTGGATTAGATACATTTACTTCTTCTGGGACAGTATCTTTAGCAGGTCTAATAAAGTATTGAGTGATTGGAACATGTAAAATAGAGGTGTACAGACACTAAAGTATAACAACAAACCTCTCTGAGTTCATGTTGTGGCATATTCCCAAGTGCTTGCCTGCTTGCTCAAATAGGGCTTGTCCATGGTGCGTGATGGTGACTGAATCCTTGCTGGGACAAAGGGATTCTGTCTGCGAATGCTGGATACAGCTAAGGTGGAGATGCTTCTGCATCTTTAGAATTATGCAAGTAGCACTATGCTTTGCTTTCAGGGAATGGATTGAGGTGTTCCTACCTCCTTCAGTGCTCTTTGCAACCAGGGTCACTCTTCGGGGATTGGAAGGCACACAGATGCCTTTTTTGGAGGCTGGCACACAGAATATAACTAACTAGTGGGATTCATTGCAACAGACACTGCTTCTTTTCAAGAAGAAGAGAAATGTGTATATCTTTGGAAGAAAGCTGAACGGATACATGTGGATGCTAACTGCCTGGAATTACAACATCAGTTACCTATTAAAATATTTCTTGTATCATTCTCTGAAGTGTCTGGGTCTTGGCACTGCTGGAGATGGAGCTGTAGCCAATAAAGTGCTATCGAGTTTTTCTGCGATAAATTGCCATCCTGCATTCTCGCAGCTGGGCAGTACTGYGGTGCTATATTTTAAGGATTAATATAAAGATGCAAATCAGTGGAATTTTGTGTAGAAAGGTGACAATGTCACAAACTAAATGGCAGAAAAGAAGTAATTTATATATAAAATCATTTATTCTCCATTTTGTTAGACTACTGTATGCTATTTTGAGTCTAACTATAATGCAATCCAAAGATGCCTCAGGGCTCTGTCACTCTCACAGTGAWGAAATTCTCCCTCACATTCAGGCAGAACACCCTATGGTTCAGTTTTTGCCCATTTGCTCTTGTCCTGTCACCTGGCACAATTGAAAAGAGTCTGGACCCATCCCCTTGACACCCTCCTTCCAGGTACTTACACACATTGATAAGATCCCCCCTCAGTCTTCTCTTCCCCAGGCTGAAGATGCCCAGCTCTCGCAGCCTGTCCTCCTAAGAGAAATGCTCCAGCCCTCTGATCATCTTCATAGCCCTACACTGGACTCTGAGGTGGTTCTCAATCCACCTCACTGTCCACTCGTCTAACCTACACTTCCTGAGCTTCTCTAGRAGAATGTTAGCAGAGACAGGGTCAAAAGCCTTGCAGAAGTCAAGGTACACAATGTCCACTGCTCTCCCCTCATCTACCCAGCCAGTCATTCCATCAGAGAAGGCTCTCACACTGGTGAAGGAGGATTTCCCYTTGGGGAATCCATGCTGACTACTCCCAATCACCTTCTTTTCCTCCATATATCTGGAGATGACATCCACAATGAGCTGTTCCATCAGCTTTCCAGGGATGGAGGTGAGGYTGACCGGCCTATAGTTGCCTGAGTCCTCCTTCTTGCCCTTCTTGAAGACTGGAGTGACATTGGCTTTCTTCCAGTCCTCAGGCACCTCTCCAATTCTCCAGGACCTCTCAAAGAGGATGGAGAGCGGCCTGGCAACATCTGCCAGCTCCCTCRGTACCTGTGTGTGCATCCCATCTGGGCCCATAGATTTGTGGATGTCTAGCTTGCGCAGAAGGTCTCTAATCCTATCCTCCTCAACCAAAGGAAAGTCTCCCATTCTTCAGACTTTCTCCCTCACATCCAGGCTCCGGGATTCGGGAGGGCTGCCCTTAGCAGTGAAGACTGAAGCAAAGAAKGCATTCAGTAATTCTGCCTTCTCTGTATCCCTTGTCACCAGGGCCCCTGCCCCATTCAGTAGCAGGCGCACATTTTCCCTAGTCCTTCTCTTGCAACTGATGTGTTTGAAGAAGCCCTTCCTGTTGTCCTTGACATCCCTTGCCAGACTCAATTCCAACAGGGCCTTGGCCTTCCTTGCCACATCTCTACATACTCTGACTGCATCCCTGTAATTCTCCCAAGTAGCCTGTCCCCTTTTCTACATTCTGTGCATTTTCTTCTTCTGTCTGAATCTGGCCAAGAGCTACTTCCTCATCCATGCAGGTCTTCTGCCCCCTTTGCTGGACTTCTTACTCATAGGGATGCACCGCTCTTGAGCTTGGATGAAGGGATATTTGAATACTAGCTAGCTCTCCTGGACCCCACCCCCTTCCTTTTAGAGCTTTAACCCATGAGATTCCTCCAAGTAGGTCTCTGAAGAGCCCAAAGCCTGCTCTCCCGAAGTCCACAGTTGCAATCCTGGCTTGTTGCCTTGCTTCTTTCCTGCAGGATTCCGGACTCCACCATCTCATGGTCACTGCAGCCAAGGCTGCCCTAACCTTCACATCATTAATCAGTGCCTCTCCGTTGCTGTTTTCTTTGTCTTAAAACAGTACTCCAAGTTTAGTACATGCCCTAAATTTAAGAAATGTTGTAGTGTTAAGATTTAGGCTAATACAGGTGGGATCATTTTAGCTGACTGAGCTGATAGCCAGCTTTACTTCAGAAWGTGCAGTGCTGCTGTGATACAGAAKTGCCTTCGGTGATTAAAGATTTAATRACTTTYRTTGTTYTGTCTCTGTAATTGTAAGGAACTTTTTGCTTGGTGTGAACGTAGGCTGGCGCTTCACTTCAGTGACATATGTRAYGTGGACCAGGTCTTAATACARGYTCCCTGAGCTTTGCTGGAGGAGGGAGTTCTAGGAACTAYYGTACCAAGTTTACATTTACTAACACACAGCAGTGAAAYTGGTGAATGCRATCAGATCTGAGAGAAGGCAGGTACTTCTGAAGGCTTGTGTTTTCTCCAGGAACTCAAGCTCTAAGCAGCAAAATTGTACTCTACAAGGTGTTCAAGTCTTCTGACCAACGCTTTCATTYRGATCGTGAAAGAATCTTAATGTATGATGGGAAGAAAACAACTAATGCATAAGTCTAAAGGGGCACTAAAGGGACAGCTAGTAAAATCCTGCAATAGCCTGAGGGGTACGCACTGTGCTAGTGACCTCATGAGAAGATTGCTGTGGCTGTGCACAGAGGACAGCGGTTCCTTGGGGAACAGTACTCTGCAGCAGCATTACCACATCTCTGTTAACATTAGCTCCTCAGGTCTTTGTTCTGGTGTGTCCTGGTTCCTTGTGTCTTCTTCCCAGCTAAGGCCAGCCTTCTCTCAGGCAGAGCAAGCTAGAAAAAGATCCAAGGACTCAAGCTACTTCCTTCCCAAAACCACGGGGGAGTCTTTTAGCACTTTGTACTTCAAGCTGAATAAATTACACATTCTAAAGCCTTTCACTTTCTACTTCTTCTACCTGTTCACCACCTTTCCTACATTTTTGGGGAGTGAGGTCTCAGAGCTGACCTTAYGCCTTTTAATTTTCTCTTCCACCACAAGAAAGATGTCTTTATGAAGAGTAGCTTTTCCACCTCTTTTATGCCTCTGGAAAAGAAAACTTTGCACCTAGGATCTCTGAAAACCTATCAGCACAAACTGGTTTTTCATTCTCTCTGCAGAAAAGTAGAAGCAGAGGGCAGGAGGTACCWGYCAAGCGCTGTGAGTTAGGATATACCATATTTAAAACCAAAGTATGCTCCTGTCCCATACTGTGYTCTAGGTTCTTTAAGAGGGGGATAGCACAGGGGGACATAATAYGAACAAGTCATCGGTGATCAGACTTTTTTCCTACATGTTGGAAGAAATTACAGACATTTTAAAGTCTTTAGTTCCAAGGGCAAACAAGCCAAATTAACAAGAACCTGGTAGTGATATGCATTTAAATCCAAAACGATCAGATGCTTTGTATTTCATGCTAAGGAGAGAGACAACATTTTCCATGGCCTAGCCAAATGAGGTTGAAGCTTTTACAGAAGCAGTTGTTTCTTTTCTGTTTTCATAAGTTTTATTCTTTTAACACAAATATATTACAATAAAGATTTATATCACAATATTATCCCAGGGGAAAAAATATTCACTTGTCTGATCTGATTCATATGTACATGTGCACATGCATACATGTTTGGGTGGACTGGTGGATGTTGAAGTGTAATGGATGCGTGTATCTCTGGCTCTATCCCTCACAGCACATTATTTTCTTTTTGTTATTTTGGAGCTTTATAGTTCTAATGGTTAAGTGGTTGGTTCATTTTCCTCCTTCATGCACCATCACTGTTCACTATGTTAATTCATTTTCTTTTCATGTCAAATGGGCTTTAGACTCTTTTAGTTCTGTGTAAAATTAAATGGTGGGTTGGTCATGTGTAAAGAGTGATTGATGCTAACTGTTAAAGATGTTAAAAAACAGAACACTGCAAAGATTACTTTTCAAATCAGTTCTAGTTAATAACACTAAGAATTAAGACAGCATGAATTAAAAGATACGTAACTCTGTAAGTGTGGTGAAATCATTTGGAATGTAACTCTTTTAAGCAAGACATATGGTGGATATGCTGAATAAATTTTTCTGTCCAAATCACTGGAATCAGAGATGAGTAAGATCCATCAGTGCCAACAAAGCAACTGCCTGACGCTGTAATGCCACCAGGAATAAYGGAGTAAAGGTTGTGCCAGTGAAAACTGGCCAGCTTCTCATTGGCATTRGTGGGATCAGACTGTTCAAGCAGCCTTTCTTCAAGTAAGCTGGCCTGCTGGTTCTTGCATGCCTGTTCTTGTGTGATTCATGAGTTACACCATGCTTGTCAGCTGGTTCCTCGTGGGACTCCTCCAAGACAGGAGGGACAAATAGTGCCACACAGAGTTTCATCTCTTAAAAACAGAACTAAAAATAAAACTTAGTTATAATTTATCTGCCACAAAGGGAGATGGAAGCCTAACAGAAAGATGGAAACCAGCTTCAATGTATTTATGCTCATTAGACTGTTTCCTGTGTGCTTTTGGCTTCTTAAACAAGGAGGCAACAGGAAGAGGGAAGGAAACAGAAAGCAGAGATTTGAAAATGGAATTTTGGGGTAAGTAAAAGGCACTGCGGCATAGCTGGAGGAGAAGTGAGACTGAAGGAACATGTGACACTGCAAGGAGGTGGGGGGAAGCAGGAGCCTGCACATGAGACAGTTCTGGAGCTTGAGCAGAGCAGGAAGCTGCAACACAAAGAACAGAGCTTCAGCCTGGCTTCAGGCTAGGCAGAAACAGCACCCATGAGGAGAGGACCTGATTCTGGCTTAAGGTGTCTTTCTTGTTAGATGGTTGGGAGCAGCTGAAGCTGAGAGATGCTAGGATCAAAGGAATAATGGGAAATCTGCTGCTAAGGGAAGACAAGGACTTTGGCAGGAGTGAAGGAATCCCAGTGACAAGGCTAGCAGGAAGGGTCTCGGGGTAATGTGACTATTTACACAGCAGATGATTGTGTTGCTTTTCAGAGGGACCTCAACAGGACGCAGAAAGGATTAGAGAGGAATCTCATGAAGATCAAGGGAAAGGCAAAGCCTGCACCTGGGGAGGAGTAAACCCAGGCACCAGTACAGGCTGGGTGGCCACCAGCTGGAAAGCAGCTTTGCAGAAAATGACCTGGGGTTTTGATGAACACTAGGCTGAATGTGAGACAGCAATGTACTGTTGTGGCAACAAAGGGTAAGGATATCCCGTGCTGCATGAGGAAGAGCATTGCCAGCTGGTTGAGGGACGTGATCCTTCGCCTCTACCTATTATTTGTGAGGCCACATCTGGAGTGTGGTGTCCAGTGCTATGCCCAGTGCTGGACTCCCAGCAGGACATGGACCAACTGAAGCAAGTCCAGTGAAGAGCCACAAAATGATGAAGAGACTGGAGCATCTTTCATATGAGGAGAGGCTGAGAGCTAGTATAACTGAGGCTTAGGGGGATCTTCAATGTGTATGAATACCTTGCAACAAGTGGCTTCTGTCAGCTGGCACTCACAGGTGCAATCGCTGCTCACAGCAAGTTTGCCTTCTAAGAGATGCAATAGTTCCCAGCCACTGAGTGAGGGGAGCAGTTTGCTGAACACAACCCACCTTTGTATGTTATAATACAGCAAAATGGCTGGGCACAGAGCTGCAGAGTAAATCTTTGTTAGTTAATAGCCTCTGACTTAGTGATGCTATTATTTTAGAGACCAGTTCTAGAACTAATTGTTTCCACTTGTCTGTGCCCACTTGCTTAATTTTTAAGTAGGAATCAAATACAAGGAGAGAAATACTATTTTTTTGGCAAACTCTTCAAGGATAAAACTCCCCAGTCCTAATCAGTAATTGCATTGCACTTACCCTTCTCAAACTAGGCGGCAATACAATACCTTCCTAAGCTGATGCATGTAGCCTGAGAAGTAGAGCTTCTCGTTTCCTCAACAAACAGTTCCTGGTTTCCTCAGCAAACAGTTTCACCGACAAGTCGTCTTTTATTAACAGTTCCTGTGTTAGATTTTCCTGGCAGTAAGGAGACCTTCCTACATGTGTGTGAATTCTCTTGTCCCCAGCGCCCTACCATTAAACCCTCACAACAGGCTGGTGGGTAGGAGTTCCTGCATCCCACAAACAGTTGAGGGTAGGCAACATTTGGTCTCCAAGGCCTGTGAATTTGGAGAAGTGGGAGCCTAAGCACCTTC